>NW_005054336.1:2654021-2689151 GCF_000277835.1 Geospiza fortis
AGCACCAGGCAGCAAGTGACCTGGTGTGTGTTTGTCAGTGGAACTTAGAGCAGACCAGGACACCAAAGTCATATAAAAAGTACCTCAGACACAGTTACAGACTGACTTTAAAAAAAAACCAAAACAAAACAAGGAAAATTGAAAAACACCCTAACCCAACATACAGATTTAGCAATCTTGAAAAGGTTAAGCAACAAAATCTATATGTAGCAATGGCAAATATTGGCTGTTCTTCCTAATTGATATCCACAGCTAAATCTGATTTTGCCTCAGGCTTTCTGCCAGCACTGTGTACCAATTCTCCTGTTTTTATTAAAACTAAGATTGTGCTGTAAATTAACAGCTGTAAGTAAGTGCAGTTTATGCTGCACTTGAATAACCCTTCGCCACTGTCCTCCTTTTTCAAACATGATGACATTAGACTGCCTTTGCAGGCCTGTGCCAAAACTAACAAACCTTAGGTAGTTCCTAAGCATTTCAGTATGGGTAAATATTCTCAATTCTGCTCTTTTTAGGAACATGAAAAACTTTACTGAATCAATACATTTTAAAATAGGCTCAGAGTTTCAAAATGAAAGAAATGTAGTTGCTATAGCAGAAGTTATTTGTATTTGCCTGTATTATTTTCTTTCCTCTGCTTACCTTTTCTCTTAAAACCTCATTCAATGACCAGAGTTGCTTAGATAAACAACTAAGCATATCCAAAAGAAACAACAGCAAAAGTCAAAGAAAGTTCTTAGCAACATTTTAAAATGTCATTGTTTCAAACCACCAGTATTTTGCACAAGCTAACATTTCTTAAGATCTCCACTTTGGTAACATACTTGGTCAAAGATGCATTTTTCCCTCACCTAGCTAGCAATGCATTGAATTTCCTATATATTAGCAACATTGCCTCTGAAAGAGAAGAAAAAAGAGAGATAAAAAGAAGCGTCACTGAGGAGGATGAGAAACGCTTTGCAGCAGCTGTGCTGCATCCCCTTGGAGCTGTCAGCCTGCCCTGCTTTCCCGCCTGAGCGGTGTCCCCGGCTGCTCGGCCGGGACACAGCGCTGCTCCCGTGCGATGCTCCCAGGGAATCCCGGGGAGCAGGCAAATACACATTTATGCAATACAGACACTGAAATAGTATAAAACCACAGGAAAATGTAACCACGCCTAAGCGCAAGCAGCTAAGCTCAGCTCTGGGAGCTCAGGCTCAGTGCCCAAGCCTGGCCTTGCCTCCCAGCCCGGGGCAGAACCGAGCCCAGCGCTGCTCCCCCGGTGGAGCCGCCGCCCAGAGACCCTCTGCCTTTCTGCCTTCAGTGTCCCAGACTGTGCTGCCATGAGAAATTCTCGGGTACTGCTTTGGTGGCCAAGGAAAGGAAGAACAGCCTTAACCTGCCCTAGGGGCTGCCTTGTTCCCGTCCCCAGCTGGCACAGACACATCCCCGACTCCCACCGTGAGCAGAGTCAGAGTAATTGTCATATTTGAACTTCTAATTGCAAGTTAAATGGAGCTGGACAGAAAATGGAGCCATAACCTAAGCTCCCAGTCCACAAAAATCAGCCTTTGCACAGACTTTGGAGGAGACATCGTGACACGCGAATTATTTAGGAATTTTAAAGCTGATAGTTCACTTTGCTTAACATGCACATTTTTCTCCAGATCAGTTTGCCCTCCAACATGCCCTCCTCTCTCCCCGCTAGCAAAGAAGCATGCATTTTTTCTTGAGTCATAAGTGAAAATAAAGGAATGCAGGGCTTATCTGACATTCTGTTTACTCTTACATATCACCATTGTGTAAGGTCTGTAAATATTTTCCATATGTTGGCTAAAGCAATCCCTCCATTTCAGCATCTGCAAGATCTGTCCATGCAGCCTTTCAAATCAGACTTAAAAAATTATTTCTGATGAAAGTCAAATAAAGACAGCTCAAGGGCTCTTCACACACCCATCCCCCACTCTCCCACTATTTGCTACAGCTTTACTCTCAGAGACAAATTCACCATAAGGTTCATACTCACTGTAATGCTGAAATTTTAGGTTCAAAGGCCTTATTTCAAAAGTAAAAATCAAGCACGTTCATTTTTTTAGGCCGCCTTACCTTTGCCTGCCAAGCTCAGAGTGGGCTCCAGCACTGAAAGAGGTTGATTCCTTCCCTCTGCATCCTGCACCAGCAGAGTCCTCAGGCAATGGCCCCGCCTGGGTGGGACCCAGGAGCCACACCCCACACACCTGGAGCCCGGGGCAAGTGGGGACAGCTGACCCCACTGAGGGTCACCTAATGAACCTCCACTGGGCTGGGGAAATAACAGAAGGCACATACAAGAAATCCCATTGAAATATTTTGAAAACAAAACACTACTTTTGGCACCAAAACTTCAAGTAAGTCAATGAACTGGTCTGATGAGGAAGGAGAACCATTAGAATGGTTTCATGTAATCTTATTCCACCAAAGTCACCTTTCAAATGAAGTGGTCTCCCTGCCGGAGAGAATCCCATCTCCATGTACAGTTTGCTGTGCCTGGTGGATTTTAGTGAGCAAGAAGTTGATCACTGTCAGGGTCAGAGATTAAATTAAGATTTATGGACATAATATACTCTGTGTAAACAAATACCCAAGTACAACCAAGAATGTTAGTGTGTACATGGGAGAGTTAAGAGGAGTAAAAAAAAACCTGAACCATACTCTTGTGCCTGTTGATTTATCTGACTAAATGGATTTCTGTAAGGCTATCTAAATGACTGCGTTGCAGAAAAATATTTATACAACCCCAAACAACCATAAATTGCAATATATTACAAGTTCTGATTTTAATTATTGTTCCTTTTGCCTTCCACCTCTCTTTCCTGTGTTACTTACTCATGTCCCCTGTAGTCCTTATTCTGTGCTGGCTACTCAGATGGGAAAATGTCTTCCTCTGTAACTTCATAATTACACTGAGAATAGGATGAAGGTTTTCTATGAAAAATTAAAACAAGAATGGTTAACACAAAGAAAACTCAAAGTTTTCTACAAGGATACAGCCAACATCTCTTGTTTCTCTTCCACCCCCCTACACCCAAGCAACGAGTGAGTCACCTCCATAGTGCACCCAGCATACACTGATCACATCACACAAAATAAATGTCTCAAAACCCCACGTGTTTTTCCAAGAAATCTCCAAAACAGTTTGAACTTCCCCTTGCCACTTCTTCCAATTGCTCATCCTAATTTCAGAGCAGTCATCATGGATAAAGTATACACCTCCCCCAGCAAAACTATCCCCCGTGGCTTTTTCACCATTAAGTATTTTTGTTTATTTGAATGTGCTGGACACCAGTCTGAATGGAGTGCACAGTCAGAAGAATTAAAAATGGAGAAGACAATCTACAGAAGGAGCCCTTCTTGTGGGTTGGACATGTCTGGCTGGAAGTGGAGGAAGATGTCACAGAGCAGGAGAAACACAGTTGCTTCAGGTGGTCCAGCAGCAAGAGATGGGGGGCAGGAGCCCAAGAGATCTCAAAGAGTCAGGATACCCCTCACTCCTAGCACGATAAGAACACTTCAGTGCAGAGCTCCACAAAACAAAAGGCAGATTTTGCAGCCAAACTTCAGACTTCCTGTAGAAAAAGACTAGGCAAAGACAACAGTGGTACAAATAAGGAAATTTGATAATATATCCAAATTACAGAGTAGACAGAGTTTAGGATCACACTGAGGTATCCCAGCTCCCAGCAAGGGGGTCAGCCTCAGAATGGGAGCTGAGAAGAGCAGTTCTGAGCCTCAGCCACACCAGAGGTCACCCAGGTCTCTAAAGAGGAAAATACTTTGTACCAAAAGTCTCATTGGATGGTGCGAATCACCCAGCTGTAACACAACTTTCCTCCTTTCAGCATGAGAAAATTTAAAATAAATTAGCCACAGCTGAAGTGCAGGATCCAGTGCTTTTCAACATCTTTTAATCATCAATGATCATTACAGACTAATTCCATTGACCGACAAATCAGCTTTATTAATCTGGGATATTTTCTATATCCATCATTCTACAGAGCACTCTTCTATGTAAGAGTGAAAAGCTTATTAAATATTACAGGGCATGGCATTCATCACTTGGAGCCAGTGATCTCAGAATATGCAATTAGTTTTGAAACTGGGAGTCAAGAAAACAGAGTTGTTTCAAGTTAACCCAGGAAAATGATGTTTCTTCACCACATGAACCCCTCCATGATGCTTCCCACTCCTGGGAGGGTTTAGCTTACAGCCTGGCATTTAACACTTGTGCAGATTCACTCCCCAAATTCTGTGTGCTGTGACAAAGGCACCGTGCTGTAAATACACCAGATGAGAGCTGGGAGCAGGAAAGAACAGCCTCTTACATCCTATGTACTATCCTTTAATGTAGCTTATGTATTTACAAGTAAAAGGTTGCACTGGCAGATAGAATGGGGGAAAAAAACTACCAAGAGGAACAAGCAACAGGTTCTTCAAAAGTTTAGGGAAATTTTCTTGATGCAATGCTTTATAAATACAGTGAAGGACTACCTTTTTTCTTTTTCTTCCTTTTTTTTTTTCACCTGGCAGTATGTGCCTTTCAGCAAGAAAATTTCAAAAACACCTAAAGCAAAGAGTTTTAACCTTTCACATTTTATTTCAGATTCCTAAAGTGGTGAAAGTAGAACAGAGACCTCCCCCCAGAACATCAGCTCTCAGACATGCATCTTCTTTAAATTGCTGAAATGATTAGGGAAGCCTCACAAAAAAAAAAAAAAAAAAAAAAAAAAAAAAAAAAGTGAGGCAAAGCAAATCCAAATGCCCTGACATGGTTGTTTTGTTGGCAGAGCTGGGTTCTCCACTGTGCTGTGCCCTCGGAGTGGTTTACACCACTCCATAGGAAGTACAAGTTACCTTTCTTCAATGGCATTTTGGCCAGGGAATGTCATTCTTCAGAACTAATGTCTAAATGGAACAGATAAGAGCTGCCCCCAAAGGACTTAAAGCAGATTGTATAAATCTTAAGGAATGTATTAGTACACCCCAAATCCCCTGGATTTAGACCTATCAAGATCTGCTCAGAGTTTTCTGTGGCTGGATACCAGTACCTGACTCACTCAGGTGATAATCAGGAGTTGTGTCACAGAAACCAGCACTAATTCTCTGCTATAAAATGTGCATCAAACCTCCAGATGTCTCAGACAAGGTGGCCTAAATAGATATTTTGCTATGTCTCATTTACAACGTGTGAGTGCTTTATTACAAAGGTAATTCCACTGTATTGTAATACCTGGAGTATGCAGAAAAACAAGAAATAGCTTGCTAAGACCTATTTGTCACTATCAGGGTTTAAAAAGAAAGGAAATAAACACAAGCTGCTTCTATTGCAAAATGAACTCAAACTGTGAGAAGAGGAAGATGCATACACAGAGAACAGCAGTAAAGAGCCCATTTTTCATTGGATCTGCAGGAGAGAGTTTTAGGGGGAAATTCCCATTAGGCCTTCAACAGTTTATACAGAAAACTCCCTACGCCTTGATTGGCAAACAGACCTGCAGTGTTAGTTAGATATCAGTGACACTCTAGTAGCAAGCAGGTTTCAGCTCTCTGGCATTTTTCTATTTGCACTGGCCCAACAGGAACGTCAAAGGAAAACCAAAACCACTGCCAGGGAGAAATGTTTTTCTTAATTAGTATCACCAGTGAATAGCTCTTATTACTGTGTTATGGAGAGCAACACCTGACAGTTTTGCAAGATTTATATGAAAGCTTTGAACCAATCTTCCTCAAGAAAAAAGAAATGGGTAATCCTTCCATGAGAGTGTTTTGCACTATCCCAATGACATCCACATGAAGTTATCAAGTTATTTTAGAAGAATAAAACAAAGGTTTGAAATTTCCTCAGCTGGCTGCCTATTTGAATTCACAGCCACAGGCATAGAGAGTCATGTGATGTAACTCAGTAAATCACTTTAAAATAGGCTTATTAATTCTTCAGGAAAATAAAGCAAAGTTTCAGGGAAAATGCAAGTTTTCCCATCAAATACTTGATCAAGTCTCAGTTTGAATCACACATTAGAAACTTTTAGTCAGGGATCATGTAATGTGCATTTCAATGGCAGTCAGTCCTCGGGAAGGTGAGAAGTTCAGAGAACATCCCTGAAGTTTCTTAGTCCTTGGCAATGAATCACAGAGTATGTTGAAAGCACAGCCCATGACACATGAAGAGTGGTTTCCTCAAATTTGATGACTGATAAAAGAACAACTCTAATTCCTCAAAAATATTTTAGCACTGTGCAACAGTTTCATGTGTCTGTGTTAGCAAAACTGAATGGTCATTTCTTCCCACAAAGTCTAAATCTTTTCCAAAGGATTCAATACAATGAAAATACTTATCTCATACAGTTATTCCCCCACCACCACCACTTATCTGTTACTTGTCTAAGAGCACTCTGTGATTTTACTATTTTAGATGATATTCAAAGGCATTTGATGAGCCTTGAATGCAAGTTGCAGTCTATGTGAATTTTTGCAGACTGTTATCTGGAAATATTTCTTTAATTCAAATGCCACATGCTACTTTGTCTCAGTGACATCACCTAACCTACAAACTCACTCCCAGAAGACAAAGGCAAAAATGTTTAGAGATGTGCTTGCTTTGTCCAAAAAGCATACTTGGAAGTGTGAATGGACAGCACTCAATGCAGGAATGGCAATGAGCTCAAAGGAAAGAAAGGAAGAAACCTTCCTGAAACCTTGGATGAACAGAACAGTTTTCAAGCCTGCCTGATGAGCGGGCTTCATCACATGCAGTGCCAACTAGCCCAGTCCTGGCCACAGCACGGACACATCTCAAAGCAGTTGCCTGCTAAAAGCATCTGGGAACAGGCAATGGGAATAGGGTGTTTAAGGGTGGGATGGGTACAGCTGATGCATGCATGACTAATGCTGGTGCTCTCCTTGGAGACCTGAGCAAGTGCTGCTCAGAAAGGGACACAGAGCAGCAGGGGCCCCTTGCAGTGGCAGCCTGGCAGCCATTGACTTCTCAAGTGCCAAAGTGACAGCACCTGGGAAACACAGCCCAGTGCTCCACACATTTCTCTCCCTTTATGGGAGTGACATTGCCTCAGAAAGACAATGTCAAATATAACATGGGGCACTTGTCTGGGCAAGCCCACAGCCACAGTGTGAGTGAGGAGACCTCAAGTGCCATTCTCTGTGTGCTGTGATCAGGTGTCCAGAACACCTGCTTCAACCTTTTCTTGGGGTTTTTATAGCAAAACCCACCCACGTCATTGAAGCTAGGATAGCTCCAATGCCTTGCTGTCTTGCATAGCCTACTCAAAAGACATCTTTTTTTAAAAAATGAGCATGGCATTTTGCACTGGCTGGTTTGAAATGTGAGCCTTCTTGACTTAAATGCAAATTGGAGGACCGGCACTGCAATTGTCTGAACTACAGTGGAAATAAGAGATTTTAATGCTGATTAGAGTGGAGGAAAAGGATATTACAGCTGTGGAGCAGAATTCAGATGTTTGGAGAAAATGGGTAGTATGCTGAACTAACACTGCAGTAAGTATGACATGAGAGACTGGGGAATAGGTCCTGTTTTTAATAAAAGTCTAAAGAAGGAGGGAAGAGCTGAAGTTCAAGGAATCATCTTTGGATCTGAAGTACACTGGCAGCTGTCAAAACTGTCTGCTTGCCAGATTATATTTCTGTTATTAGGTACTAAGGAACAGCTCACACACTTGAGAGATGCTTTGTTGGTGTAAATAGACAGAATTTGATAGAAGCTGACAGAGCAGGTTTAGACCAGGCAAGAATTTGGCCCTTAGTTTGCTAAAAATGAAATATGGACTCTGAATAGCACAAACTATTTTTTCTTTAAATGTGGCATTGAACCTGGATCGTGGCAAATGCCTCCAGTTTTACACACATTGGTTTCTTTCCATGCTGTGAAAAATCTTAACGGTTTGTAAGCAGGGGGCAAGACTGGAGTTATCCCTCCTAGAGAAAGAAGCTCCATGCTTGTATGGCAGTGATCCTGATCTCCTCCAGTCTCCTTCCATGTGACTGTTTCCTTTATGGATTGTGTCAAAATAAACCTGTACTGACATATTCCTACACTGGCACCACCAGCACAGAAAAGGTCTGGGAATGATGAGCTCATTCAGATTGAAGCACAGGGCTTTTAAGAGCTGGTTCCCAGCATGAGCAATGCCCTCTGGAGAAGATGCCCTTGCAGATTCACCCTGGCCCACTGCAGGTGCTCAGTTAGGAGAGGGATTTTTCTCACATCTCCACAGGCTGCTCCTCCAGCCACCATACAGGAGGCACAGGCTGATGGCTCCCCTAACTGCCTGAAGCAAGCCAACAAAATCCAGGCCTGTAAGATTTTGAAAGCCAGCATAGCTGAGTCAAAACTTCCAGATGTAAACTGCTTGCTCACAAGAGCACTGGCTTGCATACTCTACATGCTTTGTGCACTACTCATGGCCACGTGCATTCTCCAATACACATTGGAACTTTCCCTTCTTGGGTTCACCCAGTGCTAGATGGGATGATATGTGTTTGTATACACATGTGCATTTATATTGAAAACAACCGTGTGAATACTTCAGTTTTTGATATAACGGTTTTGCTTTTGCTCAATAAAAGCATGAGAAATCTATAAAATGTAGCTTGGGTCTGTGTAACCATACTATTTGTTGTTAATCAAACAAACACTGCAATTAAGATTTCTTACAACAGCTAGATGAGAGAATAGCAAATTTGGTCTTGGCTCACAGTTGTTTAACCAGATATTGATTAAAAGGCATGCAGTCTAAAAGTATGAGGTCTAAGTTTCAACATCTTATAAATTTTTATCTTGTAATGGAAGAGCAATATAATAAATGAAAGTTCACCAGAACAAACAACAGAAAAATCACCTGGAATCACCTTGGCATAACCCTACTCTTACCATTAAACCAGAAAACAAAATTAACCATTCACAATGCCTTGCCAAAGGTAGATTTGTGAAGGGCCCAGTATAACTGTGGCCTCCTTGGTAGGTGATCCTATGCTTCAGGTGATGGGCACAACCCAAGCAGAAGAAATAGTTCTGTCCTCAGAGCAGATCATCCTGTGCTTTCCATAGCCCACAGGGACAGCAGCTGGCCCAGGCAAGGCCTCTTGGTATATGACAGACCCTTGTTGTCCAGCATGTTGTAAAATATGACTCACTTCAGGGACACACACTTGAGAGAAGTCACAGAAAAGTTCACTAAGCACTGCCAGTAAAAACATGGGTGTACTTACTGTGTCTTTGTAATGGTACAAAGCATGTCAGTGGGGTACGTGCTTTCCAGTGTGATCATCCCTCAGCCCTCTCTGGAGAAATACAGCACAGTCATGCTGCAACACTCATAATCACAGCATTCATCCAACTTGCTCTGTCAACGAACTTGACAATAATCTCATCATGGATTTCTTCCTTTTTCCACTCTTAATTATCAACATTGCCTCTCCACATCATCAGACTGAGAGCACAACCAGCTTAGTATATGTAAATCAAAGTAACAGCCTCACCTTCTCCATGTGGTGTTTGTCATCCCGTACCTGCTGTTGCTTCTCTCACCTGACCATGCTCGCCACCTTCAGCACCCCTCACCACCTCACACCCGTGTGTCTGCTTGCTCCCTGCTGCCCTGACCATCGGAGCTGCCTCCCAAGCACGTTCTGTGCTTCTAAGAGGGGGTTTGAGACATTTCGTCAGAGGACTGGGATCCAAACCCCACCTTTGGGTTTCTTTCCACGGAAAGTAAGAGTGAGGGCGGCCTGTCCGTGCCCAGAGCCCCAGCCTGGGCCGGTGCCCCTTGCGGCAGGGATCCCTCAGAGCTGCCGCTGCTGCCGGGGGCTGCAGAGCCCTCACGGCTCCCCACACAATGTGCCAGCGAGACGGCAAGTTAACAATCAGGATAAAAACGTGAGCCACTCCCCAAGGCCCACAGGCATCTTTCACCTACAGTGATATTTAACTTGGTCCAAAAAGGGTCCCAACAGCTCTGCCGCTCCCCCACAGCTCCCCTGGCACACACAGGCACTCACGGCTGCCCTCCTTTAAACCCACACCCCAGCAGCCGCTGGCTCCTGCTCTGAGGAGCCCTTGGCCACCGCTGCCGTGCTGCCCTCAGCTGCCTCCCTCCCTGGCATCCCCTGCAAACCCTGCTGGGACCGTGCCGAGCCCCGCACTGCCAGCTCGAGCCTGCCTGAGGGGCCGCAGGGCGCACCCAGACCCGCGGCGGGGCCGCTGCTCCATCCCCCTGCTCCTGTCTGAGCTGCCCAGGGAAAAGACAGGAGCTGGTTCTTGCTCAGGATGGGGATTTTTATTTTGAACTCCTGGACTCAGTTTTTAGCAGCAGAGGAGCTTCCACAGACAGGACTGGTGCAGGACTGGACAGGACTCTTCTCCTGCTTGCAAGAACACTCGCTCTGTGACCCTCACAAGTGCAAATAGTGACTTCCAGCCGAAGCCTTTCATATTTCATGGCACTTCTCCCCAGTGCAAAAGCCAGACAGATCCCCTTAGCTTACACACACACCTGGTTTGTCTGAAGCAGCCTGTTAACAATGGGAGTATCACAGGGACAGCCATACCCAGAGTTAACAGCACGAGTGAAGCCCGCCTGCAATAACCCTGCCCAGCTGGCTGCTGCCCAGCACCGTGAGCTGGAGTTCCAGTGACAGGCACTAGCCCAGCCCCCATGCCCTTGGCACGCTGGGGGCACGGCAGCCCTGGAAGTCTGCCAGACCCAGCTCCTTTCGGGCTCAAGTGTGGCATGAGTCTCCAGCCTCCCATTTCCAGACACTTCTTAACTGCTTCCTTCATGTTATTTTATTTCAGTGATTTAAATTTTCTGTGACATGTTTTGGCACTCGAAGAATTTTGTGAAAACCTAAATAGTCCTGCTGTGATTGCTCTGTGTGTATGCTCCTCTTAAATCTTCCTGTTTATTTTATTTTTCAATACTAACAGCCAATGTTACTAATCACCTTTAGGATCAGGGACTAATAAAAATATTGCATAGTGCAAAGGCTACATCCCAAGCTCTTACAGCTCCATTGGATATGCCTACTTGTTTAAAGGACAGACCAAGAATTTTTTAATCCTTCCACCCTATTTACAAAGCAAATCTGGACTGTAAATGCTTAGAGAACTGAGAAAACCATAGCCACGTTCATGGATTACACTGTGACTTTGCAGGCATGCCATAAAAAATTTACTGACAAAACAGAGTGCTCGGTGAGCCGCTTAAGACGTTGTTAAATACCATCAGCTTTCTCTGCTTAATACTCAAGATTTTGTTCTTTAAAATACTGATTTAATTTTTTGTCTCTACAGTATGTTCTTTACTAGAGCCGGCAGTTTACAAGCAGCAGTAACAGAGGAAAAGAGCCTCCACCCAAATATTTTTTAACCAATTCCTCAAAATATATGTGCCAAAACTGGATGGAAAAAATCTGTTATTTAAACAAGAGTGCAAGAGTAAAACTTTTGTGCTGCTTATCCTCCTCATCTGTCCACAAACCAACTCCTTTTTAGACTTTCCTAAAGCCAGTAAACCTGCAGCTCAGCACAGCAGGGTGAGCAGCAGAGCGAGCCAGGAGGCACCGCGGGGCACATCACCTTCTGGGCAGGCTGCAGTGGCACCCGGGGGGCTTCCAGAAAACCACAGAGAACTCTGCAATTTGAGCTCTAAACTTCTTTGGGGAGGTGAAGGATGTAATCTGATCTTTCTTTTGCAAAGTGTAAATGCACGGAGGTTGGCAAGGCTAGGTTCAGGGCCTGAGATTTGGGAACACTCTACAAAAACACTTGCTGCAATCAGGCTTCCAGCCTCATAAATATCTGCTTTACAATTACAAAGTGACAGCTGTGAAAATCTATCAAAATATTGTCTCCTTTTCCTTTTATATTTTCTTGGAAGGAATGCTGTGATAAATTTAATTCTGTTTAAATTTGAAGAGCTCTGGACTGTGTTTTTCCCAAAACTGGCACCTGGTATTTTTTGACTATCGAAAACATTTGCTTCACTCACAATGCTTGAGGGAACAAATATGCACAACATTGATACATACTCTGCAATATGGCAATACTCTTACCTCTTATTGGCTGAAAATACTCTGCAAATATATCAGAATTCATTGGCTAATAAATGCATTTTAAAATTAATTCCACATATGAGACACTGATCATGCTTTCAGACCATGTTTCAATCAAAGTATAAATTTTACAGGAGAAAGGGAATAGCAGCTACAGCAACTTTCAGCTGAGCTCACCCTATGGAGCTCATTTCCACAGGAAAACAGAAGTGTCTTGATGCAGTAACTGAAATATGGTTGTTATGAAGCAATAAATCTATTGCACCTCTGTGAATTGTGTCATAGGCAACACATAAGCTAAGAACTGCTTCTAATTAAGAGCCTTTTCTGTACTGAAGGAATCTTGGTTTTTAAAGTGATCATTTAACATTTTAGATTCCCTTACTAAGGAACTCCCTTTTGTGAGTCAATTACAATGTCGGAATAACCCGGGGAAAAACCACTAAGGCTGCTCCCCTCAAGTGCCCATAAAGAATGTTCTGCACAAGAAATATAGGAAATAAATTAGAAAGCAGGACAGTAAACACCCAAATTCTTGTCCTGCTGATACACAGCAAAACTACCTGCTCCTGCACAGGAAGACCACTCAGTGATGAAAACAGTCTTGCTCACGTATCTCCAGTGTAGCTGCAGTCATGGGTACAACCCAGCAGCACTCTGCTGCTGCACAGCCATGGGCTTCACTGTGCTCAAGCCAGGCTTTCTGCAGAATTCAACTGAGGCTCTGTCTTGACATGCAACAACTAAATGCCCACAGGATCAGAACTCTGGACTTCAACTTTGAGCAAAATCCAGCAGCATTTAACTAAACATATCTACTGGTTTCTGCAGGAAGCATGACACCGAGTCGTCAAAAAAAGGCAATGGACAAAAAAACTCAGAAGTGGATACACAAAATCAAATCCTGCACACAAGTCCCACTGAAATTTATGGGACACGAGGACAGACAAATGAATCATGACATCAATTATTAATAAATTGATATATACTTTATTATGCACAAGAGACTAAGATGACATGACACTGTGGTTATGAAAACTGTACAACTATGCATTTCCACAAGGCTTTGAAATACTGAATGCAATATGAAATACAAATGGGGTGTTCAGACTGGCCACAGGTTTTAGCAAGTAAATTCCACCCATTCTTTGATTTGGCATTTGCATCTAAAAGAAATATACTTATTTATTCAAAGGTGAGAATATTGTGTTTAGAACTCTCAGGACACAGCAGCGAAGATCTGAAAACGCTGTGAACATCCTGATGAATGACAAACAACAACAGGGTACAGCCCTTCACATGAAGGGCTGCCAGCACAACCAACAGTACAGTCTTCTTGTGAAGCATGAGGTAGATATACATAACAGAAAGAACATACAGGAGAGGAATGGTTAGGAAAGAGCAGGGGGAAGGTTACAATCATCAGCATCTACAGACATTTTGCAAAATCCATTTTCATGTGGAAAATGCTACAAAAATAGCCTAACACAGAAAGATCTGATCTTTTGAATCACAAATGTAGAAATGTCCAAAACCAAATAAAGTAAAATGTTAGAGTTAGTGATTAGACAACACATGACAGAACAAGCAGTCTACTGGGGAGTTTAAGTATCCTAATAGCTTTTACAGGCACAAGGTGTCCATTTTAAGCCCAATCCTCCCAATCTTACATAAGAAGTTCCTTCGCAGTTGATTCCATCATGCTGAAATTAACACTGACTCCATCCATCCAAACCCCTGCTTTAACAGCCTCTGCTGGGACAGCAGAGTCTTCCAGACCTTCAGGCCCCACAGGGCTCTGCCATGTGAGCCCAGCATGGTGAAACCCCTGGGGCAGAGGTGGGAATCAGCACCTCAGCGGTCACACGTTCAGAGCTGCCACACCACACACAGAGACTGCCAGTGCTGACAAATGGCTGGTGAAAAACCAGAGCTGTGTCAGGCTCTGAGCTGAGGGCAGCTTAGCAGCTGCTGCAAAGCACTGCACACTTCTGTTATAAAGTTATTCACTGGGAATGACTGGGTTTCGTTCTCTCTCTTTATTGAAGCAGAAATGACTCTTCCATCTGCTAAGCAATCGTGCCATTTTGGTAAACTCCAACAGACAATTAACTCAGTTGTATTAAAACTGCTGAATTAAATAGCTGAGTATACCAAGTTCAGTTAATTTAAACTGTATTTCACACACAAGTCAACAAATCAAATCTTTGACCTTTATATATTTTTGGTTTATCCGATGGTATATATAAATCTGTAAATTATTCTAAAATTAGATTAAATTTTTGATAAAAATATTGATAATGCAGCATGTTTCTCTCAAAAATATACAATTATCTATTTTACACAGAATTTTTCAACCTGTCCATCCCAACAACCAAATCTAATACTTCCTATGAGAAACTACTTAATAAAATATCTGAGGAAGGAAAGGGTTAAAACGGGGAAAGGAATTTACAAAATATGTAAATTTCACAGTAATTGAAATTAAACATTTCATATAGAGTAACTTACATTTATCTAAAACATTTAAATATATCTTTATACAGAAATTTAATGTAGTAAAATATAGCTATGATTGAAGTTAAAGACTCTAGTCTTCTTTGAAGACATCTTTAAAGACTTTACACATAGAATATGCTTTAACAATACATTCTGCTGAAGGTTAGGCAAAGCGCTTTCTTTTCAACCACACAGGCAGCACATTCATCCTCCCCACGGCTCGGAGCAGAGCCACCCTGCACACCCTTCTGCAGGGGTAACCACACTTACATCACACCCTGTCCACGTCACCAGGCCTGCTCACTGGCCTGGAGCATCAAATCTCTTTGCATGTGTAACTCTAAGGCCCCCCTGCCTGCACAGACACCGAGACCAGCCCTGGTTCGGAGTCCAGCACGTGCTTCCAATAGTGAGGACAAGGCATGCAATTACTCACTTGCATAGGTGTTTGCAGGATTGGTAACAGATTTGATTTAAAGTGAGTAACACTCTGCCTGGTCCTGGGCACTTAAATCTTTGCATATGATGAACTTGGACCATCCTGGCTTCAGCAAGGCACAAGTGTAGAATCAGCAATAAATCTGCAGCTCAGACTTCAGAGCAGACTATCACTCGAGTGTAATGAAGTCCCTTCCTCTCTTGCAGAACACAGGTAACCTTCACTACAACTAATGAAAGTTATTCATCTCATTTTTAGAGGAAAACAATGCTCTCTCTTCCTCAAAGACGGATCAGTAGAACACATTACAAAGTGGCAAGTAACAGTGAAACAATTACATGTTAAAAGTGTCTTTTTTGCTTTTCATTTTGCATCAATTTGAAGGTGAAGATAAGGCAATGACACTAAAAATAGTGACAATTAGTACCCTTCTTCCATTTGCATATTCTGATACTACTTTGGGACTATCCAATCATAACATTCATACAACAGTTTGACACAAACAACTGCACAACTATTTTCAGAGATTAGCATACAAACAGGCACTATTGTACATTCCTTGTGCCCTCAAACTCATCTCTTATTTCAAAGAGAATTTAGGCTAGCTAAAAGATTAGAACCAAATCAACTTCTTTAGCTCATCTATCTATCTATTATAAACTGAAAAGACAATTTTAAATTTTTAATATATAAATATATTTATGGATTATATGTTTATGTATGGAAGGAATGCTGTGCTGATTTCCAATTGGTAAAGTGGTTAGGCTGTGTATACCTAGATATAGATCTATTTGCATAAAGACATTGCCATTAAAGGTACACACCCATCCATGTTAGTGCATAAGACCATTTTTTGTCTTAATGTTTGTGTGTGCCTGTTTTTGGTATAGCAGATCAAAAAATCTCTTATAAAAGAGCTTTGGCCCGTAAAACAAGAGAGGGAATGTTAAAGTGTGCTCTTTTCCAATTACTAAATCAATGACTATTATAACAAAAATACCTGGAACAAACCTGAAGCTGCAAACACAAGAGGAAAGCAAATGAGATGCTGTAGCTGTAAGCTGAAAAAACAAAGATTATTCATAAGAGGCTAAATGTAGCTGAATAATAAAATGTTATTTACCACGGAGATCTGACATTGATGCTTTCTTGCTCAGAAAAAGAGAAATCCTTTGACCTAAGTTCACCTTTGTTCTTATCTTATGTAGTGATAGGACAAGGAGTAATGGCTTTAAACTGAAATAGGGCAGGTTTAGATTAGACATTAGGAAAAAACCCTTTAATGTGAGGGTGGTGAGGAACTGAACAGGTTGCCCAGAGAAGTTGTGGATATGCCATCTCTAGAAGTATTCAAAGGCACATTGGATGGGGCTTGAGCAACCTGGTCTAGCGGAAAGTGTCCCTGCCCAGGGCAGAGGATTGGAACTAGATGATCTTTAAGGTCCCTTCCAACCCAAACCATTCTGTGATTCTATGACTGAATTCCCTTAATGAATACCTCAATGATAAGGTTCAGGGAAAGGAAAAAATCATATAGACAAAGCAGCATTTTTCCAAACTGGCAAAGATTTCACATTGAGGGCCCACAGACCCCTAGAACAGGTTGCAGTACTGTAAAATTAGTAGCTTTGTCACATGTAGCATAACACGCTAACAAGATCCAACAGGCATGTTCACTCATGCATTGTGTGCTCATTTACACACACACACAGTGGCTTCCCCAAAACAAAATCAGTCTTTTTTTTTTTCCCCCCCATAGAAAAATCCCTCCTTATTTTTTCCAGAAGCAACCAAACCAATCCTTTCAACGTTCAGAAGCTGCTGTCTGATGTCCCCACAGTCCTGTGCTGCTCGCTGGCAGTGTCCCTGGGTTAGGTGGCACTGCTGCTGGAGCAGGGGGTGCTCTGTGTGCTGCCAATGCTGTGCGCTGCACTGCTGTTCTCGGAGGCTGGCGGCGACGTAGGGACCTGCTGTCTTCCCGCTGTCTCCCCTGAGGGACAGGCAAGAGAAAAAGTGGGGTCAGGAGAAGGGAAACTGAAAATGTTCTCATAGAAAACAACAATCCATTTCTTCCCAGTCTTCCTCTTCTGGTGGTTTGTTTTCCCATGCAATCAACATATTGGGTAACAGACCTTAATTGGAGTATCCCTGAAAATGTTACCAGACTTTGGCACCTCAGCATTGCTGTGCACATGGGGAAAATAACAGCACTGTTTCCTTGAGCATTTATTTTACAAGCAGTGATGGAAACTGCCAAGATCAACATTGTCTATCTTCTGTTGTCAGCTGTCACTCAAAATGGGTCCTATTACACAACTCGGACACTTTACAGCTTTGCTGTTTCCAGGAAAAAGGCCAGGAAATGTAGGCCTTAGTTTTGATGCCAGTTTATAGAGCAGCATATTTACTAAAAGTGTAGCTCAAAACAATCTTCTTCCATCAGCTGGACACCACGTATCCTGAGACACAGCCAGTTTTCTTCATGTAGAAAACAACAGGCTATCCTGAAAGCTTGACTTGATTTACTCCTAAAACATGCAGAAAGTTTTCCTGTAGTTACCACAATATGTGCAGCACTTAGAACCTGTAGTGAGAGCATGTCTCAACAACCTCTTCACTATTTAGATTGCCAAGTCAAGCACTTGGGGTCTCCTCAAACCCTTCTGCACCTGTGGCTGGGATTGAAAGGAAAAATCCAGCTGTCAACTAAGCACGAAAATAATAATTATGCCATGTAATGCCTCAAAGATCATAATAAGGCAACATGGGAAACCGTAACTGTGGCACCTTTAAAGTTACAGTGCTCAAGTCCGTAACCTTAGCAATATTACAAAATAGTCTCTTCAAAACAGATGGCAAGACTTAAGTTTATATAATGTGCACTGTAGCTGCCCCCTCCCTTGAGCTCATCTCCAGCATGTGAACCTGTGATCTCAGTGCAGCAACAGTCACACTGCTGCTGCCTGAGCTGCAGCCCTGCTGTGGCAGCCAGCACCAGCACAGCTGCTTTCCCAGAAAAACAGCAAGACGGAAATGATTTGTGGAATCATGGGCAGAGCAATTAGGAAAAGTCAGAGGCTAGTACATCTCCTGCCTCATGAGCTTATGGTGACACAGCTCTCCTGCTCCACATTA
The DNA here is from genome assembly GCF_000277835.1 of Geospiza fortis. Classification (NCBI taxonomy): domain Eukaryota; kingdom Metazoa; phylum Chordata; class Aves; order Passeriformes; family Thraupidae; genus Geospiza; species Geospiza fortis. The sequence continues at coordinate 2,672,197 of NW_005054336.1, forward strand.
TCCTATGTTATCCAGAACCTGATCCCATGGGTCAGGTCTGCACACTCCAATTTTTCTTCCATGTTCAGGATTTGGTAGAGATCCCACTTCCCCGTGACTGCTTCAGTGACAGGCTGAAGGCTGGAGGCACAGCCTGCATCCAGAGGGTTACAGAGCAAGGACGAGCCAGCTTCCTCCCACAGGAGCTGCTCTGGCACATCCCCATGCCCTGTGTGCTGCTGCCCAGCTGCCAGAGCCCAGCTTCTCGGAACGCGGCTGCAGAGGAAATGCGCCTTTAACGCTTTGTGTCTCGGGCCACAAAATATCCTTCTGCAGGCTGCTCAGTACTCAGAGGTGCTGCAAACAAACAAGGCACATCTGAGGATTTCTCACAGCAGAGGTTGCAAATGCTCTGTGCAATGGCGACCAGCAGATGCGCTGCTAGATCAAGCCACAGCCACAGCTGAAGAGCACTTAAGGCCCCACAACACACAGCTCTTGCCTTATACCCCACTGGTTTAGGAATGGGGAGGAAAGAAGGGGCAGGACAGGACAGAAAAAACAACAAATTAAACTACTAAACCACACTGCTCAGGAGGCCAAATAAACTTTTAAAAAGATGTGAAGATCTTGTTTTCAAAGTCAGCATTCAGTCCAGCATTTTACTCTAGTGAGCAGATTTTGAGTCTGTTTTTCCCAGTCTAAGAAAACTATTGTAGCTCATACACGAGCCGTGGATTTCTGCTCACAGGCAGCCGGTCAGAATCTACCCCCAGTCATCTGCAAAAAAAACAAGTTTCAGCTTTAACTTGCTTTGGAAGTGGCTTTGCAACCCCCCAGAATAAACAGTATCAAATCAAAGTATGTGTCATCGTGCTGCACAGGCTTTCATAAGCCTTGTTTGGATGTTTCTTCCCCTCCTGACTTGCTCCCTTCTCCTCCCGTTGTTTGTGTACATGTCTTCCTTCCTTTTGTACTACAGGATATATTTATAAAGGCAGCGATAAGCAAACTCCCTTTCATTAAAACTAAACAAGAGACAAACATCGGGAGGCAGCCAGGGGGGCTGCAGAGCCCCAGCCCCGCCGCAGAAGCCGCTCGGGAGGGAGGGCGGCAGAGGAAGGGCGGCCGCGGGGCTCCCCCGGCTGGGCCCCCGGCCCCCGCCTCCTCCGCAGCTCGGCTGTCACCCGTTTAACAGACCACATGGTTACACACGGCTTTGGGCAGCCTCAGCACATCAGTACAATCTGTATGCATTTAAACATAAATTCATTTATAAGCCAAACACACGCTGATTTTATGTTATGGTAAAGCGAAAGTGCAGTGCCACGGTCCCCAGCAAGCCCAATGGCTCGCTCTCTTCTCCTGGCTCCTCTGGAAAGTGTCCTAGGAGGCACCCTCCCTTCTGTTTGGGTTGGAAGGCCCCTTCCTTCCACTGTAATGGCCTCTGCAGCACCTCATTTCTAGAGCACATCAGCAGCTCTGATGCACCACAATCACTTCCTGAACAATAACAAATTCTCTCTCAGTGTTCTCAAGAAAAAAGAAAATCCAAATCACAGTGATGTAATGAACACACAGCCTAGCAACTACATCTGGACTGGCTGATTTTTCCTGTATTTTATTGCCTCAACACCTAGCTAAACCGTAGCAAAGGTTTTTTTAAAAGAGTATTCAAGAAAAGGACAAAGAAATGTAAACAATCGTTGAAGAGGCATTCTCTATCTCTCTTTTTCATGTAAACAGCTTCATGTATCTCATGTTACTGAACCAAAACTGCTCAGAATGGACACATCTCATCTATTGACAGTAAACAAGCTTTTACCCATCTGAACACGACAACATGCACTTTATTATTCACTCTTAGGAAAGCTGCCAGTTGTACTCCCTGTCCAGGAAGTCTGCATGTTTGCTTTTCTATCTCCATTTGCCAAATATAATTGGTTGCTATGTCAGTTTACTTTAAATCAGATCTCATAAAAAAGGGAGAGAAGTGGGGGAGGAGGGACACTTTTAACTTCTCAGATTTTGGAACACTTTATCCTCCTAATTTGCAGCACAGCCCAAAGAAGGGAAGCGCACTTCCTCAGAGAAGGCAGGGACGGATGTTTTCTGTAACACGCTTTACAAGGTTTAACGGTCACAGTAACTAATCAGGATTGTGCCTGTCTCTCCTAAACATACTCAGTGAACCCTACTAAGACACATATTACATTGATACATATTTATATGGTTAAATTATGAAGAGTTTCTGCATTCATGTACACCGCAAAAATTTTGCTTCTTTACAAGGCCCCTAGATAAATGAGGTTAATTGTGGCAAATGTCTGGTATTTCCCTTAGTTCTTGGGTGCTCTCCAGGCAGCACCAACACCTTTTGTGCCCTTTAACTGACTAGAGAAAGATCAAAAGTACTGAGTCTTTTTGCAGACAAGTCAGCTAAAATTCCTCCTCTGTTGTTCTGATATTAGCTTTCCTTCTCTCTTTTACTACCTGTGTATCATAGGACATCTCTACTGCATGTCAAACTGCTTCAGAAAATCTAGAATTTCCTAAAGCACAGCTGTGATGCTTTGGCAGAAATTTTTCATGACTGAAATTAGCAAAAGCCCTACATGACAACACAACAATCGTTGCTCAATATCTGGAGATGAAATTCTACCTATTTTGTGGTTCCTTTCTGCTATCACTTGCTTGAGGTTTTAATGCTGATGGCCTATCAATACAACCAGAAGAGCTCATTCGCATAACACTTTCTTTGTTAGCAGCAGAGACACACTAATGAAATTGTATCAGCAAATCTTACTACTGGCAAAAAGGCGGCCTTTTGCTGCATTGCACATAGCGCTACAGCAACAAAAATAACTGCACACATCCCAAGCTGCCATTCTTTACCAGCAATAGCTTTTATCTGTGCTCTGAGTATCAGCAAAAGAGAGCTCTAGAATGAACTCATATTTTCCAACCTTTCGTCTAAACCATGTGCTGGAAACCCAGTACTGCTTACAAAAAAAGATGCGATTTCAGAACAGGATTCAGCAATGTATAAATTCTCTAATGGCAAAAGACAGCCACTCTGTAGATGAAATTTGGATTATCTTTTTTTCTTCCCTTCCTCAAGTTAATAAAAGCCTGCAGCAAGCTCTGAAATGTTTCCACTGCAGCTGGATTATCTTGTCTGCCACAGCAGTTGTCCTCTAAGAGGCTGTGCCTGCCAGAGCCTTTGCTGCAAGTTATGTTTTGTAGATACAAGACACTATGCACAGAAAAATTACGTGCACAGGAACATAGGTGCACTTTCACAATCCTTTGAAAATCTGAACCAGAAGACTTTTCCTAGATAATTTTTATCATTTCTGTGATTCTCTAATCTGGTGAGTTACAGTGTCCCCTTTCTTTCTTATATTCATTTACTACTTCTTGTGTGACCTTTTTCTCCACTTCTTTTCATCTCTCAAGCACAAAGTCAGAGCAGCTGCCTTCTTCACTACTTGTATGTGGTCACCATGACTGATGTCCTTCACTAATATAATTCTTTTAATGGGATTGGTCCAAGTTCAACTGTTGATGAAGGATTTATCATGTTGGCTTCCCAGTGTTCCTTAACTACTGACACACAACGTGTCTATAGACGGTTCTGTGTTTGAATACAGACTGAACTTCCACAAATGCAGGAGCAAAGATATTAATTTAACAACTTGTTAAATTTTTTTTCTTAATAAAGGTTACTGATATGGGAATTACTTAACTTCCCACTTACTCACTGAAATAGCACTTACTTTTCTTCCACAATGTTTCAGTACTTATAGGAGACAGAATTATAAAATTTATACATATTATCACAACCTTTAAATTGTCCATGTTTGCTGCAGTTCCAAAAAAGTTTCATACACAGCTGATGCACTGAGAAGTATTAAACTGCTTATACAAAAATTGTTGCACTGCCAACTGGAAAAAATGCCATAGTTTTTATTTCCAAATTAACATAAGCTTCTAGGTCATAATATTTACAGAAGCTGTGACCCAACAGGGCTGGATTCTCACTCCTAAATAGCTTCCATGAGGTTTCAGATGCCAGAAAAAAAAACCCTGCAATGGGCTACAGGCAAATTTCAGTGCTCTAGAGCTGCACAGGCTTGGAGTAATTAACCTCACATTTCTCCCACCTCCCAGATCTTGGTAGGGTCTCATGAAGTCTAAAGTAGAAGTAGCTGGGAGCCCAGAATACTCTAAGGATCCTGAGACACCCCATAACCCACAAGCAGCCATGGTCACATGCTGGAAATCAAGGCTCCATCAGGGTCCAGTCCTTGCCTGGGCCATGCAACAGAAAGCTCCCCAAACGCCCTTTTCTTTCAATACAGTATTCCATTTTTGCTAATTTAGTTTAGCATGGGAAAAAAGTCTGAGACACTGGAAAATTATCTGTGATTAGAGGCTGCACCAATTCAGAGACATTCCTAAGTATTTGGTTGCACCCAATTAAGATTACACGTGACTTCTAGCAATTGAAAATAGTAGTTGAAGAATGAAGGAATAAATAATTGTGGCAAAACTCCATGTAATCAAGGCTCAAGAAAAATTTTCAAGTCTAGTTATACTCAGAATATGTCTGTTTAGATAAAGCATTTTCTTAACCATTTGGCCCATGTCTTGTACACATCAGCCTAATGTAGTAACTGCAAAAAAAAAAAAATTCAAAAGTAGTATGGGAACCAATAGGGATCCATTAACTGAAATATTAACTAATTCAAAATATAGAGGTGTTACTAATGATAACACACAAGCCAGGAATACTCAGTTTTACTCATGTCCCAGGTGATTTTCCAAGACTTGTGTTTAAAATTATTTAAGCAAATTTTAAACCATAACACGTAACATCTCCCTTTAGGGAAGGGTGGGTATCATTGGGCTGATATGCAATAGAGGCTCATGGGAGGAGCTGCTGGAAAACTCCTGAGTAAGAAAAGAGAGCAAGGCAGTAAAAGAGGCCAGGATGAGCAGTGGTGGCTCGCTGCCCTCCCTCCCTCCCTCGCTGTGCAGGGGGCTGTGGTACCTGTGCGTGAGTAGATGAACCAGAGCGCTCCGGTCAGCAGGGCTCCGATCACGAACGCCGCGAAGGCGATGCCCACCACTGTCAGTGTGTCCAGCCCGTACAGCACCGCTGCCCAGGGAAACACAAACACAGGCACTGCTTATTTCAGAGGCAGAAATCCTGCAGAAATTCACCCCAACTCTTGCATGGAAAAGCTTTTTGAAATTTCATAGTTAACTAAGCACTGGTTTGAGAAACTGACTGACAGATTTGCATCAAGGAAATTAAAGTGATGCTTTCAGAGTGGCTTCAGTCCAACCAACTATTCCACATCACAAAGTAAAACTCCAGCTCAGCACACCCAAATCTGAAAATGTCGCAAAATTTAAGCATTTTTGGTTGGCTGTTAATAACTTGCTTTCAATTAAGTATTCATTTATTTTAAAGTGCATTTTAAAAAGGCTGAAATGTTTGGCAAAAATGCTTTTCATTTAAATGGCCTAACATTCAAACAAACTTTCCCCTACATCTCCTCAAGTTCAGTCTGAAATCTAGGTGGAGAACGGAACTGCTGTTAAGAGGAAAGAGATGCCAGCAAAAAGTCAGCGAAAACATAAATAGAAACAATTGTTTTTCACATTTGGCAATGCTTTCAATAACTGAAATTAATTCCAGATCACAAAAATAGAAGTACACACACACACACATAAATCACTTTCTAGGGGAGAGGCCCTTTTGTAGGACCATTTCAAGGGTAACAGCATTTGGTTCCTGGATGTATTGTCCTCCAGTGTTAATCATCCAAACAGAAACATTTTTGGCCTCTGTGTTTTTATTTTTGATAATCAGAAATACTAAAAAAATTAATAATCATTTTGCAATCTTTTAGGGAAATTTCTTCTTAAAAAACTGATTTCTAGTTTTAGTATTTTTAATATCTCTCAGTGCAGAAAATTGCTTAGTCCAAGGAATAACATTTTACTGACTATGCTGGCCAGGAAATGAGCTGACTGGATCTTAGTAGTATCCTTCAGTGGAATTTTCAGTTCTCAGGACACAACCAACACCCTCACTTTACACATCCTGCATCCAACAGATGCCCTTAAGGACATCCCTCATCCTCTTTTGACAAAAGGTGTCTCCAGCAGCTCCTGTTGGCAAGAGCCTTCAGGACCCATTTCTGGGTATTTGTGACCTGGTTTGCATATACAACACCTGACAGATAGTGTCTTAGAAGGGTTTTCTTTCATTTTTTCTATGAGACTCTTTCTGGTTCCTTTGGCTACTTCTAGTCATTCAAATGCAAACACAAAAGACTATACTCAACATTTTTTTCCACCAGGCACCAGTCAGTGTCCTCTCCTCTTAGGAAGAAACACAGTGGAGAGAAGAAAGTTGCATGGAGAAGTGGCAGAAGCATAATTGCTCACCACCTTTGCTATTTTGAACAAGTTTAGTCTTGAAGACACAGGGACGGGAGCAGAAGAAAAACCTTCCTTGCACTTCCTCTTTAAATCTCCCTTTTCTCCATTCATTCTTGCTTTTGGCTACACATCATCTGCACCTTCCTATTTATTTTCTTCTAGTGCTGCTTCTCTCCTCTTCTGGGTCACTAATCGACCCTGATTCATTCACTACACCAAGATAACATTAAAACCAAAGAAATGAATCCATATCAAGGCAGTGATCTCATCTAAGCGAGCACCTGGGGCTGTGGTGCAGGACAGGAGTGAGGCTGAAACAGGACACACGTAGGGCACAGAAGCTCTGAGGGATGGCACTGCTGCTCTCACACTGCTGTTGAGAAGGAGCAGCCCCAGCAGAGAGGGGAGATAACACACACACCAGCACATGAACTTGCTAGGGCTGAGACTCTCAGGGGTGTTTCCCCAAACCTGTTTTTCACATACACAAAAGGTCACAGTCCTCCCCTGAACACTGATGGGAGCCTCTCAATCAACAATACAGCCAGAATTCTATTTTGTCTCTGAATTCAACAGGCACACACTGAAACTTCTTATGAAAGCTTGAAGAGAATTAATTTATCTAATGCTTTGTAGACAAACATTTAAAGATGAAAAGAGGCTGTTTTAAGAGTTACTTACGTGGCTGTCTCACATTTGGCTTTGGAAGGGAAGGATCTAATTTAAAAGGAAGAAAATGCACAAAACATTAATCAGATAGAGTTCCACATGCAGCCTACAAACTATGCAGATTCTGATCTGACAGAAAGACATTAACTGTAATTTCTGCAAACCATGAATTTTCAAGAAAAGCAGACCAAATTCAGTAATCTCACTCATCTCAGAAAAATTCTTTTCATATATTAATTATTCCTCAAGGGACTCCATCTACAGTATAGTTCATGCACCCCATATTTTGCTGGCAAATACACTGCAACCTTTCCCAAATCAGATGTCATCAGCCGTGACACACAGTAACTCTGGTTACCCTCTGTAGAACTCTTAAAGTTCACAGATTGTGAAGGAACAAAGATTGTCTTAAGGTGATTACATTCATCTGACCACTCACTAATCATGACATACCAGCACACTGAATCACACACACACACAAAAGCACACACTCATTAAAGATCAGTGAGTTTTATAGCACAATACATACTGCTTTGTCCAACTTGCATGAATATGTGTTGATTCACCCATTTTCCTGAGTCCTACACAGTATTCAGTCTTGGAAGTTCTAACTTGTGTGGGTTTGTTGTTGGTTTTTTTTGTTGTTGTTTGTTTGTTTTTCCTTTTTGTTGTTTTTTTTTCGGGGGGGGGCAAGTTAAAAAATTTATATATAAGAAATAAAAGTTCATAGGTATTGTTCAAAGATCAAAGATATTATTTTAGGCAAGAATATCAAATATCATCATCTTAGTGATAAAGATATCACCCCATAACAGAAAGAGACAAGTAAATGTTTAAGAAATTAAGAATTTCCCCTCCTTTTTCTTAACTGGCATCTCTTATCTTTCTCCAAGAATGCCACTTCAAGCAGAAGAGCTAGAGATTCTGGCTTCAGACCCAGGGACCTGTTTGGTTAGCTGCAGCTTGATTCTGGATTGCCCAGCAACTCAGGGATTTCATTTATATTCTGGCATATCTGAGTGTGATCAGTGCAACAGATGTAGAAGGATTTGATAAGACTGTATTTCAATACTTGGTTTTGTATCTTTAGCAATTGGAAAAAATAGTTTAATTCATTTCAATGCAAACATAATAGCCCAAGAATACTGAAAATAAATATATTCAATTATTTAAAGTGTTCTTAAATAAGACTATGCTTCTAACTTCTAAAACCCAGATGGCAGCACCAAACTTCCAGCAATATCCTTTAGACCATTAGGTCCTGAGAGACATGTGCCTATAAAACCCAAAAAGCATTTTATCCTTAAACTGTGTTATTGTGTCTTGTTCTAACACGTGAGTATCTCTTGCAGATCGCTTTTGGCAGATGGTCCAAAACAAGTGGAACAGTAGTAGGAAACAGGTGAGGACATAGAGGCTGTGTGGGGTGGTATATGCACAAATAATCTGGAAAGTTATCAAGTGCACATAACAGCAAAAATGTAACTGAATGTAAGATCTGCAAGGAGGGCTGGACTGAAACCAAGGAGGCCTGAAAAGTACAAACATGGGTAAGGGCACTGTCAGATTGTCCAAACACTCCACTGCCATATCCCAAGTGCCAAGAAAATGCCTTCTGAGCTGAGAGGAAAATGAATTTTCCATGCTATTTCTATCACTGGCCCTTCCACAGAGAAAATGAAATCAGCTAATGATAAGCTGTGTTGCTCATTATCAATTCTCTTCAGACATCCAGTTCTTAAATGTCTTTTATTGTGATTTGCTCAGAGCAACTCAGAAGCAGTGAGAATCACTGACCTCTACAAAAACCATCTAGTTTAAAAACAAGTGCTGCCAGCCTTTAGAATTATCAACATTTCCTATACCTTTGTAGGATAGAGGCACTTGTTAATTACCCTTTCGACCTTCTTTCTATGACCTGTTTTTGCTGTAGAAATAATAATCTAAAGTTTCCACACTAGCAAAAATCTGAACAACACTAGTAGATTATTTCAACAGAACATGTATTTCCTAGCATATAAATGGCCATCCATGTGCCTTTCATAGGAGTGGGATTAAACACTTCCATTGGGACCTACTGCAAATTCTCATTTAGATATAGTATTGTGATTTCTAATACAGGCAATGACAGTTATAAGCTTGTCTGAAGAAAAAAACCACCTTTGCAATGACCAGTTTGTTCTTTTGAAATGTCAAGCCCATGACTTTCACATGTGGCTTGATGAGGAGAACCAGGGGCAGTACCTCACACAGAGTGGTTTGCAATAGTGAAAGCTGGTTCTGTTCACATCAAAGAAAATTCACCTCTGAGAGGTAAATTCTCCTGTTCAATAATGTGATATAATTTCTTCTCCAAATCTTAGGTTCACGTATTGGCCAACAATGGCATTTGGCTTTAAGAAAGGGGTTTGATTCACTGCAGAACTGCATACCAACAAAGCTACATTGTTAATGTGCCACTTTGTATTTTGTCTGAAAGCTGGGATAATGCTGGGGAGATTTCCACTAAGAGTCCTACAATTATACCAAATCACCCACAATGCAACAAAATACTCTATCACACTGTTGTCGTGTAAGTAATCTTTATAAATTTAGCTTGTCTTTGCACACTGAGACCTTGTGCCTCTGACAAAGACAACATTCTGAGTGGAGCCCGAGTTGGGAGCTGTGCACAATGCTCCACACATCATAAGGACCAGAGAGCTGAAGTACGAGTCTGTTTAGTGAAAGACGAATTTCACTTGCAGGATTTACTCATTCCCAATTGAAAATCTACTCAAATAATATGAGAGCTGAGCAAAATGGGAGTCCAGAATCAGGCCCAAAGCACAGTTTTAATTGTAACAGCAACAGATCAAATACTTGACTTTAAGTCATAGTGGATTTGGTCTGTATTAACGATTTTGTTAAAAACCCTCCGAACTAAATATGAGCTGACTTGCAGAGTTAGACAGAAACAGTTGTTGTCTATGTTCCCTAGCAATGCTGTATTTGAACTTTAAATTGTTCAAAGACTAACAGCATGCACTGTAAACCAGAGATTAAAGGACTCCTGATCACCACCCTTTTGATGCTCCCTGAAAAGCATTCCAGAGGTCAGACAGCCTTTGGACACCACTGGAAGATTTTGATGCGTATGGGAAGCCACTGAAGCTTCTTCTGAAATGTCAATGCAAATACAAAAAGAAAATATAAATGAACATATTTTCTTCCAGGACTGCATCAAAACATGATTGATGCTCTTGTCAGAGTGATCTACTAAGAAAAACCTTTTAATTAAATGAAACTGAGAACAGTTCTTACTTCCCATCACTCACAGGACATATTCTTAAACAGGAATAAGGTCCCATCATGATGTTTGGCATTAGCTCATAATGCACTTCAGCCTCTCCAACTCCTTCAACCAGTTACTAACCACACTCCTTTTTTTTCCAAGAAAGATGACATAATCAAACAAGTCCCACCAAAGTGGAGCCCCTTTGTGCATACTATCCTTTGCTCTTCATAGTTTAAGAATGTAGTGAGTCTCCAGGGGCCACCTCTTTGCCTTACAAACTTCTCAGGCTTTAAGATCCTCAATACTTTGTGATTCTATTGTTATTATTCATAAATTTATATTTACAAGCACAATAAATAAAGGACAGAGCAGGGAGCAGAAGACTGCCTTTGATCTCTGGGCAACAAGAAATTGCTCCAAGTGCTACTGCTACATTCATACTTCCAAAACCCATGTTATTCTGTAATACTTTGAGTATTCCTCTCTCAATGCTCAGCAAACCCACACGTCCAGAGAACAGTAATGTGGTTAAAAATGGCTGTGACTTGGCCTGATGACTGCTGCCAGGGAAATGTCCTAACAAGTAACATCTTACAGACACAGCACCAGCACAAGATTATACAAAGTCACATGCTCCCTCATTTCAAGTGACTGTATGTTACACAATATTCTATATATATATAGCATTATCAAACAGGTCAAGCTCATTTTTATACCTTCTTGTTTTGCTTCATGTGTTATTACAACAAGGGGCTTGGTGAAGGTTTTCTTGTTGTGCATCATGGCCAGGATCATATCCACATTGAGAGAGGTGCAAGCTTCATCAGGAGGAATGCACTGAGTGCAAAGAACAGAGGTCAGAGTCACCCATCTGCCAGTGGCACAGTTGCCTCATAACCAGTTTTACCCTACACAATTTACCAAAAAATGAGAACCTCCAAACAACCTTATCTTTTGTAGCAATCAGATTACAGTATTATCTAATACGGTGCATGTCTTTGGAAATTAAAGCTAACATTGTTTGTGCTTTGCATATGCATATAAAAGATAAACTTGAACCACTTGTGCAATAAAAAGCAATTTCTATTTGTAGCCACCTAAAGAAATTTAAACAGCAACTGCAAATTATATAGTCAAAATGCACAATATAATAACTCTTATCTACTAAAACTCTGAGCCTAGAGATACCATGTTCATTAGACAATTCCACAGAAAACTATCTATTACCTTGAGAGTTCAGATAAAAAAATACACTGTTTTTATCTAAATCAGAAGTTTTGATAAATTTCATTAATTACTGACCTTTGGCAGTGCTTGAGTATCTTTGCCTTCATTTGTACACAAAGTCAGCTCACAGTGAAGAAAGAGCAGTGAGATGTTGAACATTGGTTTGAACACAAAGCTAAATCTTTTTCTGTCCTTCTGTGCATGTGGTATTGGAAAATTCTTTTTCTCAATACTGTAGAATTTAACAGATTCATCTTTAGGACAAATGTTTTCTATAATGGTATAGTCAGACATTCTATCTGGATTTGAAAACGGGGAAACAAAGCACGTTTGAATAGCAAAGCCCAACGTTCTGTCAGCTTTAGTCACAGACACCTGCATTAAAGAAAGAGACAGTAAAATCTCAGAAATGACATTTTTAGTTCACATTTCATTAATATTTTCAACAATTTTTAAGCAGTTTTCCAGTGCCATTTCCAATCTGAAGTATTTTGAAGGCTAAATGTTAAGGATAAACTGTCAAACTGAGAGACAGAAAATCTGTGGTTTCAAAACCAGCAGCTGTTTAATAGCATAACCATGCATAAATACAGCAATCCCTTATCTTTCTGAAAGCAGATGAAACCATCCCTCCCCAGATAAGACACACAGTAATGTCTGTGTCTGCCACCTGAGATGGCACTGCCTCCCTTAGACACGCAGGGTACAACAGAGCTGTATGGAAATCAATCACTAATTCCATGGTTTTGTATCTGTTCAAAATTAAAATGAAAATAGGAAAAAAAAAAAAAGGCAACAGACACAACAGAGAATCCACCCCCAGCCAAGAGAGGAATGCAAAGGCAGAGAGGAGGTCATGGTCTGACTTCTTGTGAAAGGATCCTTTTAGCTTATTGTAAGTTTGAAATTCATATTCTTTTATGAAAAATAATTAAGACTGAAAGCCTCCAATGCCCTGATGTTGCTCAGCTGGACTGGAATGCAGACAGTAAATGCTACAGAATAATTCAAAGGAAAAAATAAATGGAATTTGTAACAAATGAGGCATGTTGCTCTTAATAAACAACAGAAGCATTTATCCAACCATTAACACTGCCCAATGAAACAAGAAATCTTCTTAGAAGAAATGTGCCTTATATGCATATTTAATCCATATGTGCTGCATGTATCTTTAAGGAAGAGCCTGCCAAATTGTGTGGTCTATGCAGTAATTTCTGGATGTTAGGAGTTTTACTGTGAATAAAAGCATTTCTCCTTTCTTCTCTCCCTTATGTGAGCAGCAATTAAATTAGAGATGAAGGGATGTGATGAAGCATCTAAGCAAGAAAGACTATCTTCTAAAAAGAGCACAAATAAAGATGGATGAAAAAAAGTCAGCCACAGATACTGTCAGGAAACAAGCTGATGGTGTAAACTAATTAAAAAAGAGATTATGGAAAGCAGGACAGGCATACTACAGTTAATTAAATAAAAAGATGAATGATATCTCAAGGAAAGAAAAGAAACACAGGAGGAAAGTGGAAGATCAAAATATGGTAAGAAAATGACAGCAGAGAAAAAAGAATAAAACTCCAGAATCCAAAAGATTCAAACACAAAAAAAAACCCCATACCAAACAAGGAAAAAGGAGATACAGAATTTTTACCAAATATGAATTTATCAAAACCCAAAAATATTTTTCTTAGTAATAAATGCAAAAGAGAAACAAAAAAGGGGAAAAAGCCCTAGAGTCGTCTTAAAAAATGGAGTCACCGAAGTTCAAAAATGATGTTTTCCACTGTGCAAGAAAGAAAAACAGAATAAAAAGGCTTTTGCCAGGAAAGGTGATGAAGAAATCAGAACATCTGTCTGAATAAACAGCTCCAGCAGGCTCAGAGTCAGGGGGATTCATCCCAAATCAATGAAGGAAGTGGATGGTTTTAAGGGTTTGTTATAAAAAAATTCTTAACTGAGTGTGACAGACTATTTTTGCTTTAGCTGTCTTAAGTACTTTCCACTGGGTAGAGAAAAAATAAATTACAAAGGACCCTGAAATATTGAAGAAAACTGCACCAAATGGGTCACTGTGCTTATCATGTGCAACATGGGCTCCCAAAGAGGAACTGACGTGGGCAAGAGAAACACAGCACAGCACTGCTGCTTTTTCCTGCTCTTACAACCCCATAGCTCACACCCTGTGATTTACCTACCTAGAAACTGGCAATACTTCTTCATTGCCAAAGCTGCATTTATTAAGGTCCACCACTATTTGAAAAACCAAAATTCTGTTCACATAGCTATCTTTAAAAATACTGACTGTATTGGTGTGAAATTCCACAGATTTCATAAGCAACTCAGCAACACATGGAAATATTGTGCAAAATGTACCTGAAGTCAAAGGTACCCAGCTGTTGATTTTGTTTTAGTGTTACTTATCTAAATCTATTAGATCTCATATCTGGTGGCATTCAGAAGGATTATAACTGATGTTTTAAAGCAGACTGGAGAGAGAACAGAATCTGTATTGACTGTGCAACTTGAGAACACTAGCATATGAAAGTCACACATTTGTAATAATTTTTTTGCATGTCCACATATTTCAGGTGGTTCAGACACACAATAAAATGAACCCATCAGGACATGCCTGTTTGGAGCTTGAGCTCAGAAACCACCTTAAAGTTTGGTATGGAAAACCAGATTTAACAGGAAGCACCAATCTACCTTGTAAATTAAATTCATCCATTTCGCAAGAATCCTTTGGGTTTTTTACCCAAAATATTGTCCTGCTTCTTATCCCCCAGTTTCTGTTCTCTGCAGGCATCAGAGAGGCCTGAACCAGCTGCCCAACAAAACCTTTTAACTGACAAGAACAGATTTGGCTCAGTTGCACAGCCTTGCAAAACCCGTCTGCTAGTTTGAAGTCTTTTTCAGTTTGTTACCTCTACATATACTGGCCCATTCTTGGCAACAGAGAAGAGTCCTTGGGAGGGAGCAAGGAATAAATCTGTTTTGTACAGATCCATGCTGAAGGTCACATTGGTGATGTGTGGTTCAGGAGGCCAGAAAATGCCTCTGTCATCCTCTGGCTGGTGCAGTGTGCAATTAAACTAAAACGAGAAAAAAAATACAGTAACATCATGAGTCAGGAGTGGTAGGACACATTTCTTATGTACAATACAGGCCCACCCACACTACATCTATTTAGTGCAAGTCTTCAACAGGGTCATAAGAAACAGTAGTGAGAAGAAATGTGTTAAAAGACAAATTAATTTCTAGACAATTAATGTAATTCATATGAAAGGCCTATTACAATAGGTATTTCTTCACTGTCAGGTGCAAAACCGAGGGTAACATACCGCTATTTCAGGCCAGCTTGAGAAAGGCACCTCTCCCTCATCAGCATCCCCTGGAAATCCATTATCACCTGATTCCATGTCCTCATCTTCAAAGCCACTGCCTTCAGCTGGTGCTGACAGCTGAATGACAATCTGCACAGAGAGGGATAGCAAACAAATTAGATTAGGTGATAACCGAGCACTCTCGTGGTTGTTATTTTCTGTTCTCTTCAGAACAATGCAAAGGCCACAAGAAGAGCACCAGCTAAGCAAATGGTGAAAGCATGTCTTGAACAGCCCTGTGCTGAGCACATAGGGTATGCAGCTTATATTTAAAGAATGCCTGAGTTTTTGTCCAGATTTCAGAGCCAGTGAAGAAGGACACCAGTCTGGGTGTTGGTGTCTGAATGAGCAGCCCAGCATTCCTATTCTATTTCTAGTATTACTATAGCCAACACTGAAAAAAGAAATGGCTTTCTAAAGAGATATTTTGCTACTAGCAGTTCTCCTTAGCGTACTCATAAAAAAAAAATCACTAAAAATGTTAGGGTCACTAAAGGATTTTCTCTTCAGTCATCAGCAATTTTTTTCAGACATGTACACCCAAAGCCATAATATTGACTTCCTCATTTTCCTCCGATTTTTTTTCACTGAATTCTCCCCTTCTTTTTTTTTTTTTTTAATCATCCTTTTCATATGTCTTCATTTCTTCACCTGGAAATTTATGGTTTTGTTTTCCAGTGGTCTGCATTCTGCCTCTTTATGCTTACAGCTTCTCAGCTAGTTCCTTCCCTCTCAGGATTTCGACTTTGATTTCTTAGACTTAAAACAACTGCTAAAAAATGACATACACACATCCTTTGACACTCCACTGCAGGGTGTCTGTGTTTTAGGAGAAATGCTCCCAAATTCTGAACAATCCCATACATCATGTGGAGTTCAAGTGTATAGCCAGGACTATTAAAAGACACGATGGAGAAAGGAGAGAAGGTAAATAACTACTTTACTTTGGGCCATAAGAGAATACAGGGACCATGAGAGTGTTTAGCTCCAGACCTGTGCTGTTCTGTCACTTGCTGAAGATTCTATCTTGGTTTGGACTGTTTCTAAAGTTAGGTGCTACTGACTCCCCAGCATAGAACAGTTTTAACCAGGCAAGGTCAGATCAGATTGCCTGAGCTGTGTTTGGGTTGGACCACAGGCTTTCCATCATTTGCCAAAGTTACTTCTATGTACTGGAAAGCTCAGCAAGAGAAACATGTCATTACTTTTGAACCCAGAATATCTGCATTGTACTGTGGCTCATAAGCTGAGCCAATCTGGAAGCAGTTGATTACAACCTAACTGGGCTCCTTTGCATCACCACTCACAAGTACTCAAGAGTCCCTTCATTATGTATAGCAACTGCTAAAAAAATATAAATTCAAATTGCAAGAGAAAAGCATGCAAAATAATATATATATATATATATATAATGTCATTTCCTCACATTTTAAAAGCTTTCTTTCACACACAGTTTTAGAAGAAAAAGACTACACTTGATTCAGGGTATGAATTTAAAGGTAGTGCTTTGTGCAATTACAAAACTTCATTATTATTGCTCTTTACAGCAATGTCTTTCTGCTTATGCATGGATGATCAGAGCTGCACAGGGAACACCAGTGCAACTTCTCCCAGACTGGTACAGATGGTCCCCAAAGGGCAGCTGTGCTGTAAAATGTATTCAACTCCTCTGTTTTCCTTTGGGATACTAACTGACCACTGGAGCATACTGAATGTGCAGCCTTCCTACCTCCTTGAATGCAGGGACTGCGGCTGCAACTGAGCTAGGCAGGAAGGATCAGGATGCCTCCTTTATGCTAAGACTAAAGCTAACTGCAATGGCTTCCTTGTATTACTGTGACACGCAGTACAGAAGGTGGATCCTCTTTGCAAAGTACTCACAGAGTTAAAATAGACAATCTTGTTGAAGATGTATGCTGTCCGAGTGCCACACTTGTTGAGTGAGGATTCCAGGATGAAGTGGGTGC
>NW_005054336.1:2689278-2712856 GCF_000277835.1 Geospiza fortis
TGGAAGGGAAGCTCATTGTACTGAAAGCCAGGGAAGGGCACTCGCAAAATGCTGGTACACATGGCACACAAGGAATAAATGTAACATGGAAAAAATGGAAACAACAGGTTCATTATTAATCTATTGATTAATAATGCTGACTCTGTTTGGTCTGAAATGAGCTAAAATGCTGTTTCAGGCTCTTTTCCATAATACAAATGGACACAAGCAACCTATCAGCTGGTAGATGGTAAAGACAGATTTTTAGATCTATTTACACTGCTACCAAAAGCAGCTTCTTTGGAAATTAAAAACTCAGACTGATGGCTGAGTACAGTAATTTTTTGACAGAACCAACTGTACACATCTTCAATCAGAAATCCCTCTAAAAACCATCAGATTTCTAGGAAGAGAGAACACTATTCTGAGTTATGGCAAAGAAGATCCACAGTGGATCTCACCAAACTGTTTTGGGGGGGTTGTGTGGTGATGGCCGTAGGATTTCGAATGTTTATTTTTTCAATCAAAATGCAAATAAAATGGGCTGTCCAAAAAAGCCTCCCCAATTCTGAGAATAAGGTATCACACCAACCTGTAGAGAATCTTTTTCTACAGCTACTGTCATAACTTTGTCATCACACTTTATTGACAGGGCCATATCAGCACTGCCCTGAACTTCTTCAGGTTCTTTATGTTTTGAGAGGGAATGCCCAAAGTCATGATTTATTAATGTATCTACTGAATGCCTGGACGGGAAGATTTCTTCTCCCATTGTGTCATGTCTTCCTCTGTTAATGTGAAATGGAAAAGTCAGGCCATCAGTATTCTTTGGAGCTGGCAGTGGGTTAGCACCCAGCAATTCTGTCAGCTCTGGAGGAAGGGAATGGTCTTCTTCATCATTCATCTCTTCTAAAAAAAACCAAAACCAAACAAATCCACATTAGTCTATTAGATATTTTTATTAAAAAGTATCCTGAACTAATAGTTTTCATACAAAAAAAATCCATAAAGGGAGCTCCTGAAGGCCATTAAAAGCAGCATCTTTGCACTCTTCAGGTAAGTAGTCACAACTTATACAACTAAGAGTTTAGTTGTTACTGAGGCATCTAATCTTGGTGTCCTTAGTCCCTGTCAGAAATCTCTCTCACCAAGAGCTGAAAATAAACTTTTGACAAGTGGACCTATTATATGTCAAAGATCCAGCGAGATTAAAGAAGCATCACATTCATCAAATATACTATTTTGGTACTGCTGAAAGAGCCTAAGTGCAAATCATTAGGTGAAATTCTTCCACTATCTGACCCATCAGAAATTCAGTCACTACTGCTGTGAAACTACTTATATAACCAGAATGAAGCTAAATAAGAGCTAACTTTAGAGTGAGTAAATGAGGAAACTCTCTCAGCTTATACATGTGACTGCTGAGGACAGAGCCCATGAGAGTGCAATTGATAACAAGAATGTAAACATAAGCTTTATCAAAATTGTAAAACAATAGTTTTAGTGGTTGAAATTCAGAATTAGTGAGAAAAACAGATGCTACTCTGCTAGCTTCAATGGACGCACATTAGCAATTACTTTGGCCAAATACCCATTCCTTTTTCAATAGTTGTATTTATTCTGTTTGCTCAGACTTTTTTGGTAAGCCACTCATGTCTGTAAACAGTTTCAATGTTTATTTAATCATCTCAAGGAAACACTATGCTCATACTTTTGGAAAAAACACACTAAAAAAATCTAAGCTGGATTTATTCACTAACAAGATATCCAGTTGCTGACATCTATTTCAGTGAACACTGGGTACCATCAGCTATGAAGTCTTGCAAGTTGGATAAACTATAAACATTTAATTCCACCAAATTTCAGGAAATAACTTTGCCTAGACTTTTCTAATCAAAAAGCCACAGATTATTACTTGCAACCATCAGTCATATATATTACCAGCATTCTTGATGACAAGCAGTAGAAGAAGTGCAACAGCCAAAACCAAAGCTTCAAAACTGAGAAAACACCATTCAATTGTATTCCTAGAAACACAACACATGTTTTTTCTATATGCTAAAAGTTCATCTTCAAACTTACCTATATCTTCAAGTTGCAGATGAAATCTGTTAGCAACAGGTGCTTTTGTGTAGGAAATAACTGGACTATAATTATGCTCATAAGCCCACTTGATCAAACTCTCATGTGATGAGGGAAGGTCAGGTATTACTGATTTACTCATAGTCATGGATCGTTCTGTTTCTTTTCCAAAACCAATACTATTTGATGTCTGTAAATAAAGAAAAACTTGGTTTGTGATTTACCACTTAAGGATACTTACAATGGAATAGTGACACTGATTGAACCCTGGTTTTTTATTCTGTTTTAATCTACTAAATAACAGCAAACTGAGGACACCTGGGAAATAAAGCAAACCCTGCCACCTTAAGCACATAACTGCTGCACAGATGGAAAAGAACTCCCTGCTTCCTCTCAGCCTCTGCCTGCGGTACAGTAAATCAGAAACTGTTCATCCCTAACCGAGACAGAGACATATTTACAGCCTTTTGTATAAGGCCATACTTTCTTCAAAAATGATCTGAAATTACTCCTGAAGTGAACTCAAGATGACAAATGAATTTTCAAATGTCTCCGAATTTGTTGGATTAGAGCATTACTTAAGATGGATAAAGGAAAACCTTTGTTCAAATGAGCATTACTGAAAAAGGCAAAAAGCATGCTCATGAAGTAGAGCTGATAGCAGCTAACGCTGTAAGTCAGCTGGCACCAAGGACAGGCTGTGTTTGAATGAGCTTCACCCAAGAAATGCTCTGTGCCTCCTCCAAAGAATTGAGTTTGTTAAACACAATTGAACTAAACACTCAATAGAGCAGTAAGTGAGAGCATGCACATTTATGCATGGCCAGACTACTTAAAAAAACAACGTTTACCTTCTGTAAATGAAAGATTTTAAAATTAATTAACAATACAAATTTTACACAAATACATTGATACAGCAAACTCATAAATGCACATGCTGACCTAATGAATGAACATGCTAAATTATTAAATAAATGAGTCACACAGCCACTTAATTTTCATTTTACTGTAAATGTTTTGTAAAATTTCAATTTTTTTTTGTCCAAACAGGCAAGTCAAAGGAATAGAACAACTATCTCTCAGTGTTAGAGAGAAAGTTCAAAATTATTCAGTGGTATTATACAAACATGTATTCAGCAGCTTGGCATCTTTAACATGTATTCATTCACACCAAAGCTAAATACATATACATTTATTCTTACAGTCACAGCATTACTATTATCACTGTAACAATCACATCAGTGGCTACAGAACAAGCTGAACATAGATGCTGCAGGTGCTGCACGATGACCCACGTTTCAGCCATTCCTGCAATGTGATTGAAATGCACTTTTTAATGCAGCTGATACCATGGAATGTTCCATACACACTTTCATTCCCATGCATGATTACCTTCTCCATCATACAGTCTGCATCTTCTTTTCATCCCCACTGTTTTTTCCTCAATGTGAACAAATCTTAAATCTTTCACTCTGGAACACCAGAAGATTGACTAGAGAGATCTCTCGTAGTGCTCCTATGGACATGCTACACAGAGGGCTCAGCTGTACTTCTCTACCTGATATCAAAGTGAGTTTTTGAACTAAGAAGTGAATAAAGCATGTAGAGAGTCCTGATGGAATGGCATAGCGTACCTTGAGCTCCCTCCCTCATTTCTTCCTAAGGACCCTGTTCTGCAGCCTTTACACACTTGGGGCTTCACAACTGAAGTTAAAGATAAATTTAAGTACAGAGTGTCTGGTTTGAGGATACTGTTACCAGAACAGCTATCAGTGCTCACCAAAGGTCACTGAAGATAAGAAACAAAAATGGAGCAACATGTATCCTAATTTTAGTGCCTCATGACTCTGGGATCAACTAATCTTTGATCTTCAACAAGGTGCAAATCTGGACACGACTGATCATGTATTTTCATATCACCACACAGCTTTGACTGGTAGGAGTTATTATGCTAACCTAGCTTTGCTGCATCTCTTTACTTTTCTGTCACAAGGAGACAGCTGAACCAATATTTTCTCAGAACTTTACTGTCCTAGCTGGCACCTGAGCATTTCCAGGGCTTGTTTCCACCCCTCCACTCCACAATGAGCCTGTAAATGTTCAGTCTTGCATCACCCCACTGAAACAAAAGCAAGAACGAGGGCAGGCAGGAATAGACCTTCCTTAACTTGCTGCCCTGCCAACACTGTCACACACAGTGATTGAAACCAGGCAATCTGAGCCTCCACCTGTCTGTCAGAACAGATCCCATTTCAAAAAGTGCTGGGCAGTTGCTGTCAGGTAAGCAACCGTCCCTCCAAGCTTCTGAAACCCTCAAGGGTTTGTTTTATACATTGCACCTCTCTCACTCCTTGCCCCTCAAACTTATTTTCTTTCTGGAACTTCACTGCACAGTTCCCAGCTTTGCAGAGGGACCCCAGCTGCAAAGGAAGCGATGTGAACAGCAGTGTACAAGCAGAGAACCACACAAGCCCTGCATGTAAGGACTGCACACAGGAGTTAAACACAGCCCAGAAGAAAGCACTGCACATACACCACATGCAATTGATTTACCTAAAGTACTCCCATTTTACTTGGGTTTGTGTCCATCCCCTTGCAGAGTTCCAAAAGACACAGCAAGCTGGGAGATGAGCTGTATGACCTAAAACATCTCTCTCATTTTTTGTCTGTGAACTTGGACCTCAGTAACTTACAGTACTGGGTTTGAGGCAGCTTAACACTAACCTTCCCCTCTCAGCTTGCCAATCCCCTCAAGACAATTCTAATTCGTAGTGAGGGCAAGAAGTTAGGAAAATTGAAGTGCATGGAACTGCTTCAACTAATAAAAAGAACATTGTGAAACATTACCTAATTGCTTAGTAATGTTTTTATGCATTGTCTAAATTTGGGCTTGGAAAGGCTTTCAGCTTAATAGAGATATGAAAAGATGCTAAATGCTGGATATGCAGGCTTTTTAATGACATGGGGGAGTTTAGTTCCCTCCCTTACTCCCTCTAAATAAAGGAAAATTAACATATATTCAGAAAATGAAGCATCTGTATAAATGAAGTAGTAAAATAAATAGTTACTCACAAATCCTAACGTGAATTCAAAGTCTTTTTAAATACTGACATTTCTGTATATATTTAATGTATTACTTTCTCTTTTTGTTAATCTAAATAAAATGCTACCTTCTACCACTTATTACAGAAACTATTTTTAATTATACTTTTTACTTATAATAACAATAATAACTAATAAAGAAGAACTCTAAAGTTTTTTAAGCAGTCTTGCTTTCCTATATTCAAGTGCAGCATTTTAGAAATGTTAAAAACCTGTAGAAATTATCTTGTGAAAATTGATCATCCATAAAGTGATAGCTTTATGGACATGAAATACACCACATGAGCTGTTTCCTAGCATGGTGTGAACTAAAGCACAATTCTCTATCCTGTGAAAGTAGATCCATATATGCCCAAATATACAGTGGTGAATTTTATGACATAACCTAGGATGAAACTATGAAGTCAAGCATTGTTTTTCATCATTCTGCTTACAAGAGTGGTAATCCTCAGCAACCAAACTTGACCTTTCTCTTTAAGGACTATTTCAGACCTACAGAATGACCAGAACATCCTCTCCTGTCTGTAAGATAAATATGTGTCAGGGGTCAAGAGGGAACTTCATCATCCACCCTAGATAATTTTTTCCATTAAATTTTCTGAGCAACACCAAAAATAGCTTTCCTTTAATTCCCTTCACTCTCCAAAGCTACTATGAAATCCTTACCAATCTATTTTCTTGGGAGATTTAGGTCAATTAGCCTTTGCATTCTGCCAGAATTTCCTCTGCACAGATTACAAGCAGAAAGCAACTAAGCAAAGGAAAATTGCTATAAATACCAAGAATTGGAGTTTGAAAATGTAACTGAATTGTTGCAAAATTGCTGATCGTGAGGCTCATGGGTGGTCCTGAGCAAACATTCAGCTCAACTGTACAATGTGCTTTTAACTGATCACTTAATATGGCAATAGGCCACAAATTTATAGGCTGCAAGATCAGTTCAATTATATTTATTTCAGAGCAAGGCAACACACATTTTCTTAGTAGAAAGTGTGTTAAGCCACAAAGCCTGTACCAAAAATCAACATAAATCAGCATCTCCAGTAATTTAAGAAGTTTAACTTTAGAGAGCCTGGTTTTAACATTAAAAACAGTTCTTTTTTGCTGTCTGAGGAGAGTTAGGTCAATTTGACCAAACACTGGAGACAGAAGTACTGGCAGGGAAAGGGATAGATACTACTACAAGCACAAGCAGAAGTAAAGGAGTTTCCACTTCTAAAGGGACGTGGGTGTGTGCTGCATATCTAATATTATCTATTCTGCACTTGAAGGCATTGTTCCAACTTCTGACATGAACCTGTTGATCCATATACCAAAGTAACAGCAAAAAGAGAAATGAACATCCTCCTCTGCGTTTAGGATGCTTCAACAGAAATCCAACAGACACAGACTAAATCCTTGTTCTAACCACCTGGCTTCTGCAATGTGTTGGTCAGTTTTACAGCCCATATATTGAAAGCTAATGAGAATAAAAAGTTTATGCATTTACTCCTTAAAATGCAGTAATCATTAAAAAGCAGCTAAGAGAAAACATCCAGAAATCAACATGGTTTAGCACTATATCACATTTAAATGGATTCTATACCATTGCATTATGATAGCTCTCAAAAAATAAAGGTGCCTTAACTTACAATCACTTCCAGCTTTCCCTGGACATCATGAGACTTGATAACCCAATTGACAGACTTTCTGCACTTGAGGATAAGCACCACATCCCTGACAAGCCTGGCGCCTGGCTGAGATGGTTTAATGTCAACGATTATATCCACCTGGAGAGCACTGTATGTGGAAAATAGAAAGTTAGAACACAATGCCAGAAATTTTCAGCTATCAACCTTCTTCCAATCCATCATGTTTCTACTGTCTGGCCAGCTGATTAAAATGCTGGATATTATCCCGGGCAACACAACATGTGCAAAACAGATTGTTATTCCATATACACTTAAGTGATTTTGCATAACAATAGAAACAAGTACTTTTTAGAAAAAAAAATATTTCTGTCTCTAATTTACAGGAAGCGTGCTACTCAATTCACCTATTATTTAGTGCAGGTAAGTGATAGGGCTAGCAGGTTGCTTTCTAAAGTAAACATAATTTTCTCATTTCACTGTGACAGTGCCTAAATATAACTGTTTCAGTTTCCTCTGGCTATAACTGTATTAAAACTTAAAATAATACCTTAAAGAAAGTAAAGAAGACCAACAGGTTAACACACATGCATAAAAAACCCAACCCAAACCACAAGTACTATACTGGGGGGTGTCTCTGCCTAAACAGTTAAATTGTGGAATGACTTTGCTTAAGATCTTGCGTGCTTTGAGGAATTAAGCTGTGTATTCAGTTTCCACTACTTCTGGGTATAGAGTTACCCTAAAAAGAAAAAAACCCAGATGTCCAGCCTACTGCTTGCTGGAAAATAGATGAAAACTATCCAGATTTTCAAGATCACAGTAAAATAAGTAGAGCAAATGGGTTCTTACTCATCAATAACATCTCAACATGCAAAATACCAATTCAACAGAAAAACCTATACTTCCAGACCATCTTATGGGGCCATACATTATAAGAACGTGCTCATCTCCGTGTAATAGGTTCCAACTAATATTCTACACTGAGCCTTCGTGTATCTTGGGACCTTTGATCCATCTCCTGCAGTTTACACATGCCCAGCTCAGCTTCCGTATGTTTCTTTGAGGATTTAAACTTCATAAGGATAGCTGTGGATAACACATAAAACTAAGAAAAAAGTAACTTAGTACTTTTTTTTAAACTTTTTTATTTACTTTTAACAGCAAAACATTTAAACTTTTTGCAGTGTTATCATCTCAAAAGCAAATTCCTATTGTGCTATCATCCAAAGCCAAAAGCTTGGAACCAGGGCTGTCACTGTGTAGCACTACAAGGGACTTGGAAGGATGCTTGGCACCAGCTCTGTTCAGGATGGGGCTGCATCATCATTTGGGGTTACCAACTCCACCTCCCACTACACTACCGCTCCACTCCACCTCAACACTTTCTTACTCTCCCCAGGTTATTATGCAAGAAAATTATCAGGCTCTGAGTTCAAAATCTTGCAATGAGAATGATCCTTTTCACAAAAACACCTCCTCCCACCTCCATCTCCCCATGTGGATTTCTCATTAGGGATAGGATGCACTCACATGCAGCTGCATGAGGAGCAGAACCAGACAATGCCAGATATCCAGTGAATGCAGTAAGCAGACAGGATTTTAATTCTACTTTATCTCTGATGAAATTGTAACCATCTAAGTTTCATAGCAAATTTCTGTTCTAGCAATCATACTTGGCCCGTAGTCATACTTGGAAAACCTCTTCCTATCTGAAGCAAACCCCACTTATGTTCTCCCACTAAGATCTAGGAAAGACCAGCAAAAGATGAGTATTCTACATGTCTTACCTCCCAAAGATACTTTTGAAAATTTAGAAAATCCTCATAATGTGTACAGTGAGTTACTTCTCCTAACCAGTAATTAAAAAGTTTTTTAGTCAGTACACCACTGTCAACCCTTGACATTTCTCATAATTATAAAATTATCCCTTAAACTCAACTGGAAACTTGACAGAAAGTACTGTTGTGAATCTTCAGAGCAGCTGTGGAACACTTATCATAGACCACAGATCACTGCAGCCTCTGGGCACTCTTTGGGAGCCACTGTCCTGGACCTTGCTGCCAGTCATCTCTACCTGTGACAAGTCAGGATTACTTTCAACCTCTGTCTCACTTCCTCATACAGTGGTCTAACCTTAAAACTTCTCTGTCAGATACTGCCCCTACTGATATTCCCTTATTCACCTTATCGTATAGTGATTGATTGAGCAAGAAGGGGAGCAGTATACAGTCCATAAAAGCTGTGCTTTGCAGTCTTGTCCAGAAAAATCCTGTGATTATGAAGCAGAATTCAAAATCTTTACATAGCGAAGAACCAATTTCTATTTAAAGTATTAAAGCCCAAGCTTTTCTTTAAGGATGAAATGGCTACTTTCAGTTGATTTTTATAAGACAAGTGAAGTTTTTAGCTATTACTTCAAACAGTTTTAGTCTATTTAGATGATACTCTACCTGTTAGGATTGGAATTTGGAGTACTTAGTTCAATGATATGAACTTCTCTTTCCTGGACTAAGTTAGACATGAGGCACCCCTCTGCTGGTTTTGGTTGTAGGTATCCGGCAAGGTAATTCAAAGAGAGAAAATTCTTCTTTATGTTGCATGAGGGAGGAAAAACTTGATCTGGAGGGGAAAAAAAAAGGAAAGCATTTGGACCTTTAAACACAGATATCAGCTTAGATGTATGCATATAGCACTTCAACTTCAGTGTTCACTATATTGCTGAAAGGCGTCTCTACCATCTATTATAAGCACATATGACAAATCATCATATTGGAAAGGAGATTACTGTTGCACTAATACATCAACTTTCTAATAGTTATTATTTATGGATTTAAGCACTTAATGAAAGAAAATCCCTGTAAAGAGAATTTTGAAAACAATTCTGAAGAAAAATATGTGAAAAACTTTTCAAAACCAATAAAATATATTTCATTTGTTCTTTGCATCTTCACAAAAGATTTCTTTCTATTACCATTTACTCTGAGATAACTTTTGGAATCAACTCCTTCTCCCTGTGGAAATGTTTTATTCTTGTTATTATAAATGTACCATTTTTTAAATACTACAGAAAGTACTTTCCATTTCCTTACTTAATGTATTTCCTATATATTGTGTAGTCAGAGTCAGTATTGTCTAGAAACCAACAAATACTGCATTTCTCTTGCATGTGGAAAATTAAAAGCATCAAGAAAATTATGGAATCAGCTGTTGATATTAAACTCTGATCACAATATGCATAGCTGAAAGAATGAAATTCTAGCATAGCTATTCAATCTCTCTTTTGGTTTTAACCAAAAAGCTGAATATGAGCATTACAGAACCCCAGAATGTGCTGAGATCCACAAGTGTCATCGAGTCCAGCTCCTGGCCCTGCTCCAGGACCATCTCCAGGAGTCACACTCTGTCCCTGAGAGCATTGTCCAAAGGCTTCTTGAACTCTGTCAGGCTGCTGCTGTGAGCACTGCCCTGGGGAGCCTGTCCCAGTGCCCAAACACCCTCTGGGTGAAGAGCCACTAGTGTAAAATGCAAGCCATAAAAAATAGTCACTTCATATGAAATTCTCATGCACAGTCTATTTTACTGTACCCAAGAAACACTATTTCTAATGAAAATCTTGAGCACTTTGCCTTTCTGAGATAGCTTGACATATGAATTGTCATAATACACAGAAGGACTAAGTACCATGCTCAAGCACTTGAAGTCCTGTAAGAAAGAATACAATTCCACATGCCTGGGTCTTTGACCATTGCTGTACAAGAAAGACTTTTCCTATTAAGGTCAATAGCAAGATACAAAAAAAACCCCAAAAACCCAAAAGAAAATAAATCAACTAGCATGCATTGTGAACACAAAATTGTGAAGAAACTCTTATGAGCTGTTCTGAGACCATGCACTCTCTAAATGAGAGCTGAAATGTCACCTCTGAAGTGCATTTGTGTGTGCTACCCAGCTCTGCAGGAAGACCAGAGACTCCTGTGACCCTGGTCTCTGCAGAAACAATCAGGGGAGTTTCTTCTCCTGATCTTAACAAAGCAGCCTTTGAATATTAACCCTGTTGTGTCCCCTACAGAAGTTACTGAAGCTGTATAAGGCTGTGACTATTCATACTGCCCAAGCAATGCACTTCTCTAACATCTGGTGTGTGCCCTGCCAGATTAGCCTTGAATGCAGCTGCAGTTCTGTCAGCTCCTCCCACAACAGCACAGAATGGAAAATGATCCCAAATGGTCTATGCTGAGCTTAAATTTTTAAATATATATATACACACACACACACAGAGACAGTAGGTATTTTCTTAACTGCTGCACAACACGATTCAGGCCATAAAACACCAGTTCTGGAGCAGTTTATGCGTAATTACCACACGTGCTATTGTTTGCCATTGCAAAGAACTCAGTTCTTGCTGCTGGCACTTCCATGAGGCATCTCTGGAGCTCTCCAGAAGTGCTGCTCTTGCTGCCAGAAGCACAGAGAGTCCCCAGCCTGGGCCCCCACTCGATAGCAAGCTTTTCCTCTGCAGCAGATTTCAACTCTATCACAGGCTACTTGACATGCACACCAGAATGAATTTACTCTCATCCACACCAGTTACCAACATCGGGCTGGAGCAGAAAAGAAAAGGGGATCCATTTCATCTTTCTTTGCTCACTACACATCCCCTCTTTGTTAGTTTCGGGGCTGTCTACGTACTTTGGAAAGGGACTGCAGGTGTCTGCAATCAATTAAAAACATACCAAAGGAGCCAACAAACAGTCAGTTTATGGATTCTGTGCCTCTCTAATCTCCCCAGACTCCCAATAGGGAATCAGGCGTGGAGTTTGCAGGCAACCCCCTCAGCAGAGGGTCTCTGGCCAGCAGCTGGGGTGCCAAGGGGCCCTGCTGGCCAAAGGCAGCAGAGCTGTGAGCAGAGGCCAGCAGCCACCTTCCTTCAGTGCATGGTGCGCGGCCTGGATGGACACACAGCACTGCACACCAGGATCTGTCCTTTCTGTGTGCAGCACTTCTGTTTCACTGATGAGGACAGACACTGTCTGCTCTGTTCTGCACAAATTAGGTGTCATCCACAGGTTCCTGGCTGAAGTTGAAGCTTATCCAAGCTTAACATCCCCCTGAGGAGGTTTTTGTGCAAATGAGCACTGTTAATCAAGTGACACTTCCAAGACAGGCACCCTGGGCAGCAGCAGTTGGATGCAGCAATAAAAATCCCATCCAAGCAGAGCTTGCCTTTCAAAATCTGATCTGGGCATAAGCAAGGTGTTTGGAATTTTCCTTGGGCACTCTGATGGTAGGGCTTATTTATGTGCATTTCACAGTTTGCTAGCCCTTAGCACAACAGAAATCAGAACCTTGGCTGGCATTTAATGGCAGGATAGAAAGGGGATCAGGGAAGGGCCTACAGGAGTCTCAGGAGGGAGGATGCAAACTCTAGGCAGTGCTTATCCTGCAGCAGGACACACAGCTAAGCCAGACACAATGGGACCATGTGCCAGCATTAAACCAAGCAAGCATGGCATGCAGGATATGTGCACTGGTGTGTACTGGATATAAATTCAGAGTCAGGACTGATGTTTCAGCTTCTGCCAGGACAGAAGCACAGTGTTACTGTCTGTAAATAAACTGTACATTTTCCAATTTAACTACTGTTAAAACTAATTTTTTTTTTCTTATTTAGGTAAGAAATGTGTTGAAATTAGGGTCCCTCCAGGCTAGCACATTTGCCCTGGATTTACTGGTGACGCTGGATGCATTAGGTAACATTTAGCTAACTGATAGGACTTCCTGACTTGCTGAATCATGTCTTACTGAACCATGAGGAATTAAACTGACTTCTGCTGTAAAACACATACCAAGAGCACTGTCACCATGAGCAGTCCTGCTTTCTAGAATCTGGCAGTGATTATCACAGCAGTCACTCTGCCCTCTCCTTCATTACACAAACCAAAGCAAGAACAAGAACCCTACTTCTTGTGCCCTCTTCCTCCACATCCCCATTCTGGCCCCTTAAAATTCTTGCTGTGATCACCATCCCTGCAGTATTTGATCTGCCACTCTTTAGAATCAACAGGATTCAGATGCACTTGGCCCTGATCCAGTTTGCTAGTGCTCTCAGCTGCCTTTCATTTGCAGTTTCAAAAGTGACTTAAGAGACCCATGGCATCAGCTTTATTCTATGAAAGATCAGCCTTCTTCAGATCTTTCTGTCCTTTGGCTTGCATTTTCTGTTTTCTGTATTCAGCTACAGCCTACACTTCTAAAACATTACATCTTCTAGTTTCAGATTTGTTTAACTTGAGTGAAGCTGAAATGTAGACAATTATATGAATACAGCCATCAGGTTCTGTATCAGTCACGTAGCAAGGAACTGCTTTGTGTGACCACCTATAGATTATGAGCAATTCCAGCAGGGATTCACAGCCTGTCAGCTGAGGGTACCTTACTAAATCTCATGAGAGTGTAAGTTTTGCATGAAAAGCCTAAATTGTACGTCACTGCATGCTGTGGTTTGTGAAATCCAATGATTCCATTGTTCACTCTGCAGAGAAGTAAACCAGGAGCACATCCCACGTGGTTTTCACAGAACTCCTCACACGACTCTGCAGTTCAAGAACTGACCCTGTCCCCACCCCTGAGCACATGCATAACCCCCCCACATACACACATACTCCCTTCTGCCAAGAATTTAAATCAAAATCAAACACAGTTACAGCTGAGAGGGTTTGTAGGAGCCTTCTCAGAAACTGTCTGTTTTGGTTGCCTGCCAAGTTCCATTTTGTGTACTTGCTCCTAATTAAATTGTGTTTTAGTGCATTCTAAAGATGATGCAAAACTCTCCTCTTTAGCCTCCTGGTTTGACTGGAGACACGCAAATCAACAAACAAAATTTTATCTGGTTTTTTCAACGCATCTAATTAAATATTTGTCTCCACAATGCAGAGACCACTACTCCCATGTATATGTTTCAAGAACATTTTAATAAGCTAAGAAATATACTTCTGAATGATTTTCTGGCATTAGAATCCACGACTGGTGCCAAGTAGAGCCAAAAAAAAAAAAAAAACCCACACAAGGGAATCCTCTACGAATTTGGCAGGATTTGGATAAAACTAGCTCAGGCATATTCTGATTTTGGGGGGCAAACCTCCTATGTCAGGAAATCAAATTATCACATACATGTGGTTAGAAAAGAATGTTTTGTCCACTGAAGGCTTTTTGTTGGCTTTTTCCTTCCTGTAACCAACTAGTTCAGCTGTTTGGGGGTTTCTGTAGAGATATTTCTGCAGAGGATCACACAGTTATGTTGTGCCAACACTGCTCAGCTATGGAGCTACAGCCTGAGCCCCACCCCAGTACAGGCCTGTATGAAGTCCCCAAGGAGCTGGAGTCCTCTCCCACTTGCACTAGGCCACCTAAAGAATCTGGCACGTGGCTCAGAGGGACAGGAAATCTTTCTCCTTGGGATGAAAATATGTCAGTACAGACTAAGGTAACTTAGTTTGGTGAGGAAAGCAATAATTCTTTGCCCAAAGAAGCCTGGATCCCTATACAATCAAATACTGAAAAAATAATGTAACTCAGGTCTTTCTAGAAATTTCCCCCTACTTCAAGGTCTCTACTTCTTCAGATGAATGCACCCAAACAGTCACCATGAGTAACTGATTCTGTTTAAAAGGCAAAGTTTTACTCTTTTAAGATTCCAAGCAATTGCATCCACATTTATAAGCATAAAGTGATGGCACCAGAATCCATTAAAAGTTTCCTAAACCCAAGGTCTGGTATTTAGGCTTGCCCTTATTTCTCTGCTTCCCCTTTCATATCGTATCTCTTGGAAAATGAGAGTTATGTTTAAAAATTAAGTGAAATATAAGCAACACATTCTCAGTATCTGAAAGTGTCTATGAATTCAGTTGGTTTTGTTCTGGTTTACCTTCTCCTACTTTAATATAGATGTTTCTTGATATTTTAAGTTCAGTGAAAGACGTTACTGCTCCATATTCCTTCTGGGCCCACTGTAGCAGATGTTCATTTTTCTCAGGAAAAAACTTTTCTTCTGTTTCTGCTGACAAGGAGAAGTTTCCCTTCTCAAACTGAACAACAGAACCTACAGACACCTGGTGGGAATAAAAAGACATTTTAATGTGGTACATTTATCCACACAGACACGTAGCATGTTTAAGCAATGTAACCTGTCACACTCAAATGCAATGACTAAAGGTGATTATGGCCTATTTCTACTTTGTATTGTCACCACCTAGAAGCACCCATGCCACAGGCTGATTTCATGGAGCACCTCTACAATGCTCCTAACACATCAAATTCTGTGTAAATTCCACGTGTGTAGTCTCAGAGGATGGCACTGACACAACACATGCCAGGTCATGCTGGATTGTGTACTTTTATATCAGAGACATGTGGGACATTTTCATAGAGCTTTGGCCTAACTAGAAAAATCTCCCATGCATGAAATTCACAGGATTTAAGGACTTAATCGGTGATTATTTTGCAGGAATATTGAATAGATGTTGGCATTCCACCCTCAGAGACAAACAGTTTATCCAGTAAGATTTCATTTACACACTGTTTCCATATTTTTTTTTTTTTATGGTCAGCATCAGGGTAAAGCAGCATCAGTGTGTCTTTTTAAACATTTCAGGACAGCATGAGAGAAAATATTATTCCTTCTAAATAACAATCAAAGAAATGGATTACCTTGCAATAAGAGATTTTTGCTGATTTGAGATAGTTAAATGTATGCTAACACAACAGCTGTCTTCCTCAGAATACACTTGTTTTTTCATTTATTACCAATTAAAACTTGAAAACCTTTTTCATCATCCTGCAGCATGACAAATGTCTTCCTGAGGGACAGATCCTATCAAAGTGGCCACGTGCTACAAGGGAGGAACCGAGAGGCTGAAAGCAGAGCAACTAAAAAGTCTGGCACAAGCATCCTCACTAAGTGATCATACAGTAAACATCTTTAAACAAACATGAAGCTTATCATATTTATTTTTTTCAATCAAATACTAAAGTTTTTTGGAAATCCTGGTTCCACTACCCAGGTTTTAGAAAGGACTGCAGAGTTCTGCTGTGCTTGCCAATGTTGGGGTTTTTACTACACAGACCTAAGGCAAGGTTAAGTGAGCCAAGCACGTTATTTGTTCTGGAAAGAATTCAACAGACCCTTCCAAAAAAGGCAACCATCACTGTTTCAACACCTGCCTTGAACATTAACTACTTACTCTTCAGAACAGATCAAAAGCAAATCTAACATGCTTAGGATAATGCAAAGCATTAAAGCCTAATAATGTTTTAAATATTTGGGAACTAACCAATTTTTATCTGAGCACTAATTACGCACTGATTGAGTGATTAAGAGACTGCTGCCACAGACACTCTTATCTCCTCCCTTCAACTCCTTTAGTGGTTACTTTCTGAGGTTGCAGAGAGGAAAAAGTGCCTCAGCTCTATTTCTTCCAGTTGTTGTGGGGACATGAAAAGGAACTGCACTGGAAACATCCTCTGCTGTTGAGTAAACCTACATGTCCTGTCACTTTTCTGAGATCAAATGAAGAAGCTGGACATGGAAAATCTGTTGGCAAGACCAAAAGGTACTGGCCATGACCACTAACCACAGCAAGCACCACAGTTCAAAGGGCTGTTCCTCAGAGGAAATGAGGATCAAGCATAGGATATTGAAAATATGCTAGCAAAACCTGAGTATTCCATCAAAGAACAAACCATATTTAGGAACATATTTTGGTTGCATACATTACTATCCTGTTGACCATTGGGGAAAACAGGGCCTGAAATTTTCTCTGCACCATACCAAGGCAAGGAAATATACACCTCTCATGCTGGGGCAACAAAACAAAACCAGCCTTTTTACATCCCTTAAGAAAAGCTCCCAGTCTGAATAAAACTGCCCTTGCAAGGCTGCCATGGTAGTTCAGGACATCAGTTACCTGGCAGAAGTGCCAAATGTCATCAGTTACCATTCCCCAGAGGGAACAACTCTCAGAACCAAACCCGAGTCATCTCAAATATATACAGTGGTGAGTGTGAATACTGCACACACAAAATAGCATATTCTGCTTCTTATTTTACCTATTTCCTTCTCTCCCTTTAAACACTTATTGCCTTTTTTTTTCTTTGAATCTGATCCAAGGGGATATTTACTTTCCTTTATAACATTTTAAGTATTTAACACAGTTATAATTCAGAACTCCCAAGTAGGAAGCAAGTTCATAACTCAGCCTTGAGAGAGAGGTGGGCACCTCTGGGCCATGACTCAGGATACAAAGGTCAGTGTGCACTGCCAGCCAGCATGAACCAACCCCTCCCCTCACAACAACAGCTACACCACTACCCATCCACGGCCTGCCAGCACAAGGACCACCTGATCACCCCTAAAGCCATGATGGAGGCATATGTACCAGGAGGAAAAGAAGCAGCATCCTTCATACCTGTGTAGAACATGTAGGAGAGGAGTATATCTGCTCAGAATAAAATGAGAATATTTGAACCAACTACTGGAGCAGCCTACATAGAGATCAGAGTCAGCTGGTGTTTGTTGGTATTGTACTTTGATGTAATTTCATCCTCTTACAAAGGAAAAATAAAGCCACAGGTGGAGAAATATCAGGTATTCCAAAACTCAAAAACGTATCTTTTGTTGTTCATAAACCCATATACAACATACTTTAATCATCAAAAGAACAATTCTCTTCAAGTGAATAAGAAACATGCTGCTTTTGAAATTCCATGCCACACTTGTGCATCACCTATCAAATCTGCATAGTCCTTACAGCCACAGAGGTGTGATGGTTTCAGGCAATGACAAAATTTTTCATTTTCGTGTTCTCAAGACCACATGCAGTCATCATAAAATTCCACTTCCAGTTCTCACATTTTTGAAAACATACACATAAGGAGCATTATCTTAAATACATTTTAGATTTTAATTCAACTTCCTGGAAGATAGTCAGTTTTGCAGCTACCAAAGATCCTTATGTAATTAAGGCTGTTCAATGTTTTCTCAGGATGAAAGCAGAACCTTACAAGATCAGAGAACAGACTCCTGCACATCTTCATATCTTTATATATGTAGGAAAAAGATCCTGGGATTTTCTATCAAAGGTGAATCTGTGTCAAATCAAGTGGAACTTTCAAAACCCCTAAGGAACAGTTACTAGAATGATAAAGAAACAAACAAGAAAATCTGCGGAAAGGGGAAATCTGGTACCAAGGTTTAAGGCTCAGCAGGAGTTTAATAATTGCACACAGGTAACTGCCCACTTAATTTAACAACATCTTAATAGACTCAACATAACACTTGTTTGGTATGAGCAAAATAAGGTAGGAGAAGCTTTTCCAGGGATTCTGTTTCAAGTTAGAGGCAATTTAGTGGAAGAAGTGAGAGAATTAAAGCCTATCTATGCAACTGCAGCTATAGTTTCCACTGGAATCAGTGACTCAGTAATAACCTGTTGTGATTTATTATCTCCACATCACTAACACCAGTAGTCTGCCAAAATCCACTGCCTGCTTCTGTACACTTCCACTGGCTAAACCCCCTGTTTACTGAAGCAAGCAAAGAAAGGAAGGAGCCAGGACCATACAGAAAAGACCATCACAGGTGCCTGTTCCAGGTCCTTCAGCCTCCTGCAAGACTGGGTTGGGAATACACCTCAACCACTAAATGCCCAAACAGTCTTAGTTTCCTCACTCTTGAAGGCTGGATTAACCTAAAGTCCACATCTTCCTGACTAGCAGCTGTCTTGGTCCTGAAAGTGGTGGGTCTGGGCTCCTTAAAAGGACCAGGAGAACGAGGAATGCTTAGGAGCAGTCAGAGGCAGCAATGAGAAAGATCAGCAGGAGATAAAAGAGGCAGCATCATCAGATCTGGCCTATCCAGACTCCTAACACGACTTCTGGTTGGAACAATGACCCACAGAGACAGCCCACTCCCACAGCTGAAACAAACACCACACAATAAAGCTTGAGTTCTGAAAGCTGTCTTAAATCACATGGGATCTAGTATGAACTCTGTGACTCTTAGCAAACCAAGCTCCCCAAAAAAATGCAGGCCTTTGAAGTCCCGTGAAAGAAGAATCCAAGGCACAAGGACCTGCCTAGTTTCCTGCGAAATTTACTGGCAAGTTGGTATTCTTGAAATATTTCTGCCCAAGCTGAAGTGATTACAGTGAAAGCAGAGGATAGCTATACATCATAAAATTTCCCTATTTTGGGACATCACACATACAGAATGTTTTTACTATACTCTGCATATTCATTTCATGTACTGCATCTTGCTTCCTAAGCCAGAAATAGCACTTCTCTCCTGTCATGTCTTCCTGAAGCAAGCTTTGAAAAAAAACCAAAACCTCAAGCCCCTGGATATTTAAAGATGCCTTACTAGGGTTATTGTACTCTTAAACTCCTTTTACATGCATCATTTTCAAGCATCTATTTACTACTGTGTCATTTTCTGCCATTCCTACTCCTAACCAAATCCTTCTGCTCCTTTACCAAGAATCACCACCACAGGTAGCCTGAGGTCCCCCTAATATTTCTGAGAAAAACCCATTTATATAGACTTTAGAAAAGCAGTATTTTGCCAGGGTTGAATCATGCCAGGAGACAAAGTCTACAGGGAAATTTACCATTGTGAAAAGCATAGTAAGAGTTACTGTTTACTAAGCACTGCTTTTAATTTGACACAAAATGTTAATTTTCACATTTTTTCAAATGGCAAGGAAAACAGTGTGGGAATGAGAAGGGAGAATATGAACTTTTCCAAGTGGAAAAGGGCAAGTACAGGATTATTTCCAGCTCCTGAGTAGAAGAACGATGAAGACTTATTTAAAAAAAAGCAAACCCAGGATTCTACAGTAATGTAAAGACCTTTTAAATTCCTCTTCACACTGTTACACAACACTGAAAATCTATGCTTTTACTTTGAATAGTGAAAGGTCACTATTTATACCAAATTTATCACTAGTCATGCATTTCCCATCCTTCCTCACTCTTCTCCTAGCAGAGTGCTCTGTTCACATCTGGGTCTGTTTAACCAGTGATTGGAAATTTAGCCTCCTGATTTCCCGTTAAATACTAGGCACAGGAAAACAAATAGCACTTGTTTTTCAGTGAATTTTGTCAGTCATCCAAGCCTAGTGCAAACCATAGAACAGCCTGTGGTTTGGTGGCAGTGACCCAAAATATGTGAACCATATTTTCATGAAGTGAGAGGAATAAACCAGCAATTGGCTGAAGTAATAAGAACATGGATTTTTCTTCTTAGAAATACAGAAATTACTAATAATTAAACTCTTCATTCTATCACTTCATCTTCTTTAAAGCTTTTATCTTTTCAAATCTCAAACCAAGAGCAAGTGATCTGTTTTTGTATTTATCATTACTGCTCTTGCTTCCTCCATTTCACTACCTTAACACACACACTCACTCCTAGCTCTTGCAAGTAAGGTTATTTGTTTGCATAAGTGTTTTCTTATCCGTAACTTTTACTCATTCAGTTGCCTGAATAACTCAGACAAAAAGCTGAAGCATCACTTCTTAAATCACACATTATATAAAATCACATATGTAAATATTTAAGGGGCTTTTGGATCTTTTCTAACAGGAAATCACAAAGGATTGGGATCTTTTTTCATTGATTTAATTCTCACTACTTTCACTTGCTGAGTAAAGACATTCCTAGGCTATAAAAGCAATTGAAAAAGCTACCAAATATAAAGAAAAAAATTACTTTCTGAGTAGCACCTATAAAACCTTCTTTCTGTGCAGTTTCATAAAACTTCTGGTTTTCTGCCAAGACACGTTTGCAATAAACTAGCTTTAGGGAAGGAGAGAAATGACGACTTGATGGGAAGGAAGGAAACTATTTTGCTGTATAAAAACCTAAAAGTGGGGTGGTGGAAGAGGTCTGGTAATGTTTTTCGGCAATACTGACTTGCACCAAGACCACAGGTAAAAGCAGTTTCTACAGTAGTTGTGTAGCTTACATAAAACTGTGATGTCATAATCTAACCAGTCTAATCACCAGTGAACACGTTCTTCAACTTCCTCTCCCCCTCCCCTTTATAATGCAATTTTGGCATTTATTCCCTGCAGAGGAAAAAAAATAAAATGTAGCACAGATGAGAAGCATTTCCCTCACTGAACTGAACAGAGCTTCCCACCCATGCAATACTCTTCAGAGGGATGAGCCCACAAACACTTGAACAGAAAGGGCCCAATTCCCAAATTGCTGTATTTTTGTGACATGTACAAATATACAACCAGACCAATATGACTACATGCACCAGTAACTGAAGTGATGATTTACAGTTACTTAGGCCAGGCAGTCCATGCACTAACCCATTTCAGGTATTTTTGGATTGAAATGCCATGATACTAAGGTACATTTATTTTTAACACAATGAAAATAAACTCCAGACTTATTTTACCAAAATTACAATAATTTCACAGCATCACCTACTTCACCCATCAATATACAGCACCTCATGCAGAGTCTGAAAATAACCCGTCCATGCTAAATGTATTGTTAACACCACACTAGGCAGACACCACATATTCTTTTCTCTTTCTTGTGCACACACAGAAAATTTTTGTCAGGTTCTTATCAAGATGCCTGAATTTTTTCTAAAGACTACTCACTAGTTCTCTTTCTGATTTATAGATGGGGAAAGCACCCTGAGAAGCAAAATGACAACACAGGCAACAGAATAGTGAAGCACAACTTCCCTCAGCAGCCATGCCCTGTCATGATGTCTTCCTCCACAGTACTGTCACTCTGTGAGAATCACTGTGCTTCCATTCAGTAGCACTTTGGAAAAAACTCTTCATTAAAGAAATCCTGATGCTAACCCAACAAAAACTTTGGTTTATCTGGGGCATGCTACCTAATTTTAATGATAATTTATTCCACTGTGAGTTTAGCCACCAGTAGGCATTTTGTGCAAATGAAGCCATGAGTTGTTTCCATGAAGATAAAGCACATAAATCACTGAGTGAAACTGTGCATTACATGATAAAAGTAAATGCAAAACCACACATATACACCAAATCTACATGTCCATACTGAAAAAATGTTTACCAAGAAGGTAATTTGTGCTTCCCCCATACTATAACCATGCACCCAAAGCCTGGATTTTCTCCCACATTCATTTTAAGCTTCTTAACTGAAGGAGGACCAGGCTGAAGGCAAAAAATCTATGCTCAAACTATGTGATAAGAAGTTAAACTCAAGCCCAACTCAGTAGTACTGTATTTTCCCAGTCTTTTGGATATGTGCTGATTCAAGCTTTAAATCTTTTCATCCTTCCCTGGGGCAGCTTAGCTTTAATGGAAACTCAAACAATAAATTCACAGAATGAAGGAAACAGACCATTTTGCTGATGAGGACACTGAGAACACACAGCCCTAACTCCACCTCTTCTCCAGTACAATCACCATTCAAGCTCAGCGTGCCTTGGTTTCTCCACCTGTACAATGCTAACAGCACCTGTGCTCCAGTTCATCATCTACTCATATCCTGAAGATACCTTTGTTAGAAATAACCTTGAAACTTATAATACAATTAATTTTAATTTTTATTTAGTTACTTACTTACTCAAAGCACATGTCCCTGTAACAGTTTGAGAACTTTATTATGATACTGTACAAGGAAAAAAAGAGCTAATATTAAAAACAAATAAAGAGTTAGGACTTTACTAATGGTTCCATGATCATTTCACTAACTTTTCACTAACATTTCATTAACTTTGACCTGGCTCTAGCAGTGTGGTCTTTATCAGCAGCAAGTCCCAGAAGTTGTCATTTAAATTTCTTTACACTATCTACCATTCTAACCAGGATTCAATCAACGAAAGTCATTGCAATTCATACTTTACATACAGTATATTAACAAAATGGTGAATGAATGTATTGTTTGGAAAGTCTGAAGGAAAAGCTGGAAAGTCAACTAACATCTTGCCTGAGGCTTCCATAGAGACAGACACAATAGTTATGACACTCCTGTGGTATGCTACCATGGAATTCATGGGCACTAGAAAAGTTTCTTCTGATTCTAAATCTTCCACGATTCAACATACTCAATCTTCTGTTCTGGCTATACATTTAAGGAGACTGAACAAGTCAGAGCCACAGAGCTAAGTATTTTTAAACAAGGGCTAAGGAAGCATGCTCTGCACTCTGCAGCCCTTGGAGCTGCTATTTACAGTCCTAGGGTCAGTTGTCTGGAACTCACTGAAGGCTCTGGCACAGAGGCAGGGAACCTCTCAGCAACTAGGGCAGAAGCAGGATGTCCCTCTGCCCCACAACTTACCTAAAACAAGAACCCCTGATTTAGGAAAAAGACAACCTTTCCTAGGACAAACTCAGGGGCTGCAAATTAGCACAGCTCAACACAGGCAAACAGCTCTATGCAGAACTAGAGCCCCTTGATCTCTGTTTGGCATACTGCACTTGCCTACAGGTGCTGCTAGGACTTCCTCCACATTTTTCATGTTTTCTGTGCCACATGATTCTGTGCTGTTTTTTCAGAAAGCTTTTGGGAAAACAATGCATTTGTCCTTGTGAGCAGAGTGGAACTGTGGAAAAGCAACAGATGGTGACCACATTTAAAGTTCTTCAGCCCATAACCTCATGACTTATCACCCCGAGATGCCCTGAGAAACTGGCCCATGAAAAGTGAGAAGGCTGATGAATCCATGGTAAGAGGCTGAAGTTAGCTTATGTTTACAGCAAAAACATCACCTTAGGGA
>NW_005054336.1:2712916-2715842 GCF_000277835.1 Geospiza fortis
AGGGAAAGAACAAAGTGAACTTTAAGAGTGAGATGGATGACAGACACTAAACTGGGAGAGGTAAAGGTGGATCAGTACCCTGGCATTATGCAATCTCGTTCTTTGAGCTCTTTGTAGGAAAGAAAAATAGAAACCTTAACATGGTGGAAGGAAAATTACACAAATTTTTACAGCACTTAAGGAGATCCAAAATTGTTATGGAGAGCTAGCTATTCAGATGGATTAGGGATGGGTTAACATTGAGAGCCAGTTCAGTCCCTTGCAACAAAAAGGCAAGGTCCTGTGGGCAGCAGCATTATCCCAGCACCACAGGCTGGCAGGATGGCACCAGGCACCACAACATTCAGCCCTTACTGGGACCAGCAGAGATTAAGAGATAGAGTTGTGAGAGGAGGTATTTGATTTGAGTCCCCCCAACACTGCAGCAAATCTGTAGTGCCTACCAGGTACTCCTGCCCCACCTGAGAAACAGTACACTCCTCCCCGCAGCATCAGTGGCCAAGTTTACCATGGCAGTTCTTGAGGTCAGGCAGCTTCTTGCTTGGCAAGATCCATGACTGCTGCTGCTCACCTCTTCAAGCCTGAGCTTGTAACCAGAAGCACCTGAAACAGTTTTCTGCAGCAAACACTTATCCAATGCTACAGTTTTGGCAGTCAGAGCCTTAGGCACGTTCCTATTGCTCCTATGCCTTAATGCAGGCTGCTGAAACCCCACTGAGACAAACCAAGCAAGCTCAGCACAATCAGCTGAGCAGAAATGCATGGATCTCAGCATGCCATCTCTCCACTCCCAGAGCAGGATAAGGGGAAAGGAAAACCCTGGGTGCAGAGGAAGAACACAAACTAGCTGAACAAAATCTAGCTGATAGGAAATAGGAGTGATGATGTGTGTAGGAGAAGATCAAAACTAAACTGAAAGTAAGTCCAAGGCTTTATTATCTGATGAAAGATCCTGCTTCTTTTGTTCAGGAGAGGAATGAGGACTTGTCACACTGTTGTTGCACATGTTGTTCCTCAGTCATTTTCTGAGCAGACCAGAACTGTATTGGTTGCATTAAGGGCACTTAACAGGAAGATAACAGTCATGAGTCTCCAAAACAACGACGAAAAACCTAAGATTCTAAATACCTTTGAATAAAAACAAAGCCATATTCTTTGCACCAAACAGTAATACTCTGGAAACAGGACTGAGTCCTTTGAAGTTCAAAATATCAAGGCTACTCCTACTCTTATAGCTTGATGACAGGAAAAAGAAAAACAATTCCAGAAAGCTTGCAGTGTCCAGCAAGTGACAGAACTCTTGGTGCCCTTCACCATGTCACCACCACACCAGGTCAACTGAGAGAGCAGTGTCCCTTCTCAGAGTTCTAATGCTGCACCACTGTCCCCCTTCCTGTCCTGCTGATGACCAGTGACACAGCTGAGTTCCCCCTGGGTGCTGCAGAAACAATCTTGCCTACCACTGTCAGCTGTGCTGGAGGAGTAAAATTAAGCCCTATAAGGACACCACTAAAAATAATCAAGTTTAATCCTGCAATTAGAGTTGAACATAGTGAAAGCTGCAACTTTCATAAAGACAACTCATGATTAGACATGATGTCATGCATTAAAAATTTAATCCAAACAACTTGTCTGTTTCACTACAAATAGCAAACTTGAATGTCCTGGCAAACTGTAAGGACACGATTTACAAATACTAGGTAATATTTGGATCTTGCATTATAAGCAGTGCTCCAGTCTTTCTGAGAAATAAAAATGACTTCATTCTGGGCTTAGCTCGGTCATTTCAATAGACCAAAACTTCATCAGAGACAAAAACTGGACATATTAAGCTTAATAGATACAAATCTTCATTTTGGTCACAGACCACACAATTAGCATCCACTCTTAATATTTCCAATAGCTCTGAGGCTTTTTGCTTTATGGTACTGTTAGACTTCCAATCAGGACTGGCAATCTGCTATAACCTCACAGCTTTTTGAACTCTAATGGCTGTTAGTATTAATAATTGTATGATGTGCAGATTCTGAAAAGCAGTTTTGCTTTCCTTTCCTTAAATTCACATAACAAGTAATTGGCTACTTTTTCCAAACTGCTTTGCCCTACCATGTAACTGTTCCCCAGAGCCCTACAATGAAACTTGACCCTCTCTTAACTTTTTTTTTTAATCTAAGTTTGAAAATTTTCCAAATGAATGCCATTAACTCCATGCTTATGTGACAAGCAGCTATGACAGAGAGCAGGCTAGAGGACTATGTACACTTACAAAGAAAACTCTTCGGATTCCAGGTGCCAATCTTTCTGTTTTTAGCTTCCAGACCAAAGGCAAAGGAGAGTTGAGAAGAAACACCAGAGGCTTCTGATGAATATGCACTGATGAAATTGGATTCAAATGTAATGTGACCTGCAGAAAAACACAGAAATATGTGAATACTTCCTGGAATTTGAAACAGTGAATCAAAGGTAATTTATATATATACATACTATGACTTTTAGCATTCAGATCTCTTGACTCAAGATTAAACACTAATCTACTTCCACAAAAGTCAGTCAACAGAGCACAGAGAAAATAAAATATGAAATAGTTAACATTTGTGCTCTATGCTTGCTTGCAAAGCACTGCTAAAAAGAAAACCTTGGCAAATGCTGATGAAAAATATCTTATGCAAAAGGTCAAACCACTAAGCTGAGACTTGGAGAACAAGGAGCTAAAAAGAATTGCAAAGCAAACTCTGATTTCTGGTTTCTAGATGGTAGTCTAAAAGGCTGGCTTAGAGTATAAAACCTCATCTGCTGATTCTGTTAAGGACATAAATCTAGCCTGCAAAACAAAACTAAACAAACAAAAACCAGGAGAAATAAATCCAGAAACACAAGTGAGCACTACATTACTTTATGGAAGGAATTCCAAAAGAAATTTTAACAC
>NW_005054336.1:2715852-2759937 GCF_000277835.1 Geospiza fortis
AAGATACACAGGGTAAATGATCTGAGCAAAGTGGACATCATGGAAGTGAGGCAACATGTTAGAAGTGGCTTTGAAACAAGCAGTTTGCAGTTGCTGAACGTCCCTCCTGCCCAGCTCCTCGTATCCCAGTACTGCCCTTCTAGAAAGGGTTCAGTGTTGGACAATACCATAACCAAACACACGACAGAACAGCCTGGCCTTTTTCAGCATATACAGACTTGCAATTGATATTACAGTGGTTTTTATGGCACCTAATAAGCTGTTTAAGCAGTCCGGATTTAGCTTGATACTTCATCCCACATTACAGGAAGAAATGTCTAGTGTGCATTGGAGAGATGATCTACCACAGACTGAGCAGGGAAGCTGCTGTCCCACCACACTGGTGACAGGCAGGTTCCCTGACAATCACAGCTCTTTCTAAAAAAAGTACAGAGGAAGCAAACATGAACACAACCACCAGTTTGTGTGGTGGCAAACAGAAATGAGCACAAAGATAATTCACAATTAATTCTGTATCTTGCTAGAGAAATTAAAAGGATATTTGAGATAGAGAAGAGCCACTATGTATAGTTCCTTGCATGATTCTTATACAGTGGCAAACAATCATTAGTTTACCAGTAAAGTAAATGGATGAATCTCCATTAAACTAACTAGATGAAAGCTAGAGACTAAATTGAAAACTAGGTACCTATTACTGCTGAAAATATTTTCCAAAATAGACAGTAGGGTGGTTTTAATTTGGTTGGTTTGGGTTTTTTGCTATGTTTGGGGTTTTTTTCCTTTGGTTAGTTGGTTTTTTGAGCTTTTTTGAACTTTTTTCTTTTTTTATTTATTTATTTCACCTTGAAAAGTTCACCATCACTATAAAGTCAAAGCCAGGCCCTGGTCTCAGGTCTGAGACACCCAGAGGACAGCAGAAAGACCTTTTATCACTACTTAAGAACTTGCAAAAAAGCTAGCAACCAGCTGGCTGTGCTCTCACACTAACTGGTAGCAGTTGCTTACAAACAGGATGCACCAGATTCTGAAATGCCACTGACCAAAGGTGTCTCCAGTCCCCACAGTGACAGACATCACACCCCACACACACATCTCTGGGAGCATCCAGGACATCCCTGTCCTACTCTTTGTTAAGCTTGATTAAAACTTGTTGGAAAACTGAGTAAATCCATATTTGTACTAAAGCCAAGCTGCCTTAAAGAAGGAGCTCCTCTCATGGCCAGCAGCTGGGCAGTGGCAGCCCTG
Organism: Geospiza fortis; assembly: GCF_000277835.1. Lineage (NCBI taxonomy): Eukaryota > Metazoa > Chordata > Aves > Passeriformes > Thraupidae > Geospiza > Geospiza fortis. The sequence continues at coordinate 2,717,098 of NW_005054336.1, forward strand.
CCTGCAGGAAGGTCAGGCAGTGCCATCTCCTGCTCTCTGCAGCCACCTCTGGCACCACCTGGCCTCTCCAGCAGAGGACAGGGGGGTATTTACACATCTCATAAAGAAAACACCAAGTACAACAGACTACCAAGAACCACATTTCTCTCCATTTTCTGCCTCTAAAGAATAAAATACCTCATTTTAGCAAACTGCAGGGTGGTAGTGCTCTCAATTCTAATGGGAGGACAGAGACCTGAAATGCCAAACAGTCACGTTCTTAGCTACAGAAACTGCTTTGCTCTGTCAGCTATAGAGTCAAAGTAGTTCTGTTACCTGAAAATAAGAGAAATTATTCATTTTACAAGACTCCTGCTTTGTTGTTCTGTCTAGAAACGAAGAGGTCAAAGTAAAAAGGAAAAGGTGTGTAGAACCACTATTAAATTCATGACAATTAAACAGCTTTCATTAATTCTTGTGGCTTTTCAGCTGTAATCACTGCTAATTAATAATAAGCTGTTAAAACTATTAAATGTAATTACCTTGTTCTAAGCTTATGTTTTCTTACAAAACAATAAAAACACTGTAATCTCAGTTTAGTAATGTAGTCCAGTTATATCTTTTGAAATTCTGATCTCAGAAATATGAGTTCAAATTTCATGCTGATTTTTTTTCAGCTTCAAATGGCATAAAGTGCATCCAACATACTTCCATGCCCAATAATAACTGATTTCCTTTGATCCTAGATATTGATGAAATTACTTATAACATAGTTTGTGGGCTTAAATAACCAAGAATAAAAGCCATTAACAATACTCTTGCACTGGCCAACAGGAGCACTCAGCTTAGGCTTGCATCCTGGCCGTGTTTTTGTCAGAATGTCAAGTCAAAGATATGGCTCTTATTAGAAACTGCAAAATTTTTTTGCTATTTAAAACCTCTATTATTTATTAAAAGCAAGAATGATACACACTCTGAAAACTTCATCTCAGAAACAGCTAGGCCAAGTCCTTTGGATAATAAGGAAACTGAGAAGTACCTCTGTTTCAACTGATCTCAGACAAATTTGTTCAAAACCAACCTCTATCAGACAAGACAGATGTTTTAGACTTCATGAAGATTTCTTCCTGTTGTTTTAGTCACATGAGAGCACACAGAGCAATCATACTGCCTTAGTGAGAAAATCAGAGACTCTTTGCAACTGGATCTACTATCAGACTTCTTAGTTGCTATTCCCTCAGCTTGTAAAATTAAAGATGTACATAATGCACACATACATTATTATTTCCATACATGCATGAAAATAATCAACAAAGTTTGAGCTGAATGCAGAAGTGGTGATGTATCTATCCATGCCTTTGGCTGAAACTACAGGATAAATTATACCACATAATGGAATTTTCCTACATTTCTGCCTCAAAAGTGCAGATCCTTGGGAAAAGCTACCAGACTTCAACACCAAATCAACTTTTTCATAACCAAATTAAATGCTTCTGTGCAAATTTTTAAAATGAAGGTAATTTTGTATTACTGCATTCCTCAGTGATGCTCATGACTAAGCAACAAAACACATAATGCAAAATTCATGTGCCTAGTCCTAAACTTGAGAAAGAATACAGTTAATGTGACCGTGCTTCTGCAGGAGCCTCCATCACTATACTCCTTAGCATACATATTCCCTGTCACTACACTTGTTTACATAACAAAGTACCCAGGAAAAAACTGAATCTTGAGCAAAAAAACACTTGGCTCTACAAACTGGAAAAAAAAGCCCCAGAGCTCCATAGAAACTGCTGAGGACCATCTTGGTCATCATCTTTTTCATAACCACTTTCTGCTTCAGAACTAGCACTGCTGAGGAGCCTACCTGGGTAGCCAAATCTGAATGTGACTGTTCCCACTGAGAAACTGCACAAAATGAACACACACCTCACAGTGTAACCATTTCCTCCCTTATATTTACAGTTACTCCAACATCACTGTCAGTACTCCATGACACACAGCAGTGGTATCTGTCATGAGAGACTTTCTTCTGCTTCTTGGAAAGTTTTCCAAGCAAACTGCTGGGGACTTAGCAGCACTCAAGATCTTTACACCAAAACCCTGCTGCTAAGCATTGGGATTTTTACACTGCATAACTACAGTCAGTGGGGATCACAGGGAAATTTCAGCCCAAGTACGGCAGGCATGGTCAGAACAGCTCACCAGAGAGGTGTTTATGTGAGGGAGAGTGGTTTGAACTGCAGAGTCCAAGTGAAAGCCTGGACTTTGACTATGCATCAGAGCCATTTAAATGCCTCTTCCCACTCCTGCTTCAGAGATTGAAAGGCTTAACAGGACTCTAAGGTGCTAAAAGTTATGACACCAACACAAGGACAAGTTCTTTAGCTGTGTCTTGCTGAGCTTTCTGCTGCCACAGCTGTGCTCCCACTGACTTGTCCCTTTGCTAATTTCTGGCATGGCTGCCTCCATCCACAGCACTGCAGAGGAAGATCTTCATCCCTACTCTCTCTACAGCAATCTCAACAAAATACCATTTCTGCTGCAGTGTCCCCACTGTGACTCTAGTTATACCATGTATTAGCTGAATCCCAAGTGATCCCCCCTCGCCTGGACAACTTTCTGTCCCATCTTAGCACAAAAGAGCTATTCAAGACACATCCTTCTCATGGCTACAGTTCACAGCATGTTCAGAACACAACACAAATTGATAGAAAGATATTGAATTGCTTTAAACCACCAGAAAAAAAAGTTTCTAATTAATAGCACAAGAGATAACTATAAATTTTCCCTTTCTTTTTGTATTCTCACTGGCAAAATCCATATTACTAAATATTTATGGAAGTCTTGCCCAGAAACTCCATCAGAAACTAATCCTATATGTGTTCAGTTCTGCAAAGAGTGTTTTGAAGACACGGTGTGAAACTCTGAACTCAGTGAACTCTGTGGTCAAGTTCCTAACTTTTTTCTGAAACTCCCACATAAGCTTTTAAAAAAAAATAAAAATCAGAGATCCAAAAAGGGGCATCCTCCACCCATTCCTAGATTTTCAAAGAAGCCTATAAAGTACACACATTTGGTACTTCTCAACAACATACTACTTGATTCAAAGTCTTGCGTGTCTCAGGCAGCTCTGTGACCAGTTTGATCAAACAATACCAAAAGAAAATTAAACCAGAATCATTAAATGGACTTGGGCATTTTTAGGTCACCTAGTCCATTTAAAAAGCAGCGGCTATTGCTTTGCCCATATTATTTTAAAACCATATTAAGAGACAGCATATTACCCAAGCAGACAGCACCACAACAGTTCAGGAAAATAAGTCAATGTGGTCCAACACATTCCTCACTCCCAGTGAAGGGCTCATTTGATCACAAAGCTGTTGCACAGCCAACATTTTCATTGTGCAATCAATAGCTAGGCCAGACCTTCTGGGCATGTGTGTCAGCAATGGCTCTCTCAGCAAGGCTCAACTTCAGCAGCTGTTTGTCAGAGGAAGCTCCTCTTCAGACTGGTGTCTGGCCTCCTTTGGCACACACTCCTCCAAATAATACATGACTAACTTGTGAGGAATACAAGGATTTGGTCATAGCTGAAAATGACAGACTTAAGCTATTCTGAAAATCTTAGAACAAAACCTACAGATTCCTCTTTAAAGCATCCAGGTCCAAGGGGGCTGCGAAGCCCAGTGCTTGTGTCCTATTTGCTGGAATGCATGTGCCCTCCATGGGTGCAGTGCCCACCAAAGCTGTGCTGGCACTGCTGAGCCAGACCCTGCTGGGCACTGCTGCCTGCACACTCTGCACAGTCCCTTCCAGGGCTCCAGCAGCAGCAAGGTTAAGGCGGCTGCAGAGGCTCCTGTCCCCAGAGATCAGTTTCATGGAAGGCCGAGTATCACCACAGAAACCAAGTACAAAAACAGTCTACGGGCTCCTGCCCCGCTACTCTGCTAAAGCAATTTGTACTACGTGAAAGGCAAGGACACAAATGCTGAAAACTGATCAAAGTAAATGCTGCTGTTAAAGTACCATTTTGTTTTGCTGACTTCAAGGCATCAAATCACAGGCTCTGTGTTTTGCTCTAAAAAGATGAAAGCTAAGTGCCAAGGATTTGTAAGGTTGAATTAACTACTCCAGCATGAAGACCTTCAGATAAATTCATAGCACATTTTCCAAAACAACCATTACAAATCTGTGCTAAAAAGCCAGGACAAAATATGTGGTGTTGTATTGAATTACACTATCTAGGCTTGGACAGCTGTTCTCTAAAAAAGAAGAAAAAAAGAATTTTAACTCTCAGATTACATAAGTACATTTTCTGATTTATAAGTGATGCAGTAAAGACAGATTTATGACATCTTAACTCATTGCCTCACAAAGCAGGCAAAATTTAAAGCTGAAATATAAAACATTACACTTATCTCTGTCCTAAGTACTCTCACTCCTTTTGTTAATACAATATTTATAGAACATAGTTTATTCTGATATTAAAGTCAAAGAAATTAATATGAACAAACTTATTTTTACAGTTCACTTGTGTCTATCAGTATAGGAGATTTGGAATTTCTACTGAAATTCACTAGAAAAAAATAAAATGTTAGTACATTGGCCATAATAGAATTCAGTTAAGGATTAATCCCTTAATCCAACTCAACTGGTGGGATCTGGTACTGCACCACTTTGCAGAAGTGTTTATCAAGTACTTTGGGAAGGATCCTTTTCTTCTCCAAATAAAACTCAAGAAAAAGCATACTCTTTAGACAGGGATTGAGATTCAAAATAAAATACTGGTTTTTCCTCCCCCTCATATTTTTTGCTATGCTCACTGAATATTGTGTTACAGATTTGATACCAAGCCAGCTAGAGTAGATCACAATACCCAGCTTTTGAGAGCCAACAGTTTCTGAGAGAGTTTGCTGATTTTTCCAAGAAACTCAAAATATGTTCACATGGTGTAACTGCTTGAACGTAACTTTGCTCTCAGGGTTACATATCTGCATTCTTAAATCAAATGATTGTATAAGCAGGTTCCTAAAAGCACACAAGATCCTACTGCTTCCTTTCTGGGAAGGTTCTCCAACACAGACTCTTTGTTCAGACAGGGCAAACACCAATTTTTGAAAACTCACCTCAGCAATCAGAAGATCTGCAAAACAGTATCAAAGAAACCACAAACTGCAGGGAAACTGCAATGGCACTACAAGCAAGCACTCATACCCACAGAGAGTTACTTTTTCTCCCACAGAACCCAACCATGTGCCACCTTCCCAGTCCTTGCCAGGGAGACACCGTACCACCTGCTCTCCCAGAGCAGCACTCATGGATGCTGCTGGGGCAGGGACCTGTCCCTGTGGGAGAGAGCAGGGAGGGAGCTGCAATGCATGAGGCACAAGGGAAGGAAACACCTGTTTTTCCTTCCAGGGTGAGGCACAACTGAACCCTTAGGGAATGGATCTGAGTCCCAGGCAGCATCTACCCAGGTAGATGGGGACTGAAGTTTATTTCCGAGGCTCATGTAACACTCTATTTTAAAATCAACCCTTTGCTTATTTCACCCTAAGTACACGATTGCAAACAGATTGGCATTACCTGGACCTTCTCGCCCACACAGTACTAAAGAACAGATTGACTAAACAGCAGTTATAGCTCAGTTTTAAAAACCATGGGAAAGATTCACCTCTGGCATAAATCCACTGAAGCTACTGGCATTAAACCAGAGACTGATGAGGTCCCATACATTACTTCATGAAACACAGAATACTATTGCACAATCTCTTGACTGTTACAATCTACCACCCAGACTGGAAAACGAGGCTCCATAAAAAAGAAGATAAGAAAACAGAATAGTCGATAAGGACTGCCCAACTATGACCTGTGGTCCACTGCACTCTCTTCATTAAGTAGGTGTTTGAAAACTCCTTTTCCCTCCACCCCCGTTTGTCCTACAATAGGGGCTAAAGGTCAGGGTGTGCTGTGCTAGACACAAAGAGCTGAAAAGTCAAGTCCTACAGCACATGAACATGCCAACATCCACTAACAAACTATTCTGAATTATACATGATGTTCCCATTAATAATGATTCAGAGGAAAATCAGAGAATCACAGAACAAGCTGAGTTGGAAGGGACCCTCAATGATTATCGAGTCCAACTCCTGGCCCAGCACAGCGCCATCCCCAAGAGTCACACCATGTGCCTGACAGCACTGTCCAAATGCTTCTTGAACTCTGTCAGACTTAGGGCTGTGACCACTTCCCTGGCGGTTCCAGTGCCCAGTCACTCTCTGAGTGAAGAACCTTTTCCTAATATCCAACCTAAGTCTCCCCTGACACAATTCCAGGCCATTAGCTTGTGTCCTGTCACTGGTCACCATAGAGAAGAGACCAGTGCCTACCCATCTCTTCCCCTCATGAGGAAGTTGTAGAATGTGGTAAGGTCTCCCCTCAGTCTCCTCTTCCCTAGGCTGAATAGACCAACTGACCTCAGCCATTAAAGGACAGCCCCAAAGTTCAACACAAGAACTAAACAAAGTCCCTTCACCTTCAGTAGGGATGAAGCATCATCCTTGAGTTCGGCACCTGTTCCCTGTAGAGCGGCACAGTGTTTTTAATGAAGACCTAAGGCTTCAGAACCAGCTAGAAAACTGACCTGCCCATACACTGACTTCATACTTGTATCCAACAGCTGGATGAGAGAGAGCCCTTTAGAACAAAAGCCTAAGGGCTTGCAGCATAGTCAAAAATTATCTGTAGTTCTGCCTCCAGCATAAGCTCTGGCATGTTTCTTGCCCCAATATTAAATGATCAAGCTGAGGGTCTGTGTAATAGGATGGAATTGCAGCACATTTAGATCTCCTCATGTGGCTTTGTAATTCAGCTGCTCCACACAACGGACTAAAAAAAGCAAATTACAAATAAAATTTAGTACTATAACATTATCAAAGACATCATGTGCCAGATGAGTATGCTGTATGACATTAAACATACTGCTCAGCTCCTGGCAGCAGAGTTGCCTGTGTCTGGTTCATAACTGGTGGTTTCCTGCACCAGTGATACTTGCTCCTCAAAAGTGGAAGAGCAGGCAACCATGTTGGTAAAGTTTTACTGGAAATGCAGTGCCTGTTCAGAAAGCACCACAGCTCACACAGCATAAAAAAATTCTGACACAAGGAGACATTACAAAATAGTTCTTCTAGCTTCATGAAAATGCTGGGCTATTTCTGCCCACAGCTTAGCCACATCATTATTTTCTGACAAAAACATATTAAATTAATTTCTGATGTTCCTAAGTTGTTATTCTAAGCTGGAGCAGCCAAATGCTAATAGTTTATGCAAATAGCTAGGTAATACAAGCTATTCCTGACACAAATGACCTGGTAAATATGCAGGACAGTTATTCAAGTCCTATTTGCAATAGAAAGGGGCATGACTTTCACAATGCAAGAATAATAAGAGTAAAAAAACCTGAAGGTTTAAGGAGGGTATAAGGACAGAACACAAAGGGCAATAACTGTATTATCATAAGTCATACTGAGACAGTTCTGTAACAATCATCTTGAAAGTATAACCCAAAGAGTGTACTGATAAATTTTATGTAGATATCATACACACACTGTCTATGTTAGCTTTGTTTACCTGAATTATACAAATTCCAGCTTCCCCTGTGCATACATATTTCAATTCAATTTTCATTGAATGTGTTCTGCATTACATGCTTTGAGAACCAGAATTCTCTTTCTTCCCAAAAAAGAAGATTTTTCAAAAACTTCTGTCTGCAGCGAAGAAAGCAGTCTCTGCACACACAATTCTGCTCAGCTTTGCCAACCAAATGCAACTTTCACATCACAATCCCCACTGTGGTCACCTGCAGAGCAAGGGCTGCCCACAGTGACCAGCCCCATGCTTTGGTCAATGGAAAACTGATGCCCATCAGAGCAAAGCTGGGACCCCTGTGCCCATTCTGTCTGTGACCTGATCGAGATGCTCAGGCTCCCAAAGATTAAGTGAAACTACTTGTGCCATCTGCCCTTCTGCAGATCAGCCGGGCTTCCCAAAACACAGTGCTTTGCTCAGCTTTGCATAAATCAGTAGATGTCAATATCATTCACATGGCATATAATGAATCCTGAGGGGACAGTCTTCCTTTTCTACATTTTGTGGGAAAATTCCTTGTTGGCTTTAGATCTGTTTAAGGGCAGAGGATCTGTCCCTATACAGCACAACATCTCCCCTACTGTTGCTAGTGGCCTATTCAAAAAATGCAATCATCACACTAAGTTTTACTTAATTATTAAGGTAGAAGACTCATGCAGAAATGAAACAAATTTCCAGGTAATTTTCTAGTCCACATTTATTTGTACATATATTGCAGATATAAGTTTTCCTTCAGTGCATCGCCTGAGCTACAAATTTTGCCTATTCAAAAAATGCAATCATCACACTAAGTTTTACTTAATTATTAAGGTAGAAGACTCATGCAGAAATGAAACAAATTTCCAGGTAATTTTCTAGTCCACATTTATTTGTACATATATTGCAGATATAAGTTTTCCTTCAGTGCATCGCCTGAGCTACAAATTTTAATGTGCTTTACCTTCTCCCACCCCTGCCCTAAACTATTACTAAGTAGCTGTGTAACAGGGTATCCAGTGCCCTGAAGAGAAAAAATGGATGTGGAGGCAGTTAACTATGTCAGAGGATATACAAGTACATACTAAAAAGCAGCTCCTGTCCCAAAGGAAAAGCTTCTTAAACTGAGAGATAAAAGACGTATGATAAATATCTGCCAGGACTGTTTTCCTTAAATGCATTTGGGGCCTCCTAAACTAATTTACACAGGCTATTTCAGGTAAACACAAGTTTCCACTGCCTGTATTTTCAACAAGTTAGATAGATGCTAGCCACCTAGCAGAAACTACAGAGCTGCAGTAATATATCACTAAAGTAGTTTAGTGTTTGCTACTGTACAAGTACTCTGCTTATGTTTCACAGGGAAAATAAAAGACTCTTCTAGAGAAACACAAACTTGAGTGTTATCAAAGTGTTATCAAAGGCAAGATCGACATAAAAACACCCAACCAATTAAAAGATTTGTTGTTGTTCTATCTTGCCACAGCATGGCTTTACTTTTTCAGCTGATACAGAAGCATGGCTGTCAGGCATGGCAACCTCCACACAATTTATGTTGGAAATTTTCCCCTGCACTGGGAGGCTGAAGAAGAATGACTTCATTAATTCCAGCTTTTGGTTCAAACAGACACTCTAGAGAACAACATAAATATGACCACTCATGACAAATGTTGCTCCAATATCTCACACATACACGCATGAGCCCAAGGGTAGACTGGAATCTGACCATGGAGTTTGGGATATAGATGGACTCCTGGAAATGTCATCACTTCCTTAATTATCTTTTCTTGGAGAAAGTAATTACAGACAAAGCAGTAATTTATAAAGAAGACATGTCAGAAGCTTTGAGGAAACTGGAGAGCACGAAAACAAATTACAGTTTATGACCAAAAATCAACACACATCTGCCTGAAAGAAACGTGTGAGCCCATGCGCACAGTGTGCTTATACATCCAAGCCACAGAGAGACAGGAAGAGCCCATCCAGTAAACAGCAGCAGCAGCCTTCTTGCTCTCTACAGCCCTGCAAGAGCACACGAGTACCTGCAGCATCTTGCATCAGTGGAAAACAAGGGTCCAGTTTACAGCTTCCAACACAACATTTAAGCAGCAGTCAGCAAAACCCAAAACTGTGAGCAGCCAGAAAACTCACACTGACGTTTTTCCTTCTGAAGCTGCTAGCGTTCTGTGGTAGGCCCTGGCAGGGCTTCAGCCACCGCTCCACACAGCTCCCTCAACTGAGAACAGGGCTCACTTTCTGCACACAGCAAACAGCCCCATTTCTAAAAACAGAAAATACTGAGGCTTTGCACAGCACTTTCCAAGTCATGAGATGTCACTGCTGCCTCTTTAAGGGCAGGCACGCGTCAAGCCACGCTCCTGCAGGACATAAGGCTCTGTACAAACAGACTCCTCTGGCCAACACAGGACATCCGCTGGCAGTTCTGGTGGGCAGAACACGAAAGGACTGCCAAATCCAGTGACCAGCAAATCCTGAGCTGGCTAAAAACAACATGCAAAGACTGCAGTCCAGACAAACAAGATGAAAAAGCCACATTAAAAAAGGTGGAATTCTATGCAAGCACAGATGCCTCAAAGTGCTAACAAAGAGGGGAAAGAGCATTGTAAAGGTTTTCAAACAACAAGCAAACTCCACTTCTTAAAAATACGGTAATGCCATGTTCATTATGAAGGCAATTAAGACATCAATGTCATTTTAATGTACCAGCTGCATGGGAGTTGCAGCTTTCAGCAGACACGGAGTTATCTGAGACAGACATAGAATAATTACGATTTCTGTGGCACGTACTTCCACTATTTTTAAGGCTTTATAAGGTCTATCATGTACTTTTTCTTCTGATTCAGTCCAGTACTCCAGCTGGGCTCTTGGGCATGGTTGTGCGTAAAGGGAGTAAACAGCAGCCTGTGAAACCATTCTGGTGAGCCAGTGGAGCTACCACAGGCTGTGGGCAAGCTTTGGAAATTACCCAGGATCAAAGATGCATGTGATGAGGAACTCCTGCTTTCCAAGCAACAAATACAGGGTGTTCCTGGAGTACATATGCCACAGTGTCACTCACAGCTTGACTTTGAGACCTCACTGGCACAGAGCACTGCTGGAAGCAGTAATTCATCTGGACTTCCCATTCTCAAACTTCTTATGTGGCACCCTTCCCTCACAAAACACTATGCAAAATAATTACAATAAAAAGCAGTAGTCAACCTCAAATTTGACAGAGAGGCTTGCAGGTGGCCAAACTCCTTTTCCATTGTTATTCTGTATACCCAGGATGACTGATTATGTTGCCTCTGCACAACTTCATGAACCACACATCATCAAGAAACAAGAAGTAATGGGTGAAGCGATCAAATTGACCTTGATGGGCTCAGTATAACAGGAGAGCTGGCCAGCTGAAGAGGCAGAAGGTTCAAAACCCCTGAACATGCATTGAAACATGCAGGTCTGCTGCTACAGCTAGAGATCCACTACTGCTGCCAAGCTAAGGCGGTCAGAAAGTCAAGAGGCAAGAAAAGAAAAACACCATTGCTAAGTTCAGAATTTGTCTGTACCTTGGCAGAGGCACAGTGCTTTGTTTTATCTCTCAAAGCTTCTTTTTCTAAAGCAGCAACTACTTGTCTTCAAAGTAAAGGCCTTTGACCTACCAGAAATACTAGATATACCCACGTGCAGTGCTGTATACCTATTCAAACAAATGAATAGGTAACAAAATCCTCACTAACTCCAGCTGTCAAGTAACAAACCTTGAATTCCCTTCCTGCCTGCTGTCAGCACATGACCTCCACGCTCCCTCTGACCATGACCCTGGTTCTGCAGGTCAGCATGTTTTAAATATGCCCAGAAAGTGGCCCCTTTATCTGAGCTGAATCTCAAGGCTGTTCCTGGATCTCTGGATGCCTGAGCACGAAACAAAACATTTTTCCCTTACATAGCCTTGGGTATAGCTGTTGCAGTATTAAACTTCTGAAAACAGTTAGAACAAACATACTGGGAAATACAGTAAATATGCAGCATAATAGGCAACATGAACTAGGTTTTCACCACCTTCATCACCCAGATCTTCAAAATCGTAAAAAAAACAAAACCACTGTGACACAGAAAACTATCCTGAATTCAGGATCAGCCTATTACAATTAGCCTGTTCCAGGAGCTAATAGCCATTTTAATATCATGTTTACTCTCAAAGGAAATTTTAAAGTCCTTATTATTAACTTTTTGCCAAGTAGCACTGGGAAAAAGGTCCATCAAATTATTACAGCCTCAGTGGCGTTACTCAAAATTATAAAAATAAAGACAAGTCCTTAGTTTTCCTGCCTTCATTTCATATAACACATGTTAAACATCTGTATCAGGCATAACATCTTAAAGTTTTGAGGATGAGGATGTCAAGGAAAACAATAGTGAATCCATTGCCAGGAACTCTGACTCCATGTATTCATATGTATTCAATCCTAAGTATTCACATGAGATTAACTTTATAATGCCCCTCCTCTCTCCTGTTAACTATTTCAGTTGTAACTGTGTGCTCAAAGCAGCTCAGGGAAATTCAACCAACAGGCATAAGAAAAGAATCCTCCATTTATTTAGGACTTGATAATATACTTGAAGAGTGACTGTCATTTAAAAATAATTTTCTGCTCTTCTATACACATTTTTCTGGTGCTAATTTCTAGAGTTTCCAAGTGACTCTGCAAACAATAACTCTTCCTCAGAACAAACAGCTCCATGAGGAAGCAACTATCTCCTTTCTAAAAACTGAGAAACTGAAGCACTGAAGATACCCATAGCCAAAGAGAAAGTTATTGTAAGAGTTCAGTAGTTCCTGGCATTCAGCTGAGACCCAGATCAGTACAGAAATGCACACACGCACTCACTTCCCCAGGAATATTTGATCAAATAAAACAAACAAAAAAGGCTTGCATTTTTTCTTGCCAAGTTCAATATAAACACTTGAGGCTATTACATGCACCCGTATTCTATTTCCTATGATAAAGCACGGCCAAATATGAATTGTGATAAAAGACATTTCTAAGAAATATTTGGAAGAGATTGGAACTGTGCGGGTTCTTACTTGAAGAAAGAAGACATTCCCAGTCTCAACATACAAGATTTCATCCCCACGGGATTAATGAATTAAAATACAAACAAATTCCTTGAAGATCATAAATGTGATAGCTCATATCATGAAATATTGTTTATATTTACCAGATTTCTGCCGTAACACAGAAGTGGTAAACTACTGATTCAGTTTCACAATGACTGTTCAGAATACACACTCCTATACATTTCCAGTCTGTCTTTTGTCTTCTTTTTCCCAGTTTATAGGGAGGGAAAAGCACTCAAATCTTACTAACCCTTACTGAAAAGCCTGCCTGCATCACCCCTGCCACATGCCCCGCCCCTCATCAGCCACCTCTTAAATTTGCAAACACTTGTTGTCTGTACATTCTACATGAGTGTCAAACAGAGTTAAATTAATGCATACACATATGTTGCATCTTTATGAGAACCATGATAACTGCACAAGTATGTTTAATGCATGAACTCTCCAAGGGATTTGCTAGAAGTTTACACTCCTCCCAGCAAGTAAGGAATGTGTAATTTAGCAGCATTCTAGCATAGTGCAGGTTAAAAACAAAACGACCCAACCTCCTCCAGCAAAGCAAGCCTTCACTTAAAGATTTTCAGATCTTGCATTCCCCATCATTAAAACTTCAGCCAACCTCTGAACAAATACATGATTTATTTAAACATGCTTTCGATGTTGCTAAATCTAAGTAATGTGCTGTCAAACAAAACTACTGGTTTTATATTGGAGTCTACTGGAAATACTACATGACAAGCAGATCTCTACCTTTGCTATCAGCATTTGCAGGCAACAGGAAATACCTCAGCTGGTAAATCAAGCCCATGTAACTTAAGGTGATGGGTACATTCTACTTTTAGACAAAGGGCCACTTGGAGTTGGTTTCTAAAATAATGGAAAAGATAACATTTGCTCTGCTTTGTTCTCTGAGCCTGATCCTATAAGTAAAATCTGATCTTTCCAAGTTGTTTACACTCTTTTGCTCAACACTGTTGCCAGCAAACCTTGCTCCAGCTTCCTGTGCATTTTTAGAGCAGCCATCTCCAAGGGCCGTGACTGGAAGTTGCTCAGGAAATGGGAGAAGGAGGCCATGGGTTTCAAATGCTGAGATCTATCCTGTGCCCTGCACTTCAGTACACCCCAAAGCACACAGACAGGCCAGCTTCGGGCAAACTGCTTTCTTAGCACAAGCACATTAGACAAGGCTCAAGCAGCCTCTTTCTGCTGGGCAGCGAGTATTTTTACTCAAAGCCAAGTGTTTAATTGTAGCCCTGTGTAACTCTGAGCAGGCAGCAGGGCACAGCCCTCATCCCCGTGCACGCGTGGCTGGCTCACGCTGTGCACGCACACAGCCGCACCAAGCTCCGCGTCACAGCCCAGAGGGAAATTTGGGCTTGTGCAAATGCACTTGAGTCACGCTGCTCTCTCGGGAGGTATAAGCTCCAGCTGCAGCCCATTCCATCCCAGCCCTGGGCACCCTTTAGTAACCAAGAAGTTACAAGTTCCCCCAGTACCACACCTCCACAGTGCGGGCACTCTTCTGCCCACTTCCAATGAAACTTCTGATTAGCTTGTGAGATCTACTCATATCAAATTTGTCTATGACTTAGCAATGGATTTAAAGTTTCCTGGGAGATGAGAGAAGCACGGAAAAATCTACAGCAGAATCACATACAGCTATTTAGTTCTCATAAGAAACTATGCTCAAAAAACCCAAAACAACCAACCCCAACTACCCTCCCCCAAGCAAACAACCCACAAAACCCAGAGAAAACCAAAAAGCCCAACAATTTGGTCTTCATTTCCAGAGAACTGATCGTACCTACATGTTTTTTCAGTCATTCACAGTGTACTTAACAGGATGATCACCCAGTGCCTGGTATACTAAGAAAGGTTTAAAAAACACCAAAACAAAAAAAAAAAAATCCCAACACAAACCCCCACACCACCACCACCCCCTCCAAATATAAAAATATCTGTTCCTCATTCACAGTCCCACCAAAAAAGCATAATTTTTCTATTCATCTCATGACAGTAGAAGATCTGACAATTTTGATTAATGGAAGTCGATGAGATATCTACTGAAAAAACTGTAAGTAATTTTTCTCATCATAAACTAGACATATAAGACCATATACATACTGAAAATGAACACAACAGCTGAAGTTTCATGGACACATACAATACACATTGAGCTGAAGTCACCACAAACCCAACAAGGCTGATACTGAAGTCAGTGCAAAGACTGATCCTGGCCAAGAGAATCTGCCTTTATTTTAATCACTTTGAAAGACTCCACTTGAAAGTTCTTTCAGCACAGATTTAGACCCTCTTTTCCTAAGTTCCTCCCTGTTAGATCATCATCTTTGTTCTCTCTTCACAAATTCTCTAATTGTGTACCCACACGGTGCTCCCACAGGACACAGTACTAAGGATTTGTGTGTGTAATACTGTAAGAATATGAACTAAAAGGCTCAGCTGTCATGGCATGCAATGTGTTCTTTGCACTTTGGCACTCTGTTTTGATGTGTTTTGAGAGTAAACAACAGTCTGGCACAACTTTATATCAAAAATTTTATTCTATTGTTGCTTCCAGAACAGCTGAAGTTTTTGCCAGTCCCTCCAAGTGCAGCACACATAACTAATTAGACTACCATAGTCAGCAACACTTGCTTTCTGTACAGCAGTCTCCCCTCAGTGAAGCATTAAGGCTGTTAAAGAATCTAAACTTCAGTATTTGTTTATAGTGGTCATGGCAGAGATCCAAAGGTATTCATGTTAATTTACAACACATTTAGGTAAACGATCTGCTTTTGAAGACAGCCAATTCTGCAAAGGCCTGTGGGAGATCTAAATCTGTTTCTTATTTCCTTTGCCCACCCCCTACCTTTTTTAAGTATACTTTGTGGTTGTGAAAGATAATGAAGAGGGTGGCTAGGTATGGAAGCAGTTTATTCATATGACATGTGAAGTGTAGGTGGACAGTCTCCATGCAAATTGCACATGGTTCTTTGTGGTACTTTGGTGACAATTCAGAAATAACTTTATGCAGCAAATTAACATATAATAATCCCATTTGCAGACATACTTATCACCAGGGATTTGGAGAAAAAGTAATTTCCCCTTTACCTCTCTTTCATGATGACCAAGACCCTCCTTGGGGTTTCTGAGATTGAGGACGTGCACCTCTTGGGGCAGGCTCGTCGTGCCCCGGCTCGCACAGCCAGACAGGACTGTAAAGCTTTCCAACAAGGCATGGACTGGGTGAGAATTGTTAACAGGCGACAAGACACATTCCCTCTGAGGCACAGGACCTGCAGAGAAAGACACAGACACACATCACTGGGAGAAAAAAAAGCAATGCATTGTTTATTCTTGTCAAATAATGATGGTCCTTTTGTTAAGAAAATCCACAGGAGCACAAGCAGAAGCTTGTGCTTCTCCACAAAATTAAGACTTTTATTCCCATTGCACTTCTAAGTTGTCCTGAATATGCTGACTCATTGGTTCATTTATCTTTGAAAGTCTAAATTTTCAAGTATGAATTCCAAAACTTAAGGTATTCTTTTCTTTACCAGGGAGGAAAACAAAGAGGGGGAAATAAAGTCTAAAAAAAACCCATTTAACAAAACCAAAAATAAATATACATTAAAAAAAAAATAAACAAAGCAACCAAAAAACCTCAACCAAAAACAACCAACAACTCCAAAAAACCTCTCAAAAAACCAAACAAAAAAAACCCCACCACCACCCCAGATAGCGGTCAGGGGAATGGGGTTGTCTTACATGTTTATGTCAAACACTTATCTGCAACTGTAAATGCCATCATGTGTATATAACAATGAAAACTTTCTATCTACCAGAAAGGTAATTATGTCAGGAAGGATTTGAGCGAGCTGGATTTGTTGCTTTTGAAGCAGTGCTGATTTATAGTGAACATCATTCAAATACATTGTACAAAACAGCAGGCATCTGTCACATGATGAAATGAAATGTTTGTTTACTGAGTCTATTTTGTGTCTGACAGCAATTATCTGCACTGATAACAGTTATCTAGTCCAAAACAGAGTGTACGCCCTTTCAAATAATCACCACAGCATGATGTAGTGCCACACTCTTATATAGTATGTGAGACTGTGTGATGTGATAGAGCAAGATAGCACAAAAGCAAAGCATACAGAGAAGTTTACATTTAAACTATATCCCAGGAAACTAAATCAAGACAAATATTTATGAAAAGCAGCCCTGCTTTTCCAAAACGGCTCAAGCCCACCCCTGACAGTAACAGATACATGTATGTTTTAGATTCAGAAGGTCGCAGGAGAACGTAATTGATTTAACCCCTAATTTGCACCAAAGTCACTCAGATAAGAATTAGACTCACATGAACCAGTCAGTTCAGAGGCTGCCAGGCATAAAAGAGAAATACAAGGCAGAAGCATAGCTTTTTTCCCGAATTGAGCACATCTGCAATAGAAGTAAAATGCTTCCTTTGAAGGAAGTTCAAAATAAAGAAAATCCTCAACTGATTAAATGGAACAGCTCTAGCTGGTTTTGTCAAGTCGAAAGCCAGCTATTGTCACACTAGAGATCATCTGACACTGGTGTACACTTATGTTTAATTGTATTAGCACTGACCTACACTTTGCTGGTTAAAACCACGGTTCTTCCAAAATACAGCTTGCAGTTGGCCATTTACTTACAAGTCAGAGTCTGTCTTAATCCAGACTATCCAGAAAA
Organism: Geospiza fortis; assembly: GCF_000277835.1. NCBI lineage: Eukaryota > Metazoa > Chordata > Aves > Passeriformes > Thraupidae > Geospiza > Geospiza fortis. The sequence goes on from NW_005054336.1 coordinate 2,734,547, forward strand.
AGCAAAGCCCTTGAGCACAGGGAGATTTCTGCAGTGCCTCAGGCCACAAAGAGGCCGTTCCTGAAATCCACCAGTGCATAGTGCATATCCTATGAGCTCCCACAGAGCAGGAATATTTGTAAAGGAAATGCTCAAGGCATAAATTACGCATGCATGTGCTTGGGGTACAGAGAATAAACAAACTTTCTTCTCCTTAAATGAAGAGCTTAGCAGGAGCACTGACCAAGCAGCACTGACTTGAGGTTTTCTGGTTTTTATTTAGCTCCTGTTAAAGAATGCACATACAAAATGTGACTGGTCCAAGCAATGATACGAATCAGTTTAAGAAAAAAAATTAAAAAGTTGCCCTTTGTGGCAGCTGAAGAAATATTGAGGACTTGTAACAATAACAAAACCAGTAGAGAGGCTGCATTTTCCTGATGTACAAGAGCAGATCAGAGAACCTACTGCTAAATTAGCCCAGCCGCTGATGTGTAAGTCCTACAGCACACCATGTTACACAACCTGCACAAAGCACTTCTCTAAACTCCATAAGCATTTCTTGGGCTGGGAAGGAAAGGAGTACTTGTTCATTGTATTGTTTCTTGTCAGCCAGAATGGAATTGATGGTTAAAATGTTTCAGTCATAACACACACTCACCCACAAAGAACAAGGCACAAGACTGGACAAAACCAAAAATGGAATTGCTGACAAATATGTGCACTTTACTTAGCAAAGGTTGAGGAGAAAAAGCAAATACCTCCCTTGTGATTTCCTTGTGAACACCTGTCCCCATGCAGGACATCTACCAATCCTCCCCTCCAGCCTTTATCTGGTACTTTGAACAAATTTAATACATTAGATAAAAGACACCTGGATTTCCCCTCGCATCCTACAAGGGGAAGATGATTGGGACTGCTTTGTTCAGGCTGTAACTGCCTCCTCTGCTGGCACCTCAAATGCACATTAAGAAATCCCTCTGTTGTGCTCAACATGCAAGATGGAAACAGTCCCGGAGGGAGCAGAAGTTCACATCCTGGATAACTGTGTGCAGCTGAGCTTATCTGCACAGGGACGGGCAGCATGAGGCATGCCTGCTCTGCCTGCACTCCACCCTGGCTGGACAGGGGCCAGATCTCCAGCAGAAATTCCCTCACCTCGCTGGCAGCGAGCCCATGTGCTCTGCCACTCCTGAGCAGGGCTTACTGGGGTAGGGTCACTCTGAGCAGTGCAGCTCAGAGCATCTGCCTGCACACCTTGGCAGCCTGGGGCACGTCCCCTCTGTCACATCTCTTTGGAGGGAAGGGGTGCACAAAGCTGCTCCAAGCCACACAGTCCAAGAAACCAATGTTTTGGTAGAACTGCTTTCAGACCAGCCTCGTAAGAGAAAGGGATATAGCCCTGCAAATCTGAACCAATGACTGAACTATCTGGAGGATGCTCCACTGCAATCAGACCACACGTGCTGCGAGACTGCCCGTGTGCAAGGCATGCTGTGGGGGTAAATAACTGAGAGGTTGCTCCAGCTGTCTAATTTTTGCCAAGTTTCACACAGGTGCCTGAGTAGGTGTGTCCTGGGCCCATATTGCCCTTACCAGAAACTCAAGACTCTCAATCACTAAAACAATCACCGTTTCTCTTACATTGGCAATACCAAACCACAATCCTCATGTACTGTTATTGGCATATCTGCCCAACCACTAATCTGGGTGTAGTGTCATGCCAACATACAGTGGCATGCCTGGAAGTAGCAGCAAGTGAAAGGAAAAATTATTTCTAGATCACAAAGTCCACTGAATACTCAGTCTGTAAATGGCACAAGGCAGCTCCTTGTGCCACCTCCTCTGCATTTATGCTCTACTTTAGTCTATTCTTATACAGCATGCACCACAGCAATGCTGGAGCTATTGGCTCAACATTCATAAACTGCATTTCTTTCCAGCTCTTCCTACTGCACCTATAGATGTGCCCCACTCAAAGGTGGATGCTGCTACAAGGCACTGTCACTCCACTGGGAGCAGCAAGAGCTCTCTTCTACCCAAATTAGCAACTTTTGACTCCCTCGCAGATCCTTCATCTTTCTTCCTTCCTGCCACTTTTCTCTGACTAGAAAGCTGGCTATTTCCTCTATGAAGTTTAAATCCTACAAAATGGATATTTACCACTCTGAAAAAAAACCAAAACAAAACAAAGTCCTCCCTAGGATACTACTGATCTGATTGTTTATCACCTCCACACCACCTACTTGAAAAGCCAACAGGAAACCAAAGCCTCATCTACCGGGGCTTTACTGTCACTCTGCCCTCTACAAACCCCAGGATGAGGCTTTGCCAGTTTTCCACTCCAGCCTCACTCCCTGTTCCTCACCTGCATCAGCAACACCAACATCCTGCCAAAATTCATTATCAGTGTCCAATTAACACATCAAGATTGCCTTATCAACTCTAAATATGTACAGATATTCGCCTGCATCTCCATTCCAATCAAAGCATTTAAAGGGTCAAAGATATCTTCCATTTTATCCATCCTAGTGCTGTCACAATCCTTTAGTGCCTTCTCTGCTGAGAATTGAAGTGCGCACACACAGCCATCCTTGGGTTTTGTTTAACTTTGGAGCATGTAACCACTTAATCTTGTTAGTGAATCCTGGCTCCTACCCCAATCAAATTTTAGTTGCTTAATGCCTTTAGAGAATAGAAAACAGGTTAGGCAGTTTTATTTATAAGAACCAATTATTAGGTATATGTTTTCCAATATAATACTTATTTCAAATGTTTAGTGAATTCAGAATTCTAGAGAATTGTTGAGTATGGAATTATTTTTCACTTCCAATTAATATTTTAAAGGAAATCAGTGCAGACCCAACCTTGTTTGATACTGTGTAGCTGTGTCCATCTGGAACATATTCAATCAAATTTCAACATTCTTGTTTCCCATATCTACATGCTACTAATGAGTAACATGTGTTCTGCTGTAAGAAGGTAGCAGAAATGGGAGTAAGACTAAGGGGGATAACACAACAACCCAAGACCAACTCATAACTGTGATTGATTTTACTCAAATAGTAACGGGTAACGTAGTTTCTGTTGTATTTCCATGGTGATTTCTGCAGCGCTGTCAGCTGAAAAGCGTGAGCAGCTCCCGCAAATGGCGTGAATCTGTGCTGGGGGCTCCTCAGCGCATTAGCATGGTTCCCATATGCCATAGCAGAGGGTAAAAGCCACACCAATGGGACAGAACACTCCTCAGAAAAAGGACAGCTTTATTGTAATTGATTTTTGAATAAGAGAATGACAATAATCTAGTCATTATGTATAAACCCAGAATTCATCACTTCGTGCTGAAAGGCACATTAATATGTGGAGGAGGCTAACTCAAGCAGAGATTTCAGTGTGCCCAAATGACAGACTCTAATAAAAGAGAAGGTTACTTTTAAGGGTATTCTCTTAAATCTCTTAGTGACAATGATGGCTGGAACAAACCTACTTTTGAATGATAACAGAGAAGGGAAATCATTTGAATCTTGGACTAAAAAGCTTCATGGAGCACTTGAACAAGACTCAGCAATAACTTCTTCCCTTGATACTCGCCACTCATTTCCAAAGCTAAAAGTGCATGGGTAAAGGAACACTGTCCTACATGGAGCAATTGTTACCACTTACACAACCTTCTTCTCATAAAGGGTTGCTCATTGAAGGAAGCATTTATACCAAAAAATATATACAAGAGTTGAGGCAAATAAGAATTTACACAGGGAAGTGACAACTATCACTACCAGAGAAAACGTTAGTCACTATTACTTATTCGGTATGGGTGGCTGTCTAGCAGTAAACACTAAATTCCTTCCTGCACACCCCTTCACAGAAGACCACCCGGAAAGCCAAATTGCTAGTAATTTCAATGTAGAGGATAATGGACAACCTCCACTATTAATATGAAGAGCAGCTTTTATTAAAGATAACCATGAAAAAACCAGTTTCACACTCGCACTTGAAGCAAGCACTTGAACAAGACATCAATGCTCAGGGCCAGTTCATTCTGGAAAGCAGCCTTGAGAGATGAAAAAGAGAAGACCAGGTGGTAGGAAACATTACACAGCTTTGTGTCGAGAGACAAGGGCATACAGGAAACCTCAGTGTTTCTGCTCACAAATAGGAGAGGCACCTCCACAATGATCAGCAACCACAAGGAGCTGGGCTGTCCAAGAACACTCCTGGATTCCATGAGTTTCCTCTCTGAGTAAGTGGGACTGCCGTAAGAAAGATGCAGGGTACAGAATATCACACCTTCATACTGGCCAGGAGGAAGACTAAAGAAGATGACTGTCTAAAGCATTTTATCTTTGTATAAATCTACACACTTCCCTTCAGATCCTTAATTTTCAGGGAGTTCTTTTACTGTCACATCTAGTGCATATTTTTCACAGTGGAGCTACTTTTGACTGAATCGCCACTGGGGTAAGGGTGAGAGGCTTAAAAGTGCAGGGAGAAGAGTCACAAACATGGACCAATTTTGGCTATTTTGAAAAAACAAACCAATCCAACCCAAACACCCAAGATACCAGACTCCACAGGTATCTATTTGAATTCAGTGAGCTATAAAACTTCTACTGAGAAAAAAATATATCCTGAAGAAATACCCAGTACAGGTGGCAAGATTTGGTTGTAGAAGGAGTTAAAACATACAAGCTGTACTAACTAAAAACATGTGCTTTTGCAGAAACTCAGCAGAGATTTCCTATTCCAGTGCATCAAGCTCACTAACCTCCAACAACTCCATGACACCGTCCCTGCACCCTTCCCCTTTCTTCACAAACAAAAAAAATTCTCTGGAACTATGCATTAACCTACATTCCTCACCTTGACACTGACATCTGGTGCTAATGCTACATGCAATTAGACCCTTGCTCCATGTGCTGTCTATCCCAAACCATTATCCTCCAATTAATTCCTATTCCACTATTATCAACTCTGCCCAGACTTATTCCATGTATGGACCAAACTATTCAGACATTTCAACACATTAGATTACACTTAATCTCCCATGTCTTTTGATCCTCTATTTTCTGCAGTTTCTCTAGACATTTCTGTTATACATAGTAAAGTCTATCTAACATCATCTGCCAGCCCCTGGGAATCATTCAGATGATATGTCCCGTACCTTTTTAGGTTGTTGTTTTGCTTGGTACAAACTCCTGATGCTGGCTTCTTCTTCTAAGCAAAATAATTTTTTATGCCTCTCTGGTGGATGCATTGCAAAACATCCACTCCCATGGCTCCCAGCCACTGGTAGAAGCACAATGTTTATCTCTGTTTAGCAGAGATGATCTAATTTTGAGTGTTACCTGCATGGACCTCACAGTTTTTTCCATGTAGAAAAAAATTCAAATTACATTTTTAAATCAGAAATTCCTTCTTTCACTTTTTGAAAAATAAGCTTATATTGATCTTTCATCCTTATCAGGACATAACACTGATCCAAGTTTAATTCGAAAGGTTAACTCTCAAATAAAACTCAATTGCTGTAGTAATGCGCTGCTACTTAAAAAATATGAATTAAACCTAAACTATCCATTTAATGAAAAATTGCAAATTATAAAGTCATACTTCTTTGTTATACAGCAAAACTCTATTTCAATACCTAAGCAAGCAAGGCAAAGATAGGCAATGTCAATCAGTTCATCATCTTGTTTAACAAAAGAAACTCTAGGTGTCTTGTTTATACACATATTAAACAGAAAAGGCAATGAATGAAAAACCTGTTTGGTTTAACATCCGCTGAGCACAGTCTCAAGACATTGCTACCCATGAGGCATAATCTTAGAAAACAAACATCTGCACCTGGAAAACAAAGAAGTCTTTCAAAAGCAGATGTACTCTACCACAGAGCTACATTTCATGTAACCTCTGCTGTACTTGGTTCTGACCAGTACTGTCAGAGCCCGACCTTGTCTTGAGGTTTGCAGCAAGACACTGCTTACAGGAACTCTTCCTAGTATTTTTCCATTGCTGAATGTGCAAACTCATCCACATATGCTCTTACTCTCTCTTCCCATTCCTTCTCCCAAGCCAATATTTGGAAAACATTTCCACAAACATAAGAGCATCTTTTTAACACTCGTAAACAGAACAGCATGTATGCATTGACTTTCATTTAAACACATCCAGAAAGTACAATTTCTGGTTTCCATGTCAAAGAACTGAAAACAAAGTGGTTCACCAATGATTCAAAAAGGATTGTTGAGTTTTTCCCTTTGTTATCCTCAAGTAGTAGAAAAAAACCCCAAGTTTCAAGCAATTAGTCTAAAAATCAAATGCAGATTATTCTCTTGCACCAATCTTCTGTCCCATGAAGCACCCATACTTTTTTAAACAGTGGTCAGTGTTAGACTGAGGGCTTCCCTGCCCCCCAGGCATGGCTGTATTTCAGAAATGCCTGACTCAAATCACAAACTTTTCACAAGACTGCAAAAGATACAAAAATTATTTCAGATAATAAGCAATACCTAAAAATGCAGAGAAACATTGTGCCTTAACAGAAGCAAATTTAGCATTAAATTTTCATCCCTGTTAATGGACAAAGTTGTCTTCCGCAAACCGATTGCGCAAAGAGGGAGAAATGAACAGACAAACTATTTCTAACATTCCTTGCTCATTATTACCAAAAACATTTAAACTTCATGTTATAAAAGTCTATTTCCCCTAGAGGTAGCCTATAAATTGTCTCAGGTTTACCCCTCTTGACCACAGAAAGATAGGAAATTGCATGGAAACAATGAATGGAAGTGCACTTTTTATCAGAAAACAACAGGAAGCATTCTGCTTGGTTTACATGAGAGCTCTGTATTGGGGCCAAAGGGGAAAAAACTGTATAAAAATTTAATGCCTGCTTAGAGCAAAAAACTCTAAACCAGGTTTCAAAACCATTTTATTTTTAATAAATCAGTATTGGAACTTGTCAAACCACCTTACCCACACTACTGGTTTTACTGTATTCCTGAAATTGGGTAAATTAAAGATGACAGAGAAGGAAATCACAGATTTCATAAAATCAGTTTCAGGAGGCAAAGAGAGAGAACCATACTTACTTTCATGACCAGCCATACAAGAATTCATCAAAAAGCATGCACAAAAACACACATGTAAACTTCAGCAATCTGTGCTTATCTAAGGAAACAAGTGTTCTGAGTCTCTCGCAGCAAAATGTTACCTATTTAAATTGCAAATATATATTTCAGTTCCTTGCATACTCATGGATGTGCTTGGAAGTGCTGATACTACTTCTAATGATTTTCAAACCAACGCAAGAAGTGTTGGATTCTCATCTCAGGCAGTATCAATAGCATAGATGAAGGTACCAAAATACACAGTAATAGCAGGACTATAAAATGCATACACTAGACTGGGGGCAGGGGTAAGATTTCTGGCATAGATGGATTTTGTTGATTGTTTTGGGGTTTTTCTCAGCTTTTCTTAATCATAATGATTAAAAATATCCCAAGGCAATCCTTCAGAATTGCATGTAGCTGTTACGTGCCTTATCCTTACTGACTTTCATTCGGAACTCCATATGCAGCCATCTTTTGCTCAAAAATACAGTGTCCAAGGGGCATTGGTTATCCAAGGGGCACTACTATGCAATGAAGAGTTTATCTTATCTGGTGACTAATGAGAGCAACCTCAATGAGATAAGGAGACATTTAGAAGTGTCTTGTGTTTACTGATTCAGGGGCATCCCAACCACAGAGCTGAGAGCAACTCTTGCATTGTGAAAATTTTCCAATTGCTTTTACTGAATCTATTAGACACTTCACAAGCATTCCTAAACAATTACAGTATCACACAATTCTTCAAACCATTAACAGATTTTCCTTTAATTCATAACATTAGTATTATTTTGGACAGGTTATCCAAGCTTCAAAGTAAAAGCATAGCCAAAGTTTTCATTTTATTTATTTTTTTTATCTGGCCCAAGCTTCTTCCTTTTCTTCACACAGACACACTGAACTTACAGGAGTTCTGTTTGTACCCTTTTGTTTACCACTTCTATGAGCTCCTTTCCTTCTTAGTAGTTGGTTTTCTATCCAATTCCATCACTGTTATTCTGTTTAACCATTCCTACCTAGTCCCCTAAGCTTCATCAGCCTTTGGCATTCACTACACCTGCATACACAGGGCTCTTCTTTCAATAAGATGTCTTGCTTTTATCTGTCAATTCAATTATCAGCAAGTCATATTTTGGTCTTCAGAGAGCAAACAATGAATTTTGGATGCTGGTGCATATGGATGCATGCACATCTGGAGAGTTAAGAGAGAAGTGATTTCCTTTCAAAAATATCTTTTTGACAGCCACAGAAATGCAGAGTACCAGATGGTACAGCTGTCAGCACAACAGCAACTTCCTGCAATCATCTTCTGCTTTGTCACTGGGCCCAGGGCTGCATGGGAGCCTTGCCATTTGTGACTAGCCCACCAGAAGAACAGGCTAGCAGTCACTGCCTCTAATCCTTGGCCACTGAAGCTTGTGGATTCTGCTTGCAACACCAGGCACTCAGTGAAAAGCAGCTAGAGAGACCTTTCTGGTCTGGGGTTTGGTTTTTCCTCCCCTTAGTTCTGCCTGTCAGAAACTGACATAGAGGTGCTTCACTCAAGCATGAAACTTTGTAAGCCTTCCCTTTGCTAATCTCAGTTTGCACGCCAGAAGCATCACTCCATACTAAAAAAGGGAACATCTGCTCAGTGCTGTGTGTCAGAGGATCTGATAAACACCGCTGCTGGACGCAGTGCTGGAACGAGAGCAGCGGCACTGGAACACGTGATCCGCACGCTGCCAGCCACACCAGGCCAGGCTGGGGCTGCTTTTCCAGCTCCTCAGCTGCAAAGGGATTGAATGATGAGGGGTCCTCATCAGTGGACAGGACCCTTTGTAAAATAAAGAAACCTGACTTTGCTACTCAGGCTTTCAGCTGCAAGCAGCTGGCCACCACTTGCTTCAGTCCTATCAAACGCAGTGGGGATCTCAGAAGCAGCAAAAGCCAAAAGGAAGGAGAAAAACTTGGGGAAAGATGGCTCCATAATTGAAAGCAAACCAGCTTTTTCCTAATCAAAAATAACAGGATTACAAGTTCAATTGATGGCTGAATTTCTGTAACTGACCCTTTAAGGATGAGTTCATTATCACTATGTCTCACTAAACAAACCTTGAAAACTGATCTTGATCAAGCGCTCAAGCAAGACAAAACTTCCCTCCACAAAACACTTAAAAGCTTCAGTCTTGTCTTGAAAAATACAAAAAGAGATACTTAAAAAATCAATAAAGAAAAAGAGGCAAAAACTACTGTACTGTTCCACAGTCCCCACTCAGCCAAAATGCTTCTTGCCCTCAGCTGTAGAATCGGTAAGGAAATCAATCCTGGAATATGCCCTGCTACAGGTTCTCTCTTCAGACTTTAGAATATTTATTATTTCGTTTGGTTTTAACTAGGAAAGACTCTGTGCTCAATATTTTTCAAGGTTCTAAAGAAGACTAGGAAACACCATGTTGGCCCCAGTGCAGAGGAATGCCTCAAGCCAAGGCAGGTGTGGGCACGTGACTTCATGCCCGGACACTGTCTGAAGCTTGCTCAGGAGCACCAGCCCAGCTGCAGGACAGGCCCCAGGCCCTGGTGGCTGCTTGGCAGGTGACAAATGCTGTGCCTGGCACCCAGGGCACGGCTCTCAGCTTCACACAGACAGGGGGCCACATCATCTGGGTGGAGATGGGCCCAAGTGAAAAGTCTGCGGGATGGCAGGTTTGACAGAGCTATACATACACAGTTATTGCTACAGGTAACGAAAAACCAGTAAAATCTAGCATTGCAGATTTATGAGACAGGATGAATCATCCAGCATCTAACCACAGCCAAACCCAGGGTGCCTCAGTCTCTCCACTTTTCTTCTTCCCACCAACACTTTCCAGCTATCTTATGCCTCTTTTGATGCTGATCAAACCTGCCTTCCACAGGAGCTGATTCAACTCACTAACAAGACAGGAAAGTAACTCAGGAAAGACTAAGCAGGTTTCTGTTGGTTTTTGGTGCATTTGAGAGCAGGAAGGAAGGTTTGGGGAGTACCCAGGCTGGCTGTCACCATGGCCACTGGAATAACCTGCACCCCTGTCCCTCCTATGGGCAGCAGGGAGCCTTCAGACTTGATTGTGCTTGTGAAACCTCACTGACTGAACGTGAGAAGACCTTCCTAGAAAGAGATAATACTGTTGATTTTAGAAAACGTGCTGACTGTGCAGGACCAGTTTCCTTTTAGTCCATGATCAACACAATAGTGACACAAAATACCATGTTCAAAAGCTACTCATGCATTTTCACTTTGAATAAATATTTCCATGGTGGAGAACACAAATAGTCACAGCTTAACAACTGCTCTGATTACCAAAAAGACTTCATGCAATACCTCACTACACTCTATGTATGTACATATTTTTATGTGTAAATATTTATGCATACACATACATGTTCTCCATAGCTACCTCATCTAGATGCTGACAAAATACTCAGGGGAAGTGAGATCAATCAAACTTTAGTCATATAAAGGTATTTGTTTCACTTTTGAGGAGCATGTAAGAGACTCACTTTTTTTAACATAAAAGCCTTTCCTGAAGGAATTTCATTTTATTTCCTCAGCACTACTATAGTCTCACCATGTACAATGACAGGACATAGCAGTCATGACACATGGTCTCTTAAAATCGCCTCCCTAATCAGCGTTCGTGTAAGCCCACTCTTAACACCTCATATGAAATGCAAAACTGGAACTACTCCCTTTGTAAGGGGTAACCATATTGCACTTCTGCACTCCCCTTGCTTTCTCATCTCTACTTCCTGTGTTAAACTCCTGGAAACCGCATTTACAGCTGCACTGCAAAGATCACCTTAGATGTAGCAGTATTAGACCTGACGTGGGAGAAGTCTGAACTGGTTTAATAATTTAAGTGCATACAATGTCACTTCAATTCATTTACATATTTAGGACCTCCAATCATAAACAGATAAATCTATAGGTTTTAACCATAAAAGGCTTAATAAATAAATTAAAATAAACATTTTCTCATCAGTTTTGTCCACAAGTTTGTTTGCTGGGCAAAATATCTGTCCATATCAAGAGCATGTTTTTGTTCATCTTTTGCTGCTAATTCTATAAAACTGTCAATATTCAGACAAGCAAATAAAGAGATCTTCTCTTCAAGTCAACCACTTTTGGCTTATAGCTGTGAAAAGCAGAAACCATCTTTGTTTTTTCATCCCCAAACTGGAAGAAATTGATCTTTGCTCTCTCAATAAGGCTGACTCAACAGGATGAGTGGAATACAAGCACTGAGATCAAGTGGCCTCAGACATTCCTATTTTGAACATCTACACAAAAAGACTGAAAAAACAATATCTGAATTTAACAAGCTCAGTGCTTACAACACATTCTAAACAGAACCTGTTTTCAAAGTGTGATGTTACATCTTACACTCAGCTGTTACTCTAATACTGACGTGTGAAAAACAACCAATCCACCTTCCACTGGACCACAGGCCATTACACCACAGCTCAGGGTTGCCGTCATCACAGTGAAGTTATCCCAAAGTAAGATTACTTAAACCAGAAATTCCATCTGCATAAACCTAGACAAATATTTTTCAAGGTATTTTCAAGAAGTTAAGGATCCGAGACTTTTGAAATGCTTGGCCCCAGTTTCCTAAAAACATAACTATCATTTAAAGTGCAACTTAGCACTTAAGAGAAATGGTTTGCACTAACATGGCTCCATTGCTATATTTCCCCCTTTTATAACCTGTTAACATTATTACCACTAATTTATAGGGCAAAAGAAATTCAGCAGCTGAAAAAATGAGCTTGTCCTTAGGCAAATAATTTGGTGGCTTTTAAATGAGACTTCAAATTAACACTTTTTAGCTAACACAGCAGGTTCTCTTTGAATGTTTTACATGAAAAACACCCCTTAAAGTTTGTTCACATCTTCCTTAAAAAAAAAAAAAGGCATATTGCAAAATACAATTAATGGAGGAGAAACTGATGGTGGGAGTATGTAATCAAACAGCACCTGGCCAGAATGCCACAGTACAGCATATGCTCCATGTCCTGCCTGATCCTCCACCCCTCTGAACCCAGCAGTCCAGCCCTGAAACACAGTAACAGCCATAGATGGGAAACAACAGAATGTCACAAACTTAAATGGAATTGTAATCTGAGAATTATATAAGGAGAATTGGGACTGGAAAGATTATTTTGTATCAATTGCCAGGTAAATGGATGCAAGCTCCCTCCTCTGGGAATCCCAGAATGATAGAATGGTTTAGGGTGGAAAGGACCTTAAAGATCATCAAGTTCCAACACCCCTGCCATGGGCAGACACATCTCTCACTACCCCAGATTGCTCAAAGCCCCATCCAACCAGGCCTTGAAACCTGCCAGGGATAGGGCATCCACAACTTCCCTGGGCAACCTGTTCCAGTATCTCACCACCCTCACACTAAAGAATGTCCTCCATATATCCAACCTAAACTTCTGCCCTTACACCTTGTTCTGCCACTATACTTCCTGAATGAAGAGTCTCTCTCTCTGCCTTTCTTGCAGACCCCCTTCAGATATTCTCAGGCCTCCATGCAACCTTCTCTTCTCCAGGCTGAACAGCCCCAGTTTTCTCAGCTTTTCTTCCAGAGGGAAGGTGTTCTAGTCCCCTTATCAACTATGTGCCCTCCTCTGGACTTGCTGGCATCTCCAGCCTGTCAGTGTCCCTCTGGGTGACTCTCATTCCCTGCAGTGTGCCAGCTCAGTGCCATCAGTGAAGTGACTGAGGGTGCTCTTTTCCAGGCACTGCATCCTACCAGTCCTTCCCCAGCTGAAGGCAGCCAAGGCATTTACAGGTAAGGAGGAAGTCCTTATGCCTCCTCCTTCCTGCCATCCCCCACGTACCTGTGATAACCATGAACATAACCATGAACACAGAGTGGATATCAGAAATTACATTATTTCCTTCCTTCTCTGCACAGCCTTTGCCTTCTACTCTTTCTTTTCACAGTTTCCCATTTCTTTTCTCAGTCAAACCTCATCTTCCTTCCTTCAGTCTCTACAGGAAAAGTGACCACAAACTTACTGGTTCACAGCACTATCTTGAATATGCATCAGGGTGTACAAGAGCACTTTTACTAGTCTTTGTTTCCTGTCTTTTTTCATTAGAACCTCTCTGGGGTTGAACCACTTGGGCCTTGGCAATCTGTTCTGCTTGACTCACAAAGCATCCAAGCTTGACTATTCCTATCTGTATCAACATTGTGTGTTACTAGGTCATCACAGCAGAAGTCCATGTTGCAGGAAGATAAAACACATCATGCTTGTAAACACACAAGTGTTATATGTTTGACCAGATACTCTCCAGTGTGCAACCACAGTGACACCCCGCCCTGTGAACCTTGTATGGAGACAATTAGAGGTGCATGAAAAAAATAAATATATGCACCAAAAAAGTTTATAAACACAGGAGTGCTGGTCTCAAAAGCATGAAAGAGCATTACCACCAGAAAACTACATAGATTTTTTCAGCGACAGTTTGTTGGTTTTGGTTTGTTTTTTTTTAATCTTGCTTTAATTAAATACTAACTGTGTTTGTGGAGAGCTTTTCAATAAATAGTGACTTTCCTGGTAGGCATCCTGTAGCTATACTGTAGCCTTCAAATCACGAAGCTTTTGTCTTTTAGGGATTATTCTTTCAACCTAAAATTGAATATCAGGCCCCTTTTTGTGCCTAGGTGCAACAGCATTCCAAAAGAAACCTATAAGCAGTAATGCAACTTTAAAGAACAGGGTTTTCTTAATGTTTTTGTGTTTGATATTATTTGCAAGTTAAAATGCATTTTATACTTACCCAGTTTTTAATTAAAAGATAATTTGGGGGTTATGTGAGCATTTCAATATTTCTTACCCACTTCTAAACTGGGAGGTTCTGTGGGAATTCTTTTTAAACCTTGGGTTTGGGTAGTCTGCTCTATTAAAATAAAGAAAGTCTAAAGAGCATTACCCATACAAAGAGCTGAAGGTCATTATCCAACTGTGCTCATTATCTCATTATATGGTCTAATTCAGTAATGTGTTTTCTTCCTGGATGTGATAATTAGCTTTGTGTTTCTTTGTTTCTAACAAAAGCGCGGAGATACTGGAATCCTTTAAGGAAACAGTGAATCATTTTGGAAGGCTGTCTGCAATAAGAGTCAAAGTTACGACCCTTCCTAGTTCTTACAATTTCATGGCCTCCACTTCCCAAAGCAATCCGCTCTTGGACCCCTGCTTTTAGGAACACAGCTCCTAAAAAAGTACAAGTACCAATAAACTGAAATTTTCTGGTGAGAAACATCTCAATATACACATTCAGAAAATGAAAATTCATTCTAAGTAAGCTACAAAATCCACAGAGAGACTAGGTGTTTCCCTTTCCATAGAGGATTGAAATCATAGTAATATACTCACAGCTTAATCAAGTTAGGGCCAGTATGTACACTGTAACACAGCCAAGTCCTGAAATCATTACCTTAAACCCAGCACACATGCTGAAGACTTTAGCAGCACACACTGCCTTCAAGTCCCATTGAAATCTGTAGATTCTCGCAGGGATGTTGGGGTTTTATTATCTCACAGGGTCAAGCTCTTAGTCCTTAATCAGGCAAGAATCCAGATGAGGTCCATGGGAGATATGCCAGAGAAAGGACTAAATGGAGAGTGAGAAAGGATGACTCTAAACAAGCTGGGAGCAGATCTTTATACAGAGCAGAGCTTGCATATTGTATGCCTGATTCATAGGCAGTAATTTAGCTCATGCAGATGGCAGCCACATGTAAAAAGATTTGGCCGTATATATCCTATACTTGCACCTCATCCTCACTGAAAAGAAAAAGGCCCATCAGCAGGCATTAGTTCCATTATTTAAAATGTAAATTTTGACAGAGTAAGTCCAGTAACAAGATTTTCAAAACTGTTGAAGTAACATAAAGGGATATATATTTAATTGTAAAATAAAACACTAACTAGTATCCCTGAGGTTGTTTTCTGCCAACCAGAAATAAAACAAACCCCACACCAAACCAAAATCATTCTCAATGAAAAAGTAAAATTGCTCACTTAGGAAAGGTCTCTCAAAAGGTCATCTGCAATATCAGAGCTCTGAAATGAATCACTCACTAATGCATCTCTTTCCATTCCCCCTGAGGTAAAGTTCTGTTTAAGGAGTTTCTTACTAAATGCCACCCCTCACTCATCTCCTCGCTATCTGGGCAACAACTGACACTTCACTCACTACAGCCCTTCTTCCCTGCCAGAACACCAAATTATTTTCTTCTCCTTGACTTCCTTGTGCTCATTTCTTCCCTTATTAATAAGCACATTGTGTTATCCTACAGGATTTCTCCCCATATAGTTCTACAAGGGCAACTGAAGAAACACAGATGTGGTTCTACAAGAGTTAACCAATTCCACATTTTCTTCATGCACTGCCCAGCTGCTTGTTAGCTGTAACCAGAAGGAGCACGCACATTGGCAGTTAACTGCTAAATGCATTTTCAAAACTAATAAGAAGCTGAAAACAATTCAAGCTTGGGACATGAGTACAGCGTATTCTCCCAGGCGAGCAGCAGATATAAAAGGAGAACTGAGATGGCCTCCATATGAAATCACAATGGCTCTTCTCCTCAAATAATCTTTTACTTTTTTTTTTTTTTAAGGGAAGCTGGGGAAAGGGTTTTGAACTCAGGAAATAAGTAATTTGTGCCCAATGCTAACACAGCCTTTATAATGCATGCATCTTAGTATCACTGCTGCACAGAAAAAAGTCTCAGGGAGCATCAAAGCTGATTCAGGTTTCACAAAAATATAAAATGTTCACACACACATCTGAAGTACTTCCCTTTCAGAGACCCCACAGGTGCAGAAATCCATCTCTCTGTATGGCAAAGGTTCAACTGCCATTTAAGGGCTTACACGAAGGAAGCATGAGCCTCCTTGACACCAGAGGGAACACATGGGGGGCCCGAGAGCTGGCAATAGAGCACAACTCCTTGTCTTCTCCAGTACAGGAAAATGCCTGTTGCTCCTTCTTCAACAAGCAAACAAACAAGGCTTCAGGAAAAAAATGCAGGTACATTCTGTAAAAACTAACCAGAAAACACTAACTGAATGTAAAAATGCAAGATAACAGAAGCTTTCTTAGCCCCTGACATAACTGTAGGCAGAGACCTCCGTGATCAGGATGGCTTTTTGCTTCCTACAAAAAGAACAACCAACACCCCAGCCCTACATCTGGGGTAAGCAGTGAGAAACCTTTCAGTGAGCCTTTCAAAGTGACTGGGCAACACTTAGAACAGCACTATTTGTTTTCAAGTACAATCAGTAAAGGATAGTGTTATTCAGAAAACAGTCACAATATCCTGGAACTTACTAGATGCAAAATAACTTTGCAGTGCAGTCAGCAGTCTGAGGGGCCTCATACACGATTTGCAAGCTTTCAAACAGTCCCTCAGAAAGGTGGGGGAATGAGTAATCTCTCTTCCTGCTAAACATTTAAAGTACACATAAAAGCTATCACTGAGTCAGCACTTGGTGGTGGCAATTCATCTGGTTTGTTGGGATTTTTGACAGCCTGAAAGTAGCCATTGCTATGCATCTTATATGCCCTTTTTTTAAATTACTAGTATTATTTTTTTAGAAGAAAATACCATGTAAGCAACCCATTTCAGCATATTTGTAATTAGGAGGTAATATCAGGTTTTGATTTTGGGTAAAAAACAGGAGTCAGGGACTGAAAAAAACTTAGATGTCAAACAAGATACAAACAAAAAAACAAGCAGACAAACTAATGCACGGCCCAGTTAAACTATATGGTTGGGTAGAGTTGAACAAGATCAAATGGTTCAGGCTTTCACTTGCTTATATTGTAGCATAACACACTGACTGTGAAGGGTTCCAGTTCAAGAGTCCAGAGGAGGACTGCTGCCTCTCATTTATTGAACAGTCTTCATAGGAGAAGCATAGAAGTTTCAACATTGCATTGTACAGCAGCACATTTCCTTTTTGTAATGTATTGCATATCACTGTGGGAAACTAGCTGGCAAACTCTTGTTATGGGTAGAGTTACATAAGTTACATGAACAAAAAAAGTGCTTCTGTCAGCTTTTTCATGTACTTTTGGGTAAGGATGTATAGCCGTGCCAGTAAACCAAATGGTTTTGCTGCTGTATATTCCAATTCTGACAGGCTGTTTTACATTGTGGTTGTGTCCAACTGTGCCACCAGGTGAGGCACAGATCAAGTTACTTAAAATACTTGAACAATATTTCAATGCTCTCCTTCTATAAGGGGAAACTAATTTTGACCTAGTACAAACATGACCTGCTGCAAAAAAGGGAGGCTCCACTACCCCGGCCACACACTTCCAAGGGTCCCTTATTTGCTCTAGCAGTCATGATGGTTCAGAGAAAACCAGCCACTTCTAGGACTTCAAAAGCTCTCAAGCTTACAGAGGAGCTCAGTTGAAACTTATTCTTCCTATCAGTGGACTAGTAGTTTAAATTCATTGAATGGAATGGAAGTTAACAGCCATACTTTCACTAATACCTCATGAGATCTGTGATAATTTACTGGCCATCCAACCCAGAAGCAGGCTTAACCTTACACTGCAAGGCAAGTCACTTGGTGAAGCAAAAACCTGAGTGTATCCTGCTTTAGAAAAGCCACCACCCCCTACTGACCAACTGTAGCAGGGTATCAGCCTTTTCTAATTGCACACGGACAGCTGGGTAACAAACAGCCCCACTCCCTCCCCGAGCACAGCACAGACCCGACTCATGCACAGAGAGAGCCCAGGCAGAGCAGTTTGACCGTCCCACCACTCACAGCCCTACCACCAGTGCCACAAGTTTGGCTGGAAAAGAACCAAGTTCTTGTTGAGGCCAAACAACCTTTTCTCTGGATAACAAGGCTATAATAACAACTTGAATATATTCAGAAACATAGCACAGAAGTGTACTCTCATCTATTGTTTTTTAATTGTGCTTACTATTAACCATTAACAATTTAGTTAACCCCTTTGGACAGTTCACTGCAGTTTTCATTCACTGTAAATGCAGAGAGACCCCATATGTCACCCACTACACACTGTTCAGCCACTGCATGAAAAAAAATGTTTATCTTTAAAGCTTCCAATGTAACTGCACTGTTGTATTTGAATGTTCTTTGAGATCATCCAGGATATTACAAAGATCCTTGTTTAAAAAGTCTCTTCCAGCTGTTCTATGTGTATATTAGGAACATCGCAAAGGCATCAAATACTCATTAGGGATGAGATCATCGTAACTAAAAAAAAAACATACTGATGCACATCTTGGATACAAACAATTACAGTGAGATACTGAACACAGGAAGAAGAACATACCCCAAGTAAAGAGGGGAGCAGAGAGCATCGCACTCATTGCAGGGTCCCACTGAAAGTGAGCAGTAGCATGATTTCCCTTCACTGGCACAACAGCCCTTGCACAGCAGGTTCTCAGTAAATCTCTCTCCAACTCCACCAGAAATTACTTAGTTAACAAAACAGCACAGAGGACCTAACAAGAAGCTGCTCTGAAGAAAAAGCAAACAAACCCATGTGTTACCAATGGAGAAGGCAGGCCAAAAGTCTTCAGACCAGAACACGAGTTTTGTTATCACTTCAGGACATGAACCCTAGGATTAAATCCATTAAGAAAGAGGACCTGTGCTACACCATCTTGAAATTTCTGCCATTAAATCCTCCTAGAGACATAGTGCTATACAACTATATCAGGATCAGACACCTACTAACTGGTTTAGAATGGGATTAAAGGAAAGAAGACACAGCGACTCTGCAGAAAGTTATGGTCTCAACATGAACCTGTTATGTCTGCAGCACTCGTAGCCCTCCAAGCAGAAAATTGAATCCTCAAAAAAGCATTCCAGCAAGAGATGGCACCAGGGAGAACAGGGACACCAGCATACAGGCTGGCTCCTTCCAAAAATTTAAGGAAAGCAACTGGAACAAGATGACAACACAGGTATCAAAACGGAATCAACTTAATTAGTTCAGTCAACTAGTACCAAAAATCTTGATTGCTCCAATTAAATTACTTCAGTCCACTAAGCCAAAATGCACTGATTCATTGCTCAAAAATCCTCCTGGGTAAATCCTGATTTCACTCCACTTTTCCTTTGAGCAATCTTGTCAAATCATAGACAGTTACATGAATGCTTGACCTATAAAACCATCTCAAGTGCATTATTATTTCTCTGGAGAAAGAGGGAAGATACATTTTAGAACTCTTCAAGGCAGGAAAAAAACCCAAGGAGTTTTTTGTTAGCAACTTTTACTTGAAATGTTTTTGACACTATTTTTGGTTAATCCTTTACATAGTGCTTGTGCAATTTTGAAACAAACAGAAGAATAAGCTGGTTTGGTTTTCTCCAAATACAAGAAGATTTTAACAACACTACTAAGCAGTTCAATACTCAGAACTGTTTCATTAGAACTCTTTTCTCCTGAATCACATCATTAAAGTTGAAGCTCAGTCTAGTATTTTTAAGAGCTGATTTATAGGCTTCTTGCTGCAAACATACTTTTGAGATCCAGTAAATGTATCACCGACCTAGAATTAAGGAACTTTATATTTTTTAAACTGCTTTATTCAAAATCAACCATCACACAGTCTTAAACATTATGTTATTGTGGTCAAGAAATTGCTGAAAATAGTTCTAGCTTTGCTAATTTCAAAGAAGAAAAAAGATTTCAAGAGACACAAGTAATAAAACCAGATCTTTTTCAGGGTTGCTTTTATTTTTCTGTTACTAACATGAAGCATTCCTTATTCTGATATTTCAGTTACTTTTTTTTTCCTTGGTAAAGAAACCATTACTAAAGTCAGATAACTGGCCTTTTCACAGGAGGCACTACAGAAGCATTTGCCAAGTATTACAATTAAGACAATTGCAATCTTCAGAAAAACCTCAGAGACCTTCCTATGATGCATACTTGGGCTCTCTTACTTCAATCTGTGATGGTAAATGTGATCACAGAGATCAAACATCAGCACTGGAGAATGAAAATGAAGGCAGTGAACAATATGGCCATAAGCACTATTTTAGCAAGAAAAATAACTACTACTGGCCTAGTTCCAAAAAGCAACTGAGACAAGTAATTTCCAAAGTAATCTCTCAACAGTTGTCTTGCCAATTTATTCAAATACCTATTACCTTTTCAGCTTGAAGGTGAAGATATTCCACAGAAAAATTAATTACTGCTTTGAACTCATTAGTGCCATAAAAGAAAATTTTGCCAGACTGACATAACATTTCAAAGCAGAAGATGCAGAAATCTGGCCACTTTTACAAATTATATAGTAATTATATAGTCCAAAGGAAAAGTCTACCCTAATGTAGGAAACTGAAGCCACACATTAACTTTATCATGTTGCTCAAACCCTGCATGGGATTTAATGCAGTTCTACCTGCTGTTGTAAGCTGTCTCCCAATGATGCAAGAAAAGAGTCGTATTTCACCTGAAAATCGTTTTTGGTACAGTCTCAGATTTCCCACTTCCTTGCTTTGGTATGACTGACTCTACTTCCTGCAAATATAGTGATTTTTATTTTTTTTTAAAATAAGGATGGCAGATAGAGTAAAATAAGTAACTCCATGAGTTAAGACACTTCTCTGAACATCATACTTGATCTATGACTTGCCAAAACATCAACCACCTTGATCCTTATCAGAGACCACAACAAACCTCTGCAGTTCAGCATCCATGAGTCTAAAACCAAGCAAAACTGGCAAATAGTCTGGCAGTACCTTTAGTAAAACTTTTGCTATTTTCATACCTCCAAAAAAGGCACAGGGAGGTTCTGAAGAATTACTGAGATACCAGCAGTTAGCAACAATGTGATCCATGTGACCTTAAAGTGATTACATTGACTCTTAAACAGGCCTGCAGGGTTGAACACATTCGTTTCATATATCAAGTGACGAAGACCGAGAGATGAAATAACTCGTGGGGAGATCACAGAGAAAGTCCCAAATCCAGATCCAAGCCGTTCACGTTTCAATCAAAAGCAGAGACTCACAGATTAGCCCTAGGCATCTAACACAGCTATGGCCATCGGGCACAGGGACTGAACAAGAAGAACAGGTCCAGCTGCTGCTCCAGCATCCCTGTGCTCTCCTTCAGGAGTCCCTGCTCATGGCAGGGCCACAGCTGGAAGGAACTGCTCTGACAGCCCGTAACTCACTGCACCCTCTCCCAAAGGTCCTTCAGACACAGACATTTACACTCAGTCACCACACAGGATGAACGCACACACATCACAGGGTCTTGATACAGCTTGGCTGTATCAAGAGTGCACATCACTCCATGGGCAGGAGATGACTCCATCCTGGTCCTCAGACAAAGCAGCACCTGTCCACCTGTGCTTTTTATGCCTTCTGTCCAGCTTTTATGCTACAGAGCAGATGTTTCCCAGCAGTAACCAAAATGCCCATTTGGACTAAACACACACACACACCCCAATATGTAAAATGTGTGACCACTGCTTTTAAAGTTCTTCATCTTCTACAGACTTCCCTAAAGCAACTCCAAATTTGCAAACTCAACTGTGCTAAACTACTTCAGTAATAGCTACATTTTCAAATAACTTTTCACCTTTATCACCTTTTGTACAATTCCTAAAGCCTAAAGAATCACTAAGGCATTATGATGCTAAGTGTCCCTCCCTGATTTTTAGATATTAAAGAAAGGCACACATTCTTGTGATGGAAAAAATTCATTTTGACATAGTAGCTAGAATCAAAATAACTTGAGGAGCATCTCTAGTAGGACATACATATTTCTGCTCTATTCAAATTAAAAGTATAAATAAAGAAAAATTTTATTTATTCCAAAGTAGATTGCATCCATCATCCTTTCCAGACACAAGACAGATTTGGTGATCTAGGAAATCAAGAAAAACTAATCAAGAAAATGAGGGAAAATAACCATAAAAATAAATTCTTCACTCACTCTTGACTTCAAGTGTTAGGAAAAGATAACAACAAAAAAAAACACCAACAAAACACCAAACCTGCTTCAGATGAAAGCACACTTTTTGCTGAACAGATAAAACAGCAACAAACCTTACATACATTTCCATTGCCCACCCCCAAATTCCTTTATTTGTTACATCTTCACTGCACTACTTCAATAATGAGAGTAATGACATTTTCAGTTTAGTTATTTCCATCCCTGACAGGTAAAATCCCTTTTTTATTAAATGCCTATTAGTAAGTCTCACAGTGTGGAAGCTGCCAAAAAAAGGAACAATAGCTCCATCTTTTATAAAGTATGCTTAAGAAGAAAAGCACATTGTGCTTAAAGCAGCTCCACTTCATGGCATTAGTAAAAACCTTTGCTTTTGTCACCTGGGGTCAAAACTTATCCTTGGTGAAATTCCATTGACTTAAATTAAGTTCACACCAAAGAGGAATCCAACTCAGTGCCTTCAGGTAACGAAACACGTTACAGTCTTTGTGCTAAATATATCTTTTTTTCACTCCAAATTCATCTCTCCTATGACTTACAGCCTAAGGGACTTCAGTTCTTTTTAGCATTAGCTACAGAGGATTAAATAATTTCTCTTTCTTGAAAAGGCATGTATCTGGTCCCTATATTTTCTCTACACTATAACATCACCAGCAGTAAAATAATGGCACTGAATCATAAAAGCATGCTTCAGTGGAAGGAGCTTATAAAAGAAACAGATTTGCAGAAATTCAATACAATTTTAATGTGAAAATAGCAATTGTTTTCCTAATAGCAGATGCTTCATTTCTTGGTGAGACACCCCAGGACTACACTGGGAATGCTGGGTGTGGGGTTCTACAGCATGTGAAGTGTAATCTTTAGTTAAATAAATATGCCTTTTTCACTTTTTTATTAATTAAAGGGATCATGTTATTTATAAGACAAATGACAGATGGAAAAGCTAAGAAAGAGTTAATAAGGGCCTGCAATACAGAAAGGATATTAAAAGATCTACAAGCAGAACCCCAAATCCCAATTCCCTTCAGAAAACAAAAGAATTATTTTTAGCAAAGTATTTATAAAATAATTATGTGAAGCTCAGAACTTGTTAAAGACAAGTTTCTCTAAAAAAAACAAAAACTTGAATAAATTCCCTTACAAAGATACGGATTAATGCCATCCCCATTCTGTGCCATAAAATTTTCCTCAAAACTACTTTTCATCAGTGTAGTACCTCCCTCCAGAGACCCTCAGTAATGCCATTTGCCTGCACCTACACAGTTCCAGTACTGCATTATGGGCTGCAGATTTCTTAGGGCTCCTTTGGCATCACCAGAGCCAGTTTTAATCAAAGAACCAGATATTCATGTTTAGTGATAAATGCTCCGGTTCAGCAAACACTTGGATATACACTCAGCTGTTCTGCTGAATAAGGACCCACAATCCCACATCCTACTGCTCCACATGGGTGCAGAATTGTGCAGAATTCTGCTGAAATTCAACTGGTTTTAGCTTGAGAGCCTTGCTGATACAGGAAAAATGAAGTCTGCTCAGTTCAAGCCATTCCAAGTCTGTGATACAATTACCCCTTTGAAAATACATAACCCTTCTCTGTATCCTGACTCTTTAAATTCTTCAGAATTTTTGTGTGGGTTTGGAAGATAAAAAAACCACTATTTATGCATAAAGCACATAGAAATGGCACAGGAATTGATTCAATTCAGTTGCTGAAAGACAGACAGATGAACAGATTAAAAAAGTAATTTACAAAGGAATAGATCATTATGCAGCACAAGAATGCTGAAGAAACTTAAATCAGGAGACACAGATTTAGTCTAGCTTTCCAATTTTAATCAGTCTTTGTATTTAAAGTGCTCACTTAGAACAATTTACTGCTTGAAAGGTATTATGTTTTGTGTGAAATGAAAATTAACTCTTTTTTATGAATATTTTGGCATCTCAAAGTTATGTCACAGAGCTCACTGACATGAAATTAGGAATTCATCAGGTGATTCCCTATCAGATAAACATGTGGTATTAATATGTTTAAAATTACCATCAGGGTGATGAAGGAATAAAAAAATTAGAACTATTTCCACTTTTAATAGCCAGTCCCTGGTTTCTTAATAGTATTTCTCAGAACTAAGAGCACATAAGCCTCCCCTGAAGAGGGTGGGCATTCCCTTGCAGCCCCTGCCCCTGCTTGCAGCCTTTCTGCCACAGCACATGAACCAGCCTTTGCTCCTCTAATTCTCTGACACTACAAATCTTCAAATGTTCTCAGTGCTGGTTCATCTCATCCTCAAAAGTCTGAACACCCAGACCATCAACAGATAGGAATAGGTGATTTTAGGCAGAAGTCAGCTGATTATGAGAAAGATGTGAAGGGAAAGGGAAGTAGAGAGTGAAATCTTCATCCATTCAAAAGCTGAATGCTGCAACCAGCCTGTGCTTTACTTCAGTCCTAAGAATTCAAGATCCAACCTCTTTACCTTGGTTCTCATCCTCTAAAAACAATTTCAACAAACAAAAAACTCCACACCTCTGGCAACAAATACTTATGGGAAAAAATAATTGCAGTCTAATTACACCTGGCAAATACCCAGCAAACACTGTTTAAAATAGAAGGAAATTTGTGTGAGTAACTCCCAGTATTAATTTCTACTTTTTTTTTTTTTAGATCATGTCCTTCACCTTCTAGTGGAAGGTTTTTCTACTGTGCTTTGAAGAATCATATATTGGTTTTGGAAACACAATGTTCAAGGTCAAGGGAAGTTCATCCTTAAAAAAAATAAAAACTAGGTGTCATGACAAGGCCTGTTTCTTCCTGTTGTTCCACTTATTAACGTGGCACCCATCACCATCATATCTGGGGGGCACAGATCCAGAGATACATGAGCTTGCAAGTGAACAGCCCTACTGAAAATGAAGCACACATGCGCTTAACAGTGTAAGATTCCTTACAAAAACAAGTATGTAAAAAGAAAGAAAAAGCAGCTAGAATTACAATAGAATGGAGAACCGGGGAGTAAAGAGCTGTTGGAAGAAAACCGTAAAGACAGACCTAACATGAGCAGATAAACCAGGGGCGTCAGCATTACAGAAAATGGGTACATTCTTCAATATATCTAATTCTTACAGGGTCTTCATCTGCCTGACCACAACCATGAAACACAGTCATAAGGAGAAAGGTGTCTACAAGTCAAGCACAGGCAATGCTAAATATCAGGGGGGTTGAAGGAAAGTGAACATGGCTCCATGGGCAAATTCCAGTTGGTATCAGGCACCACAGCTGCGCCGCTTTCTCA
>NW_005054336.1:2759967-2776745 GCF_000277835.1 Geospiza fortis
AACCTTTGGCCCTGTAAATCCATAGGCTCTATCACCCTTCTGTCTTCTTTCTAGCTGAATAGTAATGCAGGATAGAAAAAAAACCAAACAAAAAATATAGAAGTTGAAGTCAAAAAACATTGCCATTCCTTCATGGAAGGACCTGTCTGGTTGAAGGTTTGGCCCTCAAGGTCTAGAGCAGGTATGTATTTCAGTTGTCCTCTAAGACATTTTTTTTATTAAGACATGCATCACGCACCCAACTGCACTAATTTGCCAGCAAGTAAAATAAATATGTTCCAGCCTTTGATTTAAGCCACATTAGGACAGAGTATTTGTGCTCCAAGATTAAAAAACCAGACTAATTTAAGAGGTCATCCAAGGCATGGATAACTGTATGTAGTTTTAAGTGTGTGTGTGCAGCTCCTACTGCAGGTTGCCAGACCTTAATTTAATCCCACTTCAAAAACTTAATTCCTTCAGTTGGGTAGACAGCTTGCCAGAAGTTTCTCCCCATCCTGCCTTGGACTTTCCATGAAGTAGAAAAATCTCAGAGTAATCAAGGTTTTCTTTGCAGTCTTTTTCTGCCCAATTAAAGCTTTATAAATAAAAGCTTACAAGAAATCCATGTACAAGATGAAAGCAAATCAAATTCAGATAAGCATTTAGCTACATACATCCGGGTAGTATGATGAAGTAGAAAAACAGGCAAATATTCTTTGAATATTTATTTAGACTATTTTCAATACAGTTAGCGAGGTGTAATATTTAAACTATTAGCTTGAAAAACATGCAGGTCTGTGACTCATCTTTGACCATCCATTTCGGTGCATCATGACATGCAGCTCCAGGGTTTTGGGGGGGTTTTGATATATTTAATACACTAGTACCTTCAAGAGCAAGAGTGCACAAAAAGAAACCAAACAAAACATGGATTCTGTCTAGAACCTCAGTTACACCTGAAAATACAAGAATGCTGAAGCTATTATAATGTCAGCAAACCCCCCCACAACCAGTAGCAGCAGTTTCAGTGTAGGATTGGTAAACAAAAGAAAGGCGTGCTCTGCTGCAGCAGCCTCACTTCTTCAGAAACAGAGAGTAAGCTGGAAAAAGGCTCAAATGTAAAAAAATCAATACCCTAGGGAGGTGGCATGCTGCCCCCTGCCTCCCCCAGGCTCCTCCAAAAGCAAGGGATTTTATTTATACTCCTTAACTTTATTTAGACTTCTAGTTTTATTTATACTAGTACATTTGTGGTTCAAGACTGGAAAAGCAGGGGTTCTGTATGCTGGCAGTTTGGAGCCACGCCTGCAGTGCCCTGGCCACCAGACTGACCAGAGCCAGGGGCCTCTGCCAGCTTTTCACACCACTGGAACACACTGTGTGCTCCACCTGCTCTCCACCTAGAGCCACAAACTCCCTGCATTTAAAGCATAACTGTTAGCATTAAAAGGACTCAAGATCTCAAGTTGCAAAAGCTCTATCTATATAGCCTTCAGAGAGCTGTCCTTCCTCAGTTTTAATTACATCTGCCTGACATCTCTTCCCTCTTCATCATAGTCCGTCGGTTCTTGCTCTTATCTCACTGTACTCATTATACTCTGTAAGGACATTATCTACTTGTTCTCATTAAGAATTTATTGAAAAAGTTAAAAAGCATGGAAGGAGACCAAAACATATAGGCAGATATAGCCAGAAACCACAAAGACAGTGCTTCCTCACCTTCCCCGAACAGACTGTGACCCTTCCTACTCCCCTCAGCTGATTTCTTCCCATGCAGATAGAAGAAAAATCTGTCTCCAAGAAAGAAAGAATTTGAAACTAGACTTCCTCCAAGCAGGGTGCTGGAGTAGACTTCCAGAGGTCCCTTCTAGCCAAAATAATTCTGTCACTCTACTTAAGCATCTGATTGAATCCAAAGCTTTTTAAAAGTTTGTTTCAAGAGTATCTGCCAGAGGAAAACACAGAGATGGGGAGTAAAACCAAAAAAACCACAATGAATTTCAAGACAGACGCGTTATGTTTTCTGAACACTGAATAACTTTCTAATAGTGGTACTGTTTGATAGCACTTTTAAATCAGTAGGTTTTAATTAAAGCTAGCATTAAGAGGTAAGCTGACTCGATAGGCAGGCATTCTCCTCAGCAGCAAAACAGAATTATGGTTGTGATCAATTAAAAAAGCTTTTCTTTTCTGCACTGGCCCTTCCTTTTAAAGTAGATTTTTACACATCCAGAATTATACAGATTTGCTCCAAGTAATGGCTTTTGTCAGCCAAGAGCAGCACTGATGTCCTCAGCTTGAGCTGCAGACACACTCAGACACACCCTGCATTGCTGGAAGTCTGTCTGCAATGAGGCTATTGCAAAATGTCAGCATCACGTACTGTTAAACAATCAAAGTTACTCATGTTGGATGGATGCCCTCAAGGAGGTCAAACCCAGAGAAAGTCCCACAAGGCTTGAGGGCTTGAAATAACATAATTTTCCATGCTGAAGATGAAACAAAGCCAAATTGTAACACATTTAATTGTTTAGCCCTGTCTCTTCCAAAGCTGGTCATCTTTTCCACAGTGAGGACATCTCAGATTTAAGCAAGCCATCTGTCCACTGTCTGCTTTTCCCACTGTCTCATTTTGACTGACTGCACATCCACTTGGCCTCTTCTCCAAAGATCCATGCTGTACACAAGCTGGACACATAAGAGGCTTCCCCTTGCAACCACAGAAAGAACTTTGACAAACAAACATTCTGAGTAGAATCACTTCAGTGCTTGAAGAAACTACAGAATAAACTAGGTACTTGAACTCCACAGATCTTTCCTTTCTCTGTCACAACTTATTGCAACATACTGTTTTAAAAATCCCCAGCTAGGCCAAAATGTGGGACAGGAACAATCCCCTTCAATGGCAATGCATGTTCCTAACCTAAAAGGACTCCATTAACACAGACAACTGTTATTAAAAGGCTTTTGCCATCATCACTAATGGCTGACTGTAAATCAGGTTAGACAACTGTCAGGAATGACTGAGGTGAGGTTTATCCCAATAAGGCACGAATGATTGACAGACTCAGTGACCTATTATGAACCTTTCTGGGATTTTGTCTGACATATTTTTTATAAAGTCAAATAACTGGGCCTTAATTCCAGATTACAGGTCTTGGAGGCAGCATGGAGCTGAGCAGGTACACCCTTTCAGCCCAGCTCTGCAGAGACTCTAGCAGCCTCAGCTTCACCAGCCCAACCCTGCACCTGGGAAAATAAATTCAGTCTCTTGGCAGAGCCAATAGCTCATCATGCTGGCAGAGCTATACTGCTTCCACTCCCAAAGGCTTCCATATCAACCCTCCCCTTTAAGTGCACCATGCAATTTTTAAAAATAAATATGTAAATAACCTAAATAATTTACAAAACTACTGCAGTTCTTATATTATCTTAAGGGTGAACATAGATGCAAGAAAACATTCTTATAGGAAGAGCATTGTTTCTCGCATCATATATGATGCAATTATGGTCACAATAGTTTTACAGAAAACTAGACATAAACATAAACTTTAGCTGACCTACTTTCTTCGGCATGAAAAAGTATTTCTGATCAACAATTCTAAATATGCACATCCAGTTACACTGAATGCATGATTTGCATAATACCACCTACCTGCAGCTGCAAAGCACAAAACCATCAAAGCAAACACTGAAGTCACACAACTTGACATTTTTGTAAATGCTGTATCTTCTCAATTCAACTTGCTTTGTGGCTCCTCATGTAGATTTACTTTCTTTGAAATTTGTGGTGAGCTTTGAAATCAGATCTTCTGGAGTTTTAATTGCCTACAGAAAGAAGTAAAAATAAACATTAATACAAATACAACATTCAGAAATATTGTTAGATATTTAAAATTATCTCTCTTGTAAGAAGAGAAACAGAACTCTCTCTTAAAGGTCTAGTGGGGAGTGCATTTTATACTGTCAGATACCCTAGGTACCAATAACCTAGTACTCCTCCCCTGTATTTCAGTACTTCTTTGCAGATGTTGTTCCCTTACATTATACATTGTGCAAGTTAGGATGTGTTTGGAAGTGAGGCCTCAGAGTCCTTTCTGTCAGCTAATACCAAAGTCCCACTGAAGCCTGCCAATGGTACTCACACCCTCAGACGTGTTTATTTTAAGTAATCAGACTTTCTCTGGTGCATATAAACATTTGTTTGCTCAGTTATCTGCTGCTACCTTTATTATAGCATGCAGAAATGTTTCACATGTGCTCTAGCTGGTTGGTGGGTAACTCAAATTTAACTCATTTCTCAATATGACAAACTGAAAACTTTTCAATGCTACTCAACACTAAATATAAACATAAAACTGCTCAGAATCTTTATTTTAACATACTTTGAAACATGATATACCAGGTCAGTTAAACAACTCTAGTGTGGTACGCTAATAAATTTTGCATTTAAATGTTTAGAATCCCATTCTGACCAGAGCATCAGGTACAGCTGATGCCTGCAAGCCTTACAAACATGGAAAATTCTGACCCCAGAATGCATGCTGCAGATTTTGGAGGGGAAGCACTTAAGCAGATCCACAATATCCTCTTCCACTTCTTTTTTATTATTCTATTCTCAGTTATGTAGATGTCTAGAATAAGATTACAGACTAGGAAGGTAAAGAACAGGAATGTTGGTATTGTGCCTTTAGGAGCAGATGACAGATGGCACCTTGGCAACCACTAACACCCATCATAAAGTACTGCAAGAAATTACAAACTTCCATCATGGGACTAAGTGATAGCAAAATGCTGAGTCAGGATCATGTGGCAACATGAATATCATTTAGAAGGTTCTTGCTGCCATGAAAATGGAATGAAAAACAAGGACAAAAGGCCAGATTCTGTTACAGTGTGTGCCATGCTGTGCACCAGCAGAAGCCTGCTCAACCAAAACCTGCACCTAGACCAGCACTTCAAGATCAGCAGCCCTGGGGCTCTGAGGAAACTGGAGAAACTGCTCAGCAGCATTTCTGCATGGCTTATTTGGTGGGGCCAGCACTGCCCTGTGTGCACAGTGCTGCATCTGCACTCTTGAAAGGGCTGCTGGGGCCCAAGGGCAGAACTCCAGCCTCCTGCAGACCCTCCACTCAGCACCCAGCTCCTGGAACCTCCAAGTGGTCTTGGCAGTGCCCCAGATCCCACTGGGAGGTGGGGGGAAACAGGAGCAGCTCTGCAGGATGCTTGAAACACCAGACACACACTCCTGCAGGACAGCAGAGTATGGGGGAGAGCCAGGAGCTGACAGTCTGTCACAACATGGGGGTTCATGCAGCTCCTTTTCAAGTGTCCCACCTAAAATGCACTTTTGGCAAAATGGCAAGACTTGGCAAATACTGAGTATTATTTGGGAAGTCAAATATAAACTGGAATAATTTGCTGCTATTTCTCTAGATGAAAAGAAACCTAACTCTACCTGGTGGTAGTATTTGGTTGCTAGCTCAATTTTTAAATGCTGACATAAATAAAAATTATCAAATAGAGCAAATGATGAGCTTTCTAGTCAGCGTTATCTATAGAAGACCATCATAATGTTCTGCAAGATGTCCTATGTGCAAAGAGGCAATGAAGAAGCATTCTGAAACCCAAGTTACTGATGTACAGCCATTTTACCACCAACAACAAACACAAGAGAAACCAGAAAAAGAGCAACTACAGTACATATGCTAATATACCAAATAAGAAAACCTGAGATATGACTTAGATCACTGTCCCATTAGGAGCCTCTCATTCCTCAGTGACAGTTTTGTAAGGCACCAAGTTGTGTAGAAACAGGCAGCACAGGGAAAGAACTGGAGAGAAAGAAATTATGTTTAGAATCCCATTCTGACCAGAGCATCTAAATATGTTAAAATGTCAAAATGCAATTCAACTTGGATGAAAGTCCTTTTGAAAAAGGTGATTGAAAAGACAGAGAGAACAAATACACATTTCTATCTGTAGGAGTGATTCAATTCCTACCACAACCCATTGACCAATAACATTTCCAAGGTAACTCAGAGCTGCCAGTATATGATTGAAAAGCCCTGAACTTCTACCCTGATTCTGCCAGTTCATGAAGGGTGAATAATGAAGACTTAAATGAAAATTTGGAAGAGCTTTCTAAAGAGTGAGCTCACTTGCTTGAAGACTCACAAACTTAAAATGCAGGGCAAATATCAAACAACATGAAAAGGTGACAAACTAACAGTGAGTTTCATGAATTTAGGATGAATGATACCCAAACTGTCAGCTCCACAGCTGCAATTTAAAAGACAGACAAAACTGCTACTAATAACCCATTTAAGACTAAATCTACTAAGCAGGCAATTTGTCAATATTTTACAAAATATGATCACGTGTGGCCGGAATCAGCTACTAAGCTGCTATTAAGTGACCATCTGACAGTACCAAACAAACCAAAAACAACAGCAACAAAAAAGTGAGAAAATTAAGTTGTGGTGCAAAATCCGCCAGATTTTGCTTCAGTGAGAGACCTTCTGTCACTGAAAAAATGTGAAACCTGCAAACTAGGAAAAGCCAGTCCACAAAATAGGAAGCTATTTCCCTTGAAACAGGAGAAGAAAGCTGTGCAAAAGGATAAGGAACCTAAACTATTTACCCAAGAAGTAAACACAACTGCTAGCCAACTTGACATCCAGAAGAAATTTCCAAGAGAATCATCTTTTCCTTTGGGGTATATCTGGGTGGCTATTTTTGTAAATGAGATCACGAAAGGGCATATTAAAAGTATAACCAAAAAATCCTGATGTGGAAGAGAAGAGAAGACATGAGTTTTGGGTTTATTAAATGTTTTCATGCCAATGCTTTTTACTACAACAAGCTACAAGGAAGGCTGGCAAAAGAGGGCATCTGAATCAAAACCATTCAAGACTATGGGGTCATTTTAACTGAAATCTGCTGTTGTAAAGGCCATTTGTCCTAGTAAAAGTGAGGGTCTAAAAAGCACAAAGACCCTATTTTATTGAGAAATACATATCTGCAGATCAAATCAGGAATACATGTTGCTGGGAACATCAGGAATAACCTGACTACTACTAGCTTTTATTAGGTATGAAAGAAGACTGGGGAAATGGAAGGGGAGGAAACACATTTTGAAGTACATAAGGACAAGCAGAGGAGAAAGCATGAGGTTTGAATTTGGTTTCAGCTAGGAGCCTCTGGTGCCCATGAGAATTTTGATGCATAAAGCTTAGCTAGAACCCAGTGAAAAGCATGGTGCTTTTGAAAGATACCAAAGTGCTGCCTGGAAGGACAGATCTCATTGCTATGCTAAGCTAGAGGACAACAAATGTTGTCCTTAATTCAGTGGTACTTAAAGCAATCTACATTTGTTAGAGCCAGCAGCAGAGGAAACACAAATCACTTGAGTACACTACTGTTTTCTCTCTGCCTTTCACATACATAAATAGTTTTCTTTGTAAAAATCTGCTACTCATCTTCCTCAGAACTTCAGTCTTTGGATTTTTTAAAGCTAGGCTTTGAACTAAAAAGTCACCTTTAATACTACAACAACATGGAAGAATTCACAGGCTAGAAGCATGATGCTTACTCCTAAAAAAAAAACATCTTTCCCTATGGATTTTTCAGTTCTTACTGACAGGCACTCCCAGACCATAAGGCTCTGTGGTCTATGTCACTCAGAAATTATATTCTGCACTGTTCTGCCACTAGCAGAAATGTCTCCACCCCCACATGGGCCTAATGCTCTCTGGAGAGGGGATGGGACTCTGCTCTGAAGTGCTTGAAGAACTAGAAATGAAAATGAACAAGTGTAGTACACCCTGGGTTAGGTTCAGGCTTCAGGACATTAGAGCACCTTTCTACTCAGCCAAGTCCCTATTATGCAGCAGTCTTCTTGAAATCAGCAGTCTCCTTAGCTTCAACTTTTACACACTTTTCTTCTCTGGGTAAATTTATTTTTGCTTACTTCTTCAAAGCTTCTCTGCCCAGTCCAACCTGCAGGCAGCCAGAGCCACAGATTCTAGGGTGTTTCTGTTTCCCATTAAACGCTTCTCTAGCATAGGAATTTGCCACATTTCTCACTGAATTGGGATCTTGTTTTATTTACCCCTTTTACTTCAGTTCCCTGAAGCCCTTTCCCCAACAGCTACCATCTGTTTCATTAATCAGCACCTGCCTTTCCCATACAAGTTCTTCCCCTGCCTTAACTCTACCCTTCTTGTTGTCTAAACTTTTCCTTTACTGCCTGAAGAATAACTTCCACTTCCTCTCTGCCTTATCAGCATTGACTGGTAATTCCCTCCTCTTTCCACATGTGGTGCCAGAGGTTGCACAGCTCTCTACAACACTGCTAACAAACACTTCTCTACCAAAGCAAGCCAAAATTCCTCCTCCTCTCAAGTCACATCACAAGTCCCAACAAAGTGAATGGGGATACTTGAGTGAAGCCAGCAGGATCTGTCCCTTTGTGTTGTTTTGCCATAGCAACGTGAACCCAAGTTTCTAGGCCATCCAAGGCCGCCTTCACAGCCAAAGCTTTTTCACTTTTTGTTTGCTTGTTTTGCGCATGGCAACCATTTCACTCATTTAACCGGTTTTTCTTCCACTTGTCCAAGCTGCTTCCCTGTGAGAACGCCGTGAATACATGCATGCCCTGTGTAAGTAAATAAGGCAAACATTTGTAATCAAGTACACCCAATCTCAAGTGAAATAATCCCACAAATAGTTAACTATATATGAGCAGTTCTATAAACTTAGGAACAGTAAAAGGGCTTGCTTATAACCCAACTCCTATTAAAAATGCTTTTCTGAAGACTTATTAGGTGACATTTATCATGTCAATTCTGCACAATTTGCACACATACAGGCAGCAAAGCTGATTAGTAGGATTAGCAAATGTTCACGTGGAATCAAAAATTTGTCTGTATTTTTAAATGTCTATGTCCAAGACATCTACACAAAGTCCCACAAGTTCATTCAGAACTCAAAATAGTAACTTATTCATAAACTATAAAGGGACAGATTCTGGTTTAGAAACAACAAAGTGGTTTCATTTTCAGGGAATATATGAATAGCAATAAAACTAAAAACCCTGCTATATCATAAAGTCCAGGGAAAAAGTAACTCTGATGTCCTGCAGTTCACATGCTGCTGTGCTTGTAATGGGACATTTCAACAAGTCACAGTTAAAGGCTATGGGAACTGGAAGAGTGCCAAATGAAGTTGGTTTATGCCATTTAGTAATGTGCCCCTCTATTCCATGTGATTTTTGTTTTAGTGTTTTGTTTATTTATTTTCTTATTAATGTATTACAATGTAGCCTGCCAAATTACAGGAACAAAAATATAAACAAATAAATCCAATAAAAATGTGAAACTATTCCACCTATTTAGTAATAGTGTACTGGAGGGGGATTTTGTTACCTGGTGCGTATTTTGCCCACAGCTGGAATGAAAGCGGATGGGGGTGTCTATTCTCAGTATCATTTCTTAACCAACTTCCCCTTCAGCTTCACAACTTTCCCTTTTTTAATCACCTGATTTTATTGCTGTCAACTTAGATGACACCAGACATTGCAAGTTTTGGGTGAAGAATCACTGCATAATACAGCACAAAAGTAAGAGACAGTTTACAGAAACAGGACCAAAATATCATTCTGTTATATATTCCCAGGACTTCCCTTCCCCCAAACACAGGGAGGTATGCAGCTAAATCTTCCTAGGCTGAGGGCAAGGTTTTGCTTACCAAGTGTAAACAAGAGAACAGTCTCTTAAAGGATCAGGATGCAGGAGGGTTTCAATGCATGGAAGGGAAGGAAGTGCATTGGGGCATCTTTGAGCAGAAGGAGTACACAAGGCTTCCACAAGGAGCAGACTAGAACAGATTGCTTTTTCACAACAGCAGAAATTCCTAGAGGTTACTGAACCTCTACAGGAGGAGGCACAGATGGCACTGCAGACAGAGTTTAACAAGACCAACACCCCACACGTAATCTGAGTACCAAATCAGAATTTTTTCCTTTATCATAGAGCCTTCAGGCACTTCCGACATCAGGACATCTCTAAAAGGAGTGGAGAAAACAAGAGGGCAGGGATGCTGTACAGCTCTTGTAAAGTAATGGCTCAAGCAATCTGCAATCTCATACCAGCTCCAGCTGTGTATTTTCTGTGCAGCTCACAGCTACTCTATTCTTTCACAGGCAAAAGGAGCCACAACAGGACCTCACCTGGGCCACAGCAGCACCTCCTTAACACCTGCCTGGAAAGACAACACTATTTTAGGCATTCTGCTTCCACCTTCTAGTTAGAAGATGGACAAGAAATCTCATTGATCTTACCAGGGAACACCAACAGCACAATTATATGCCATCTTTCTGATACACATTAAGGAAGCAGAACAAAGCAAAAAAGCAGAGATAACTAGAAACATACATACATAAAAACATGGCAACTCAAGAAATCTCAAATGTACATTTAAATAAAACTCAAGTTCCCAATTAACCAGTAATATCTCACCACAACTAACAGGAACTAAGCTCATGTTTTTTAAATGGGACTTGCTGCTTCTAAGAAGTTTACCCTAAAACAAAAACAATAGAAATAGGAATCTTCACTCTAAGCAAGATCATCCTAACTTGCATGAAAAAAACATCTCTACAGCCTTTCGTTCTCACAGTTAAATTTCTTTGGACTAATTACCAACTTTTTTATTGTTTCTAATTGGAAACAGAATAGGTTTCCTGGCACTGGACTATCTTACTCTTCACAAACACAGTAGCAGCCAACAACTTCACACAAATTTAATTTATCTTAAGTTTTACTTGGCTGGGTTTCTAATTGTGCACCTCAACTAAACAGATAACAGCTCTAATGTACCTATCAAGACAGATATAACCCTAGGGAGGGCATCTCTGCGGAACTGAAGCCACAGCAGGATGGAAAGTTACCAACAATTCAGCAAGGCTTCTTCCACACAGGGTAAAAGATTTCAGCAAATTGCTGTTAATGAATGCTTGGCACTGTTATTTTTTTTCAAGACTGAACTGCAAAACCATAGGATTGCATCTAGAAATATTTTACCTAGAACCTTCCGACCAGGAAAAAAAAAACTAAATCCATCAGTGGTGGATTTAAAATCTTGGAATGACTTGTACACAGAAAAGTAGTTTTGAAACCATGACCTATAAATACCAGCAACTGTCTGGGTTAATTGTGAGAAACCCACAAAGAGTATGATGAAAAGCAAGACTACAGCATTAAACAAGTTCACTGTATAAGGATGCAATCCTCTTTGGGAAGGGTAAAACAAACACAAAAGACCATCAGTAAATAAATGAACAGGATTGAAAAATCAGTGCTTCTCATTACAGGGGAATTAGATGAAGTGATACAAACCAGCCCACCTCACTGCCATGGGCCATTACATACTACAAGAAGTAAATTAACAGGCTGAAATATTAACTACTAGGTATTTTAAAGTTAACTGCATGCATTATCAGACCCACATTTTGGACAAAACGCCAAACAGAACAACAAAAGAAGTGTGTCTTTTGGTCCCTAGAATAAGGTAAACTCCAACAGGCAGGCAGATTAGTAGATTATTTGTTCAGGTTGCTATACAAGAACGCAAGATAAACACACCAAAAGTTATCTGTTAGCTACTAGACTTTCAGCTGCACATCTTACAGACAGGAAACTTCTCCCACACAAATAGGGAAGTCCTTAAAAGGACACACAGTTAAAAGAAGGAGTCAAAGGGAGCTTCCCTTTGTGTAGGGGTATCTACCCTCTCACTTTCTGTCAAATAAATGGTGTCACTCCATTTGTTGAGCAGAAAAATCTATTCATGTTGGAACAAAATTTTTTTCATAAAATTTTTTATTTAGAAGCACTTTATTGGGGATTTGCTTCAGTCAAGGTATGAATCACTAGCATGTTCCACTCAGAATGAGTGGAGAACACTCCCATAAAGTCGTTACCATTCAGAATTTTCTTCAATCATTTTACATTAAATGTATAAATGACAACTGTAAAAAAATTTTTGGGCACAGGTTTGGAGAGAAGGAAGACCACAACAAATTCCAGTAGTCATATAAATAATTTGTCAGAAGGATCTTTCTGTCAGAAGGAAATTATCATCTATATGATCATCACTGGAGTGAACCAAATCACCAGATCTACAAGTATTTCGAAACAGTGGTGATTTTAGCAGCTGGAGAGAGGAACTAATCCATCACAGAATACAAGCTATACACACTGGAGGAGTGACTTGGTTCATTAATGCAGTAGTTTTATTACAAGAAAAGGCTCTCTTCAAACACCGTAACAGCTGCTTTGGAAAGCAGAACAGAATTTTGTTTCACTCAAATCATTGTAAAAAACAATGCATCACATGTGTGATAAAATACTACCATAGTTCTTAATCACACAGGGTCAAATGCAGCTACAGTCTAACAACTTACTTGTCAAATGTAAGGCAAAAGAGGACATATCAGTCTTCAGTCCACCTCCAGCTTCTTGGCAAAGAAACACATGAATTCAGCAAATTTATACTACACAGTAAGCTCACTGGATACTTTGGGATTTTTTTATTGTCCCTGACTCACACAATATAGCTCACCAATTTCCAACAGAAAATGTCTGTGCTTACAAAGGAGAATCCGAGAATAAATGAATTGCCACTATTCTTCAGAATCACTAACACCACCTTATGTATCACAGCCCCTATTGCCTTCTGTGCAGAAAAACAACCTCTACACAGCAGCTCTTTAATTAAATTGTTTCAGACCAAAGACCTCTAGATAAGCTGCTCTCCTGCAATCTAAACGGGTCTCTTGCAAGGTCACAACAGAAATCATCTAAAAGAGAGGCCCTTTCCAGCTGACTCTCAAAATTTTATAACATCTTACAGCAGGATAGAAGAAAAAAAAATCTGAATTTGGCCAACTGGTGTACTGAAATTAGACTGATTATTACAGAGAAGTGCTAAACATAATGCAATTAAATTTGTTAATAATAAGCAGGTTACACTCATTTTGAAGTACTACTCACAGGATGAAGATGAAATTGTTTTCACATTTTCCTCAAAAACACCATTCACTTCATTATAGAAACATCAGAAACTAGCATACTTTCCATGACATAATTATTTCTAAGTACAAATAAACAGTTATTAACTTAAAATGCAATATATGAAATGTTCTCTGCTGAACTCAACAAATATGACTATTTCAATAATCAAGATCAAAAAGGAAGTTCTTCTTTAAAGACATTTATTTTGTGATACTTGAAATTAAAAAATATGGAATATAAATTAAATGGCAGCTATAAAGTCCCTCTTTCCATGATTTCCAGAGATAACTGAAATCTGGTTAATCTCTTTCATTTTGGCTACCACAGAGTTAATTGTTGCTGTAAGCACAAGAAATGCTGCTCTATTGGATGAATGCCAGCACATAAAAATGCAAATCCACAGTGATGGATAAAGCAATTCCAACTGCACTACTTTTTGCTAGTACATTTTTATGGCAAAACATGCTTGTATTCATGAAGTGGCTAGAAACTAGCATACCACTGTTAATCACCACAAATATTACTGCTATAGAAGTAATGCCTATTTATAATATACAAATATTTTGTGGAACTAGATCAAAAGCAACGTGCTTTAATCTCAGAAAATACTATCTGGAATACAGATTGCAAATATCTTTCCGATCTATATCCCAGATAATATTTTCTGAGATTCACATAAATGGCCCAAGACTTGATAATTCATGTCTTTAATTTTCACACAATATTATTGGAGGTATCAAAGAAAAGAATTGTAAGATAAATTAGGCAAAGATTTACCACTATTTTCAAATCACATTAAAGCAGAAATTTCAGTTTGGCTTTACAAAGTACACTTTCAGCATCTCAGAGAACCATCTGGAGAGAAAGTTTTGGGATTCCATGAAAACAACAGAAGATGAAGATTGCCAATGGAACTTAACATACATCTTTTTGTACCTTTAGTAGCAGGCAGCATCATGTAATGCTCTTAGAGAACAATGCATGGCCATTGAAATATGCATATACTTTATATACATTTATATCTCTATATTTTATACCTCACTGTGCAATTAGTGCCATTCCAGAACCAGAGCTTAAATATCTTGCTTTAAACCTGACCTGGGACTGTTAATTTTGGTTGAACTCTATCGTGTCTGTACTTGGTCTAACACCTAATGCTGGTGGAATATACAATTGTTATCACTCACAGGCAGCAAACTGGCTACACTGTACCAAATGCTCCTTGGCATGTTTTCATCCCACCATCAGTGAAAGGTGGCTTAACCCCAAGTAGAAGCAGCAAGATTCTTCAATTTACTGCAGATGAGAGGCTGTTCTCCAGCTCTTACTGAGGAGTACCTGACACCCTGCAAATTCCCATTCAGCCATCTGTTTGTGCATCCACACCTTCAGTATTTGCCATTTGGCTGCACCAGACTTCACAGACCAGAGAGCAATATGAATTGGTGCAAGCCATCCACATAACCTTTTTTGGCAACAGCCTTTACATTCAGTATTCCTGGTACAAAAGACCTAATCATTATGCCAATATGAACCAAAAAGGAAAACAATTATTGCTCTGTGCTGGGACCATCAGCTGATCTCCACAGTAATAAGCTAGTAATGACTTCCTAAAACCTAACAGAATATCTAAAAATATTTTCTCTTATGGAAATCCTAAATACTAGAAATAGTTTCTTGTGAAAATACAACTGCTTTGCAAGTCAACTTGAGCTCTCAAGATGTCTACATACAATCATATGTGATCTAGTAAGAGCTTCATTATGAAAGTTTTTTGTCTAGTTAATTATTTGAAACTTTGCAGAATTACTCAAAATATCATTTCTTGGGTTTAATTCACTTCAAACATCTTCAAAGAGAAATTTCACTCACATAAACCTGTAGTATTTTTGCAAGCCAATCATGGCTAATAGGACAAAAATTGCATTCAGAAGAATGGGAGATCTGCCTGCTAGAGGAAATTTATAAATGAGTATTTGAAAATAATGTGTTTATTTCAATGTATGTGGGTGTTCCAAGTAAATTAGCATTCACCTTCTAAAGAAATACTATCAAAAGTACAGGCCCAACGTTTTAATAAATTCCAACTGTGGTAGGAGGAGAGACTTTATAGACAGCAAGTTTTGTGTTCCCCCTGCTGGTTTAGCAATTGACTTCCCAATACTGTTCCTATGGTAGGCATCAAGATGCTGGGGTATGAAAATATGTTTTGCATGCCAGGAACAACAACTAAAAGTTACTTTTTAAAAGAACACACACCCTTGGTGGATATCATTTACACACGTTGACTAGATGAGGCTCTGGACACACAAAACATGCATCAAAATCAACAACGAAACATTATCTCCCCAGGGACAGAAAGCATGTCAAGAGAGAAAAATGTGAAGTGTCACTTTAAACTTGAAAAGGTTGAACTGCAGCAAACAATTGGGGGAAGCAAGTTTCAGAG
Source organism: Geospiza fortis (assembly GCF_000277835.1). Classification (NCBI taxonomy): domain Eukaryota; kingdom Metazoa; phylum Chordata; class Aves; order Passeriformes; family Thraupidae; genus Geospiza; species Geospiza fortis. The sequence continues at coordinate 2,775,475 of NW_005054336.1, forward strand.
TAAAGGACTCTTCACTGAAGGAAGCCAATGACCTGCCCCCCCTCCAACACACGTCCCTCCCTTCCTCCCCCAGCCCAGCACCAGGTCAGCATTCGAGGAGCAGCTCCTCCTCAGCTGGAACTCAAGCCCTGTAAGCTTTCATGGGTTAAACTGAGCTCTTCAAATGAATAAGCATCTTCCATTAACATTTACTAACACTCTTGTTGGGAATACTTTGACAGGATACCTGTGCAGGGCCAATTAAAAACCCAGCTACCAACTCACACTGTAGCAGGCATTCATGGAAAAAAGCATGCACTGTAAGGGAAATAAAGTAATCTTCATAAGTAGCAATAAACAGATTTTGTCTTGGGAAGACATTTCATTTGCACATGTAAAGTCTTCCATGTATGAGACTACAATAGTATCAGTCCTGTGGGTTATCATGAGACAAACCTAATTGATGCCACAGTTAGTGAGCAGGCAGGTCTCTCACTTTGGGTTTTCTCTCCATTGGGGGTCTAATATCACCCTGTTTCACCTCACCAAACAAAAAATACATAAACTTAGATCAGTATAAATACAGACCCAGACAGAAAACCTTTTTGTTAGAACAAAATCATGGCACTTGTATGTCCAAGTGTCTCTTTAAGAACTTATAAACGCTACCAAAAATACTCTGTAAAAAATGAACTGTGCTAATAAACATACATTAGAGAAGAAAATAATAAATGATAGCAAATCAATTTTAACAGCTATACCTTAATATAACTGAGATAAGTAGATTTAGATCTGGTTACATCCACAGCAAGTGGAAAAGGCATAACTACACACGCACACTACACCTGAAGAAGTCCTTTCTTGTGAAAGGGAGAAGGATCACATCCTGTGCGGTTTGACACCCATGACTTTGGAACTGCAAGGGCACTTGCAACTGGGGAAAGCTCGCGTTTAAAAAGTTACTTAATTTACATCTAACATTGAAGCCACATTCTTGTTACTACTAGGAGAGCCGTACTCAGAAGCCTGCAGTGACCTGACTCCAGTGCATCCCCTGCAAAATCTGTAGCAGTAATTCCCACATGTCAAGTCCTCAGTGAAATGGCACTTAAGGGGCATTATACTGGTCCTTGTATTATTGTCACTTACACTAAACTCATAATCTGCTTGTGCATTGCCGAGTTCTCACCTGGCCTCATGAAGGGTACGAGGACACGGTCGCTCACAGCAGAGCGAGCCTCCGCAAGCATTTCGCTCTCTGCCCGCAGCGCACCCAGCACGTACCGGACACA
>NW_005054336.1:2777634-2829376 GCF_000277835.1 Geospiza fortis
GGCGGCTGGCGCAGAGCGAGGCCGCGGCCGCCCCCTCAGTGCTGCCTCCCCGGCCAAGGGCAGCCCAAAGCCCTCATCTGAACGAGTTTTGGCCAACACCGCACAGCTGACATCGTTTGCAGCAGAGCAAACTATTCCAGTTCCCTCGAGGTTCATTATACTAGAAAATAACAGAAAGTGCTGTTCAGTGCAGAAGGCACACTTTAGGTTGTCAAATCCCCTAACTGCAAGACTATCGAGTTGTGGAGCAAACTGTCATTAAGGGAGCTACGCCACTGATGAGGCCTTTCCAGCCACAACTTTATCCTTCAGTAGAATGAACAGAGTTAGTTTCTAACACAGTCCTGCAACATCAGGTGTATGCTGCTCTCAAACCTGTATGTCCTCTAAAGGTCATGGTCATGAGAGCAGTACTAGAACTTGGCAAAATTATTCTAGCAAAACTCCCATCACAAAATTGAGCCCTAGTCCTATTATTTCGCAAATAAGCAATTGTTCTTCTGTAGGCATGGAGATAATGTGGAGATATAGAGAAGTAGAGAGGAGTAGAACTACTCCACTCCTCTATATCTCCACATTGTCTCTGCAAAATTTTACTAGTTTAATTGGCTTTCTTACTGAGGGGATTAAGGGTGAGTTGATTTTTTCATAATGCTCTTTTGACTCCAGGCCCTTTTCCCTGAGTCACAAATGCCAAGTTCTTACATCTACCCAAGAGGAGTGTTACAAGAGTTCAGACACAATTTAGCCACTCTTGAAATGTCAGTTCACAACCTAGAATAATCCACTGCCATTTACCTTTGACCTCTCTGTGTTTGGACAAGCCTTACTCACAGTTCTGCTGCATGCACCATACATCAGTCAATGGCTGGATCCCCCAAAGACCAGTCCTCAAAACTACTACATTATCTGTATATGAGAGCTCTAGCAAGGAAATCAAAGTAAATCAAATAACAAACATTTTGTCTACATTAAATATTTTAGCAAACAGGCTTACAAAACCTGGAGAAAAACTTGCAGAAACAAGTAAAATACAAGTTCAGACTGCTTGTTGGCAGCCTAAGATTGCTTACAGAACTTTTTATTTATTTTTAGCATTTGAAAAGTTGTGCATGTTGGAGCATGACATACCTCCTCTCTTATCACTCTCATATGTAGGATGCAAAATTTTTGCAAGAGGGATGTGGAGGTGGGGGAAGTCCCTTCAACAAAGAAGAAAACTAATATTCTACAGCAATATATGTATTTCAAGGCATATTGTGTGTCTATTATATTTCTGCTAGCTAAAATTCCAGACTGCTGATTAAAAATGGGATTGAAACTTAAGCAAACACATTATTTTTATTTTAATTACTCGTTTAGGTCCTAATCCTGCAAAGATTAAATCAAACAGATTAGGTTCACTCAAACAAGTAGCCATGAGAGCTGTTCAAGTATGTGACATCAAATATGTATGCACAAGCCTTTGTAAAATCAAATTGTTTCTATAGGTCTAACCTTAGCCAAATTATTTTCACCATTTTCACTGATGTTGGTAAGAACTGGTTCTTGTCCATGGAGCCAATTCTGTTAAGTAGTCAGCATCCTTGAGCAAAGTCTAGGATTTACACCACTTGTCCTGGTGTTTGAAAAAGTTCAAGACTAAGACACAAAACCACAGATTTTTAGTTATGAACTAATATGTAACTCAATTGATGTACATGATGTTCAAAGACTGAAGCCATGACAAACTGCCACATTAAAATACAATTAGGCATGTGGGTTGGGTCACCCAGGAACATAATGATATACAGTTGGCTTTGGCTTTTTTTTTTTTTTACATTTTGTGGCAGAATAAACAGAAACCACATAATTTCCTCTTAAAACCATGGAAAATTCCTGCAATCTTAACTATAGCATTCAATCTTTGCTGCTGAGGAACACAATTACATACATAATTTACATTTTACTTACTTTTTAAGTATTTGCTGATCTAGTGATTATCTTCAGTCCTGGGCAGGATTATTTCACTTAGCAGGCATTGCTCCAATCCAGCAGTGTAATGTATTATCCTCACTAAGATGTATGAAAGCTGTGACAGCTCACTTTTGCAGGAGGTTTGGAGGTTTTCATGGTGTGGTGCTACAGAATTAGGCCTAAGTAAATGTAAAATCTTAAAAAATATGCGCTGTTAAAACTATTAACATCACAGTTTCAATTTTTTTTCCTCCTTTCCCAGAAAATACAATAGGCACACTCCTGTAGATAGCAACTACCCATTTACTACTCCCAAAAAGTTCTAGACTAGTTTCAGTTACTCATTTCATATTATGGTCATAAAGCCCTAACCTGCCCTGAGGAGCCAGCTGAGTTCAGGTCACCAGCACCAGGAGCAGCATCAATCTGTTAAAAAGGCATCCAAGCTGAACTAACTAATCCTTCCCAGGAGCAGGTTACTCATTTGGGTATCATTCTATATTCATAGAATCACAGAGCAGTTTGGGTTGGAAAGGAGAATTAGGATTCACTTGCTCTCAAAACATTAGCACTAAACCTATCATTGCCTGGGAAATTTCCACAGTTTTAAGAAACAGAATCTTCTCTGCCTTCTGGAGTGACATTAGACTGGGGCCTTGGGACCGAATGTGGAGCTGGGGACTGCATGCTGTCATTGATGGGGCAGTGAATACACTGCCTGCTAATTAACAGCTTCTTGTGATGGACCCACTGCCATGAGTCCAAATGCACTTTATATACTTGCTGCTGGATGTAGGCATCTGATGATCACTTACCTCTTTATAGCACTATTTAAACGTGCTTCACCCACCAAAAGAAATGAAGGGTCCAACAGTTCTACAAAATGTTTATTTCCAAACTGACTTGGAGATTCTAATTGAAAACAGAGACTTCTATAAACAAGCATCTTGGTATGAAAATGTTTTCTTGTCATAAAGTATTTTAAGATCTCAGAAATTATTTTCGGACATTAGTAAGGACTAATTCTCACAAAACTCTCTTACTTCATACAGTGTCTAGAATCTTTTCAAGGCTAAAAGGTTGTCCCAGCCAATAAAGCATTAGAAAATAAAAAGACAGCTAGGAAGGACCACACTGTCCTAAGAGCTGTTCCTGTTTGCTTTTAAATTAATGGATCATATTCTAAATTAAGCCAATAACAGTGGATCCAGAAAACAAGCCAGCAGCCATGTTCTTGAACCACTAAGAACCACTAAAGAACCTCTGGTAGTTTTGAAAGTCCAGAAAATAGTAAGCATGCCAATTCACTAAATTCCAAAAACCAAATGGATGAATAGACATCCTGAAGGGATATCTTGTACATAAGATAGGTTTAGAACTGGGATCAAGCATAGGGAGTATGTTAGATGAGTACAGTCATTGCCCAGCACATCCATTCTGTCCCTCTCTGAGGTAAAATGTTGTTCTTTAAAATTAGCTTTGTGTTTTAAGCTGATTTATAGTGCCACTGAAAGCAAGGAAAAGAAAGGTCTAGAAGCAATTACCATAGGTTGCTGACTACGTATGGGTTGTTATGCTGCATTACATTAACTCCATTGTTTTAGTCATATGACTCTACCCAACAACCTTTAATATGAAGGGTCAGTTAATGTAATTAAGCTATTAAAAGCTTCTTAGGAAATAACTCATTAATACAAACTAATGAGGTAAAATTCTACATTCCTTACTAAATGATCCTGCATTCCTTGAACACATAAAACTTTTGCTAAAGGTAAGTAAATGTTAGTGTTGAACTGTTAGGCTTGTCTACACTTGAAAGTTACTTTGGATTAAGGCAGGGAGTGAATTTCAAGTGCAGCAGCAAATCTGAAATAATTCCAAACATGGACAAGTCATGTATAGTACAACCCTGGAAGATACCATGGGTTTTAAACTCAAACCAAAGGCTACATATCCAAGTCAAATAACACATTCTTTTAGATTTCAGAGTTTAGAAAGGAAGGAAAAAGACCAAAACCCTCCAGCATGACTAACCATCTCTTTTGTGCCCCCTCTTCTCCCCTGCCTGCCTTAAACAGGCTCCTCTATACCCAGCACTCTTCTTGACTCTGATATGCCCCTTACCCTCCTTCCAACATTTTTGTGATAAGACGTTTATAGGCCCTCAACCTACCAAATGCAAACACAACAGAGCAGAAGAGGGAGGAAAGAAAGAGATTATATGAGAGAAGGGAAAAATCAACAAAAGATCAAACACAGAAAATGTGAAACTAGCATACCTTCACTGTTCAATCACTTTCTTCTGGCTGGATCCCATTTCTCAAATTGCAGTTGTCTGTTTAGAACTCAGTCCAAAATATAATAGGCAAACGTCAGTAGATTACTTTAAACTATTCAGTTCCAGACAATGCTCTTTATGTTTGATCATAACACACCTAGAACTTAGTCACATAACAATTATTTAATAAGATATACTTTCAGATTCAATATATTAAATAACTGATATTCACCCTCTAATACCTAAAATATAGAACTATATATATGGCTAAAACTACCTGTGGGTTGCAGGATTGAGTTCCAAACTACTGTATTCTGTTTTGAAGTTCATGTTGCATGCTTGTGGTTTCAAAACCAAATTAGTAGGTGAAATTCTTTGTAGCCAAGATGAAAGTATCACATGTTCTTCATGTCTACAATTTCCTAATTAATTCATTGTTTTTATCTGCATAATTCCACAGGGTGCCAAATGTTTTACTGAAAAACATCAAAACAAAGCTGCTGCATAGAGAGGTAACAACTTCAATAAGCAAAGGTAAGTGACTGAAATGGACGTGAGAAAGTGTAACTGCATTGAAGTTTGACACACTGTTATAATTATTTGTCTTGGACTTTTTCTTCTAGCCCTTTTGATCTTTAGTTGATCTGGTTTTCTCTTTTTCTTCCCAATCTGATTTAATTGCAAGGACATGATAAAATGGGTCATGATGAAGAAATGGAAGGAGGTTTATGTACAGTCTGCCTCACAGATGAAGCAGAGCTAAAAATCAAGCTGCTATATAGTCATTATCTTTCATAAAGTAAATTTTAACCAGCAGAGTAAAAGTGCCTGAAATAAGACTGGTTTAGCTATATTTCTGTCACATAATGAATAGGCTGGCTAGATGTTCAGAATCTAGCTATACTTGCCAATGAAATTTCATGTCAAGTAAACAATCAAAACTAAAAAGCCCCATAAAAAACCCCACCAAACAAAAAAAACAGAAGTTGCAAATCCTTACTTTATTAAATAAATCTTCTGTTTTATTATCAGTCTCCAAAGTGGTTTGAGGAGGAGGAGGTCATGAGATGTTTATAAGGTGATACTGTGTGGTATTTTTGAAGCCCAATATAGATAGTCACATTTTAAAGCAAAGCCATAAAGTGAGCCTCTCTTCAGTATACAGTGTGTTTCCAAACATGCTCCCTGCAAGAAACAGTCAACTATTTAAACCTATTAGCTATATGAACTTAAATACCAACCTGTGGCAAAATTTGGGGATTTGAGAATTACCAAGTAATGCATTGCTCATGCTCCAAATTATTTCTTGTTTAAACTCCAAAGATTTGAGGAAGGAACTCTGCACTGCTGCTCTGTGCTTGGGTTTAGCACTGCTCCTGGAGAAAACACCTTTTTTTTTCTTTCACAATGGAAATTACCAATACTATTGCAAAACAAATTTGTAAAAGGGTTTAATTTTATACTTTCCTATGGGACTTACAGTTTCGATCCAGCTGGAATTGTGAAGCAACATAAAATCCTTCACATATACAGTGCAGCATTAACTCTTTCAGATAACATATTATTTTGTCTTTGTGTATATAAGAATTAGTCTTTATGCAAGTATTAGATCTGATTTTTATCCCTCCAAGTGATCTGCAATACATGACAATCTCTTTTTTACTTTAGACAGCTTCTGACTAATGCCTTATGTTGGATATTCGTTTTTCCCATGTGTTATTTCATCATCCTTGGAATTACAATAATATGTGCCAGGGAAGGTGACCTATCAGTCTTAACTGTCCTTCATTGAGTCTGGATGGGGATGTAAGGCAAGTGCATATATATAATAGATGTGTATATATGTAAATATATGCACATATATTATATGTATGTAATGTACATAGACTATATATATGTAATATACATATAATATATATGTATATATGTGGTTTATATATATATATATATTACACTTTACTCTGACACATAATTTGCTTCTAGAAGACTTTCATGTCATACATTGATTCATGAAATATCAATTATTTAGTGCAGATGTGTGTGAATTGCTATAAAAATCTAGTCTTTGTTGCCATTTACACATTAAAAAAAGCCAAATGCAAGTTTCTTTTCTCTTTAAATATGTACAAAAGATCAGGAGAAATCTTGAGTAATGAGACAGAGGAGGAAAAAACAACCCAACCTTCGATCTGATCCTCAACCAAATCTTGAGGGAAAAGATTGGTCTTTCGACCCCTTGGGTCTCTTGATTGCACTAGTGAGAAAAAGACTTGTGGAGAAAGACAATTTTTCAACATAAAAATCAACAGAAATAACTCAAAAGCAGCTGACCAACACCCCTAATCACAGCACATATCTGAAGACAAAAAGTGAGAAATACCAGATCATAAACAGTCCAGGTATATTCAGCTAGCTGTATTTTCATTAATAATTCTCTCAATGAGCCCAAACACAAGCCCTAGTAATTTTCACAGCTGCTTCTTGTAAGCCACCACCATTCCCTCCCTTGCAGAACTTCAAAAGAATTTTACGTATTTCTGAATTATTACTTCCACAGAACTGGCAATGTCAAATATGAGGTGATAATGAGCTGAAGGACATCAGCAAACTCAGTACGTCAGAGCCAGTGCCCCCAGTGTTATCAGGTGGAAATTGCTTAAAAGCAGGGACAGTCCAGGCCTGCTATATCACAGGGCCAAGAACCTCTTGCACAAAGCAGGTTGCTTACACTTGCCACCTGTAACCTGCTCATCTGTCAAACCATCTGTGTTTAGCAGACAGGCAACACAAGTGCATTCTCAGTGCTGTTGAAAACCACGGACAAAAGGAAACAACCAAAGGCAAGTTATGCCTTTAGCAGAGATTATAAATATATGTATCCAGTAAATTTACTATTCAGGCCTTTCAAATTTTGCTGTTGCCTGAAGGGTTAATTTTCTCTTAAGGACTGGGAGTTTCATTTGCACTGGATTTTTTTTTAAGGTCTTTATCGGCTGGCATGGTAGGTGGCCACCATAGCAATATAGATCTGCAGGAGGTTTCAAAACTTTTACTGAAATCCTCATGTTTTTATGAACTAGCCAAAAGGTACCCAAGAGTTTTCAACTTCTAGGGTGTAAGAGCCCAAAAGTTTGAAGAAAGAAACATTATATATTTACATTTTCTTTTTGATACTTCGTTTGTTTAATTCAGTTTTTTTTGGGGGAGTGGGAAGAAAAAAATGGAGAAATCTACAAACCATTTCTATACAATGTGCTTTTTTTAGAACATGGTAAGGAAAGCTTTGCCTACCCTAGAAAATATACTGATCTATACAAGTACACAGAGAAAGAAAGAAACATCTATAAACCAGACAGTTTTTTGTTATCTCACAGATAAAGAACACATTTTTTCAGATTACTTAGATATCTAGATATTTAGATGTCAAAATATTTAGATAGAAAGAGGCAACAGAAGCAGAATAGTTAACTACATTCAAAACTGTTCCTAATATGCAAACCACAAAACTATCACTATGAGGGTGAGAAAGGCCTCATGCTAAAGAACACTGGCTGGCCTCCATCTGTCTCATCCTGTTTCTCCCATGAAATAGACCAACCACTTTGTTAATGAACAGTAATTTATTCCAGAAGGAATGGAGATATGAGAGCAGATTCCCATAATCCGTTTTTTTTAAAAGCAAGACCTGTTAATGATCAGGCTGTGGGTATCTCTCCATTAACAATTAGCCAGGTACAATAGGAAGGGATCTACAGAAAAAAATCACGTGTTTAGAGTCTGGTATCTACACTAGACACAGCTTATTGGAAGTTATTTCCAACCAGTTCCAGTGTGGACTGCATGTCCATTAGGCACTAGAGCATGTTAGGTCCTGGGTCCCAGTTTAATTTTACTCAGGAGGCAATTCCATTTGTGTACTCTGACACTGTAAACCACCTCAAAAACCAAAGCCCTACATGTGGGAATGACCAGGAGATTCATTTCCAAAGCCTGCTCCTGGTCCAACCTAAAATGCTGAAGGAGGCATATCCCAAATAGCTCAAAGGACACAATTTTACTCTGATTTCTCTTCAGGGACACACATGGGCAAGAGAAACTGCCATGTAAGATACTGCAGAGCACTGACAGCACTAGCACTTGCTACCTGCCCAATACATGTATCTGATACTATTCCAAGATGTTCACATTCAAAGGGAATCAGAGTTCACAAAACATTTCCAGGTCTTTGCTTTTAAGTGTCAAAATCCATGCCAATGCAGAGAAATAGCTTTCATGTAGTGCTCTGCCCTTCTTCCTTCCTATTTTGACTCCTTGTTTTGTCCAGGATTTGTACTGGCCCTTTGCTAGTGAGAACTTCACTGACTGTCCATGAAGGGATTGTAGAATCCTTCTCCCCAGTCCTCTTTCTTCTCTCAAACAAAACACAAGAGACTCTTCCATTAGAATTGGAACCTTACATATCCATACTTGTATGTGTGAGGTAAATACACCAGAGTAGATACTGTATTGTGCTGACCATTATTTTGTAAATTATTTTACTTCTGCAAGTTAAAAATATTCAACCACAGTTCTATTTCATTGTATGGGATGGAGTTCAGATCCCTGAAGAGAAAACCACTTAATTCGTTGGTTCAAAAGGTTCAATATTAGAAATGTAAAAGGAACCAAATTCTCTTAAGTGCACAAGGGATTACAAAGGTAATTTTGTAACAGCTGCATAATAAATCCCACATACATTAATGATAAACCAGCCTTATTTACCATAGGTTAAGGAAACTTTTTTTTTTACCAAAACAAAGAGTGATTTTTCAGATACACCGTATTTCTTTTACCTTTTATGTTAAAAAGTGCAATGGCAACAAACAAAAGCATTCATCCAGCAGAAAGGCAGTTAGCATCTGCTAGGTCAAGTTAGCAAAAGACAGATAAAACATCTGACTGGGCTGCTGTCTTGTCTGATTACAGGTCATGCAGTGAATGTTTGAGAGTAAATCCTATCCTAAGTAGTAATACTAAGGCCTATATCGATTTTGTCTATTTGTTGAATTTCTGTGTGTAAAAAAAGAGTCCTAACTAACCTATTCAGCAGTTTAGTTGCATTTTCTTGTTCTATGTGTAGTTTTTGAAATGCAGGCTTGTTGTACTACTCAAAACTTAGACCTTGGTAACTATTAGCATTTTATTAACAACACTAAATGTACATTTTTTACTGTAACCATATACATCTCTCAGAGGGGCATGATCTGGGGACCATTCATAGCTCATATTTGTTTTCCCCATGCAGCCCCACATGTGGTGAACAGCTGTAGAAGTTGTAAAATTGTCTTTACACATTGCACATGCTGTTGAATATAATATACATACACATTTATGTATGAAGCAAGTCCTGAAGCAAAAGAATGTACTGAATATTTCCATTTACTTATTTTGTAAATATTTGTCTTTATTTAAATAAAGACAAATTATTCCTTTTAAATTCTATCAACAAAATAATAGCACTTAATTATTCAGAATTGCAGGTTTACCAGTTCTTACCACAAGCAAGCCTTTTAACCACATCCCCTATGGCAAGGAATCAAATGCTGTCAAAAGTGAAACTGCAAAGCAACTGTTACTATGGTATTGTGACCAGCTCCACTGCAGTAAAATACAGAAATGAAAATGTAAATTGTTGCTTACTTATACATTTTGCTCCAGGGTACTATAAGCAAAAATGAAAACAGCTGGCAGTGAGTCACCCTTCTAGATAATAAATATTGCTAATATGAATCTGATGTGTTGAAGGGTGGGATGAAGCTCCAGAGACTAACACTCCCCTCGTTAATATTCTCTACCAAATTGAAAGAAATGGGGGTGGGGTGGTTTCCCCATCTCTAGTGTGAGCTTAGTTTTCTGAACACAGTTAAATCAATCCCCACAGAGCGATCTTATCTGCAAGGCTCGTGAAAAATATCTGACAAGTAAATGGTTAGCATTTGGAATGGACCACACTGAGTGAAGTAACAGTTATTTCATAAGAGATTTCCCATATTCCCAAACCCAACTAGGAGGCCTTCACTCCCACATCCACCACAAATGATAATATTTGAATCCTGTGCTATACTATTAATACACAGGGCCATTTAATCCTGTGCTATACTATTAATACACAGGGCCATTTTTTAAGCAGCAAAGTACATATAGCCAAGCACGCTAAAAGGATAGTGTATTTCTTGGTTATTATTTAAAAAAAGGAAAGCAGATCTGTTCTAATGAGGAACACTTCCCTCTGCTCCCATTTTCCATCGCCAGCAAAGAGAGATACTGCACATGGGTCATGCCACCAGAAAGAAAAGTGTTATACAAGCCCACTGTTAAATAGCTATGTTAATGTGAGCAACCTTTTTTTTTAGTATGCCCCTTTTTCTGCTTTCTCACAGTCCTTATAACATGTTCAAAAGAATAAGCATTATTCTGAAAATTATTATTATTTCAAAATTATTTACAATATTTTGATCAACTATATACTGTAGAAATGTGCTATCCTTTGATTTTAAGGTTAGCATGTATGAAAAGAGAAGCAATTGCCCATACAAGTTGTCTGCAAGTCTTTCACACTTATCTACTAAATGTTTTCTGCATACACTAAATCTGGTCAGAGTAAACTTAAATATTTTTCTTGTCAAATTATTTTTAAAAAAGGAAACATGAATTTAATCTTATTTGTGGATCTGAAAAAAGAGCTTACATTAGCTTGACTCGTGATTCAAGAAATTTTACAAAATATTTTCATTATAATATCTAATTACAGCACTCTCTCTTTTTCTTGTTTAAAAAAATACAAAAGAAATCAAAAAAACAACAAACCCAACTTTTACAAAGTAGTTTTACTTTACTACTTTTAGTATTACCTTATGTTTGTTCTTCATGCCAGAACAGCACATGGATTATTGTGGTGCTCTGATATAGGAGATCATTTTACCCATGTGTACCAGTGAAGTTCTTAGGGAACTTTATCCATAAAGCATATCTTACAAAGCCCCAGTTCTACTATTACTGATGTATGTACCAATCCATTAATAAGTTTTTCCCCTCAGAGTTAATGAAATTGCTCGAGTGTGTGAGTTTTGTTGCCAAGAACTATGATGAGATCATCTGCCTGGAGAGATGCAAGTTGGAACCCCTCACCATTTCGGTTTGCATGAATTCAGATCTCCCAGTGGAACTAGCAAACAAATGCTAGCCAAAGACCAAGACTCAAACAAAGATGAGAGTCAGGCCAGAATAAGCAAAGAAAAAAAATACATGCTATGTTGTAGGGTGCTGCTTTTGCTGCTTTGTGGGAGACTGCATAACTCAGCCAAGGTTCTGATAGCTCTGCTTATTGGGCAAATTCACACATTGACACAAGTGCCTGAATCGGGCCGCTGCAGATTAAACACCCTGTGGCTTCTAGCATTTAGGCATAAGTTCACCAGACAATATGCTCTACCAAAAGTTAGGGGTTTTTTATTTCTGTTATGACAGTAATTGTCATGTAGCTAAGCCATTGTTGGTACATACAAGCGAGACTGGACTTCTACCGTAAGGATTATCAACATACCTACTATAATAGATCCAGAACCAGTTTCTTCAAACATACAGAGAATGGCTTTTTTTTCCAGCAGGGATCTAGAAGAAAAGGAGGAGGGGGAGTTGGAGAGATCCTCCAACCAGGAATGTAACTTCCAATAATCACTTCCAGACGGCAGAGTTATGTTCTAGGATCTTCCTATTTGTCCAAAGCTATTATTTGTAACATATGCAGAATGAAAGCCCCTTGCATAAGACTGTAAATAAGCTTCTCGACTGAACTGGTTGTGGCTCAGCCAACTTCAGCCCGTGGGACAGGGAAGTGCAAAGAGGGTAAAAGAGACTAATTTAGTAGTACCACGCTCAGGTTTTCTTGTAATTTTGCCATTACTTTAGAGATGGGATGTCTTTAGCATTTAGATTTCAAATCACCACAAAACTATTGGAAATGCCAGTGATAAAGCAAGTAAAACCACACCCAGCATTATAGGAGAAAGGTTAGAATTCAGACATGGAACAGAAATGAGAAAAAATGAGAATTTTCACTTAGAATGTATGAAATTCACTGCTAAAAAGAGAATGAAAAGCATCCAAGTAGGGTAGCTCATATATATTGAGGAGAGTTTATGTTTAAGTGTATCCAGTTTTCACAGTAAAGTGTAACATATAATTAATCGTATTTCAGCAGTAAATGTTAGAATGCTGAATGCCTCGTTTATCAGAAAGCACTTCCAAGGTTTCACTTTCAGATAGTCTCATTCAAAGTAGCTGTTTCATAGAAATTATTTGTACAAATTAAAATAGCAGTTGATCTTCATGCTAGTTCTTAATTATCAGATAAAACTCTTACCAGTGTGTCTTTCATGTAAACCTGGGGCACACTGGAGCTGATGTATTTTCTTTACACATAAAAATAAATTGTTTACAGTGTCTGTCATCACATGTACTTCAGAATCAGAGACAATTTGACTACATCCATTAGATTTTCATTAGGATGCCAATCAGCAATTTTTTCCAGCAAAAAGACACCAAAGTGTGTGCGAAAGCATCAAGCTGTGTCTGGCACCCAGGTTTGCTGTCAGGGGAGCAAATCAGGAAAGAAAAGCACACCTGGAGTCTCCCTGTGTTGGAGATCAGTAGATGGCCCAGCCCTAAGCAGCCAGAGGGGTGCCTGGCAGCGCCCTGCCCCTACAGAGGGACACAGGATTCTTGGCAGAAGCCATGGGAGCTCCAGCTCCTCACCAGCAGCGCTGGGGTACCTGACCAACTTCAGCTACACTGATGGCTCCAACACTGACGTAGCAGCTTTTAACCCTTGGTGCTTCTACAGGTTAGTGCAAAGCAGGAGGTTGAGCTGCACTTTGCTGACACCCCAGGACCTAGGAAACACTCTCAGATTCCCCCAAAGCTAACAGGTGTCAGGGCGCTGCAAGGACCTCGTTCTGCATCATGGGGAATTACTGTTGTGGGTGTGCATTGTGTGCTGGATGAGGCCCATGGTTCAACTGGTGCAGAGCTTTGCCCTTGGCCACAGCTGCCTCATAAAACTTCAAGGTGTTTTGCAAGAGGTAGTTAGGTCACACCTGCCTCAGACCCCATAAATCAGTAAAGTGTTTATCTCTCCTCTAAAATACTTAATTCCTTACTTAACAGCATGTCAAATCTGACTAAGGATGGTTTTATTTTTTTTTATTTTTGTTGGGTAATATTCATGGCCAACTCTTTTTCTAGATCCCAATAAACTCTAGATACCAAACCATATGCTGAAATAATGATTTCCCCAGGGACAATATGAACTGCATGAAAAAACTTCCTTTCAATTTTGCAGGCAAAACATTTCAGTTTCATGACTATCTTATTCACTGTGTTTTGTAAGATAAAGTGAACAGCCATTCCTTCTCTAACTTAGCAACATTTGCTATTACTTTTTAAAATAGATGAGTTATGGCACATCTTATTTATCTAAGGTATATAATTATCTTATTTGAAGTTTTTCACCTCTCTCAATTTGAAAGCTTTTCTGGATTTGGAGTTTTTTATCATTTCTTTTGACCAAATTGATCTTGATGTAGCCTGCTGTAATTTGGGGCGAGAAAGACATTACTGCAGCAGGACTCTTAGAAACATCTGTGACAGATCCTCTGTCTTTTATGTTCCTGTTACATTCACAGTGCACAGTGATGAGATGCAGGGAAAGCCCCTTGCGTGAATGCACACAGGGAGTTGAGGATGCTTGCAGGCAGCAGCACTGGGCTTTCTGTATTCATAGATGTCCAAAAGACAAATAGCATCTCTATCGTTTTACTTAGAGGTAAAACATTTTGCCCAACAATAACAGAAGACAGTTTCACTCTGTATTAACAAGAAGTAGCAATGCAGAAAAGTGAAATGTTTCCAGCACTGAGGTTAATAATTTTAGGACATGTCCAACAGCCCTTGTTGGAAACCATGTACAAATGAGGACTGGCATTTGCCAAAACTTTTCATCAGGAAGGAACACTGAAAGAATTGAAAGCTATTTCAAATTAATGAAAAAGTAAATGGAACATTAAAAATTTTACAGAATATGTATTCAAAAGAAATTCAGCAACACAATTCAATTTAGGTTTCCCAAGAGCCTCAAGTAAAGTATTGAATAGGCCTTTATTCATATTTCATGAACTATCAGAATTATTTATGTTCTGACATAATTTTGCAGAAAGCTACAGCTAACTGAGCACCACCTGAGAAATTTACATATTCTGAGTAAAATCATACAGGACAAGATTGCTTCAGGTGGTAAATTGTACTTTCATCCTCAGGTTCTCACTACAGGACAATAATACCTGAACAGAAGCAGATTTTGCACAGAGAAACCAGTCTGAGATTCCTCTCAGTGTTTCATTTGTTTGGTAACATAGCCAATGAGCAGGGGCTTATTCTGCAAGAATAAGCTGTCACAAGCCTCATATTTACAAACTGCTGCAGCTGTAATGAAGATCAATCCCACCTCTGTTCATTGCACCCATCAACACTTCACACTTCTCAAAATGTACCATTAATGCATGTAGTACAAAGTGTTCATAGAATATTTTAAGTATCCTGTAAGACTCCACTTCAGCTCCTCAATCTAGCTATTCAACTACACATAAATAAATTTGTTCAAAAGTATTACTGTAGTTTACAATTATGAAGATTTAAAATTAATGAGATGCAATATATTACAATAAATCAGATTTTTTCACTTGTTCATATTTTCCTAGATTGTAATTTCGAATAAAGTAAAAAGATAAAGAAAATAAAGAAAATAAAATAA
The DNA here is from genome assembly GCF_000277835.1 of Geospiza fortis. Taxonomy (NCBI): domain Eukaryota; kingdom Metazoa; phylum Chordata; class Aves; order Passeriformes; family Thraupidae; genus Geospiza; species Geospiza fortis. Next base: position 2,792,715 of record NW_005054336.1, read on the forward strand.
AGAAAAAAGAGGGGACAAGATAAAAATCTCAATCACCTTTAGCAATAAAAATACTTCTATTAAAAACATCGATAATCACATAATCATTATACATACGGATCTGTTAATGTCTTTTTTTTTTCATTCTAAGCAGTAAAATGTCTCAGTTATGTTAAAATTATGCAAACAGAAAAGAAGAGTATCTGCCATACTACTAAAGTAACCGCTGTCTCTGTTCTGTGGCAGCCATAGAAAAACCTCTGTGAAAAGGTAAAAAAACAAAAAAATTCTACCTCCTTTCCAACAATTTTCCAACAATTATGTTGCAACTGCAATTCAACAAAATATGTTTTCAAAGGGCAGTAATTAATTTATTATTCTACTATAAACCTACTTGCACTGCTAGCCTAAGATTTTAGCCTGATAGAAAATGATAGTTTTATTTCTGATTATCTTTTCACTTTAGATATAATTCTGAAATAAATTTTATATTACTAAACTGACCTTCGTTTCCATTTCAGTAGTCCTCCCATAAGAAGGAACAGAACAGCAGCACCTGAAATAATGTAAGGTATCTGGTTAATTAAAAAAGGTTTCATAAAGCAAGTTTTACCATGTTAAATCTACCTGGGAGTTATTTCTTCTTTAGTGAAGAGAAAGATATAGTTCATAATTATTCGGTTTTAATTCTTGACTAGTGAAGTCAAGAGCTGTGTTGCCTCATGAGAGCTGTAAGAAATCCTAGGCTTGATCCAGCTCTTATTAACTTTAACAAAAGCTCCAGTTTTCCCTTGATATCTCTACTGTACTGCAGGCAAACAATCTTTTTCATTTCTTTTCTTCTACCCTTTCACAGATAATATATTTGCTTATAACTAAAAAACTATTTTCTGCTTAATATAGGAATATATTTTCATTCATATTTTGAGATTGTTAATTTTAATAATTAAGTTGATTAATTGGATTAATCAAATACTCAAATTAATAAAGAGCACCTACACTTTCCACAGAATTACAGGGGTTTAGATCTATTTTGAGACTCAACTCTAAACACATAACATTCTTTTACAATACAGCTGTAATTTCATCTGGCACTCAGCACAAGAACGTACAGAAACAGCTGAAAATATACAAAGTACCTGGATGCATTTTTTCTTCCAATATGGACACAGTACACATTGTATTCACAATAATTTGTACACAAAGTACAGTGGGATTTGTCCCCTGCTGAATAGGGAATGCTGAAAGGTCACACTGGTAAAGAGTCAAGTAATATCTCTGCATCTAGAACATTCCAGTGCTGGATGGGTACCACAGTGGATTTATGTTTTTAAGAATCACCTGGAAAAGGTATAGGAAGAAATGAAAACAAGTTGCACAGTTTTTGTTACTTGGAGGCAGAAAAGGTGTCCAGAACAATTTGCTCTTAATGGCTGTTTTAGCTCAAAAGAGGCCCTGAAGTGAAGAATAAACAAACTGTCACAGGAACAGAGCATAAGTCTCTTAAGATCAGGGTTAAGGTTCATTGGTACAATTGCTCTTGGCAAAACATGACTGCATCTTGGCTTAATCTTGGCATATAGAGAAATATAAAGGTACAGCACTAATATACATACAATACCTTTTCTGTAACCCCTGCACATGCAGTACAACCAAATGCATCATGCAAAATACAGCATATTGCAAAAATAAAATGGGAATTCTAAATATGTTGAAACAGAGGTTTAGAAATTCAGAAAGCTAGATAATAATAAACATAAGTTAGATAAACAGGCTCTGCTGTCAGTCTTACACAAGTTGTATTACTCTTGTTTAAGCTAAAACAGACTCCAGCCAGCCATTTATCTCAACCCCAGCTATCCCATCTACAACTTGCCCTCAGCTTTTTCCTTCCAAGAAAAGCCTCAACTTTTTTTTTTTTTAAGATTACTTTAACATACTTTGACCCTCCCATGAATAAAACCAAATATGGACAGTAGAGTTTCATGCTGGAGGGGTAAATCCTCCACATAATTATTTAAATATTACTATATTATTGAAAAATCTCCCCGTTTTGCATCAGTAAAAAGAAAGGTTGTGCCAAAATCCCCTTCTCTTCTGCCTCATTATTTGTCCTCCCTGAGTACCAGAGTCCTGAATCTAGGCACCTCTCACTCCCAGAAACATGTCTCTCCATACACTCTACAGCCCACTCCAGCCAAAGGCATTTCAGCCCTTGAAGCTGGGTCAGAAGCACTCAGGATGCAGTCTCAACATAAGCACTCTGTTCTCCTTTGCCACCTTCAAAGCTCAAAGCCCCGGGAGGGGTTGCTCAGCTTCAGGCAGTGGCCACGTGCAGAAGCTGGGACAGTCCTAGCTGCAAGAGGTGGGATGCGGCAAGGACCTCTCTCATCTCCTCCTGTGTGAGGTTCCTCATTCCCTTTCTACAGACTGTAGCTTTAATTATCACACCACCTCAGCCCCTGGAAAAGTCACATATCACCACACTGATAGAGTGATAAACATTTCCCACAAGGACTGTTAATATTGCAACAACAGAGCTGCAAATCCATGCTGTTTATCCTTCTTCATTTATTTGCAGAGCATAGCTGAGAGGATGGAGGAGGAGAAGCCATTCTGATAATGAAAACAAGCATGTGCATCCCACTGGAGCATTGCACAGGATAACTGGAAGTTATCCTTCCTCCTCCCTGATAAATAATGCTGGTCAGCATTACCTGTTAGAGCAACAGCAGTGACAGGCTGCTGGATATCTGGACTGAGCAAACTCCCCAGGACTGGGCTGGTCACTTACTAAGCCTCTCCATTTGCTGATACACTGCTCCCTTCACAGGCTCCTTGGCATAGAGAGCTGGAATATTCCCACTGGCTTCAAATATTAGTTCTTTTTTCCATTAGGATATTTTAGCAACTGTTGTACTCTCCAGGAGTTCTCTGGCCTGAAAAAAAGTTAGAACCAGCGCTGGTAATAGAGGAAGGCCAAGTTCTATTATTTAACAGTATGGTAAGACATAATGTGCCTGTGGACACTAATAGCAAGAGCTGCTGCTGACATGCACAGAGCAGGGAGTGTTCAGCAATGGAGAAAAGTCAAGCCAGCCTTGGATGAGTTTTCCACAGAAGTGGATGCAGAATGCACAGGCAGAAATAGCAGGGCAAGTTCCTTGCAGAAGGATAGAGGCTTAGGAGCAGGGTCTCATGTTTGTGAAATCAGTCACCAGGCTGGGGACAAGAGCTTGCACACAAAGTGTCACAGTGGCTTTTCTACCAGCTTCAGCACCAGTGCCACTGCCCTGAAGTACCAGCATGTGCTCAGTTTCAAGTCACTTCACGCGAGCAGTTATAAGAACTGCTCAAGTCTGGGAATGCAGAGGTCTTCAGATAGCCATTACCACAGAGACTGACCTTTATTACTTTCATTATCAGGGGCTTACATAATTTCACTATAGCTATTTTAAATGTTTTAAGCACATAAAGGTACATATCTTTTCAAATCATATTTCACTCGAGTTATTTTCTCTGTATGTGAACAAGCACCTAGTAGGCTTTAAATGGTTGGCTTTAATTGAATGTTTAATGATTTGGTTTTTTATTAAAATGCATTGCTATATGGGTTATGCACATGCAGAAGAACCAAGGAAAGAATTACTAAGCTTTAAAAAACTTGCAAAATGTCACAATCATCTAAAACCTGAAGTCATATTGAGCCTGTAAAACATATGGACACTTAACACCTAAAAATCTCCCTAAACCTATAAACCCATAAAGCATGTTACAAATTAACTGAGGGTTGTATAGTCAAATCTAATTAAAATTTTATTGGAAGTGTTCAAGCCCTTATGGCTCCCCTCAGAAACTCATTTCCTAAGCCCCTTGGAAGTAGGTATGCAGGGTATATCTTAATTCCCCACCCATCTTGAGCCAACCCCAGGAACAATGGGACTTTCTGGTTGCCCATATCAGTCCCCTAAACAAGCAGGCTCCTGAAAGCACGCCATATAGAAACACCTCTGGGTCTACAGTGCAAGGTTTTTAAACTCAGTCTAATTGAGGGCCCTGAGAACACTGGTACCCAAATGGATTTTTGTCACCAGCATCAACCTTCAGTGCAGTTCAACAAAATCCCCTCTTGCCACTGTCAAACATTTACAGCCAGTTCTGCTGTCCTTGGCTCTCTGATGTTAAAAAAGTTCCATTTGTTGAGCAATAGCAATAGTGAGGAACCTCTCCACCTCCAAAAAAACCCCAGTAATGATACACGGTAAGGAGCAAGGTCACTAGAAACAAGTTTTTAAACAAACAGGCAGTTAACATCCTAAAGACCCTGGAACTGTGCAACTCAACTTTTCTGAATTTATTGTATTAACATCTACAACTGTGCATTGACTTAGGCTGCAATCTGCAAAAAAATAATAATAATATTTTCTTGGAATTTATGTATCTCTTTTCTCTTTTTAGAGGATCAAGTGGGAGCATACCATCTATAAGACACTTACCCGTTCAAAAGCCTAATCTCTGAAAATAATTTATAAATTCTTATCTTCATGAATTTTGAGGAGACACATCATTAATCACTTAACAGATTCCATGGTGCTAGTACAGAGAACTGAACTGCCAAGACAAGTTTTAATTTTAATTCATACAGGTATTTTAAAATTTTGATTTGTAATTTACAGAAGATAAATCAGCCTGTGATATCTGCCTGGTAGCAGCAGGTTAGTATCAGGGAGTAGCAGGAGCTGGCTGCTCCACCAGGCTGAGTAAGCACAAAGCCAGTGGTGACAGTGGCCTCACCAGCAAGGTCCCCATCCTGAAGTCCCCAGGCACAGTAAGAAGAGCAGGTCTGCCAACAGCAACCAGGGTCAGCTGATAGTCCAGTGATTGTCACAGAAGTTGATGACCAAGCAGGTCCCAGGTACAGCCAGGAAGGCAGCTGAGGATCAGGACTAGCAAGGATATGGCCAGGAATGGGTACAAGCTCAGGCAAGGGCACAGAGGGAGATCCTACGATGTTCCTCACAGCCCTTTCTCACACTGCTCTCTTCCCAGTTCCATCCAAAGCCACACAGCTGCACTGTGTCAGGGCTGGCCTTGAATGCAGGAACAAAACTGTTGGTTCTCCCAGATGTCGACAACAACATGGCTTCAGCCTATCCCAAACAATGTAACAGGATGTGGGGGGATAGCATTTAAACTAACAGAGGGGAGATTTAGTTTAGATGTTAGGAGGAAATTCTTTACTGTGAGGGTGGTGAGGCACTGGAACAGGTTGGCCAGAGAAATTGTGAATGGCCCAACCCTCAAAGTGCTCAAGGCCAGACAGAACGGGGCTTTGAGCAACCTGCTCTATTAGGAGTTGCTCCTGCCCATGGCACGAGGGTTGGAACCAGATGATCTTTAAGCTCCCTTCCAACCCCAGCCATTGCATGATTCTGTGATCCCAAAGCCTGGGTCCCTTCACAGCATTGCACACTAACTGCAGCATTCACACACCTGTGTGTGTCCTTGTCTGCCCTCCATGTCCTATGCCTTCTGCATTCCAAGGAGAAAATGCCAATGACTTCATCAAATACCTACTCCACAGCATAAACAACTCACCTACAAGTGTGAGCAGCCAACCTACTACTAAAGCATGGATTTGAGCAGGCAAGACTCAGAAACACACCCATCAGGATATGACAGTGGGCTGAAGTCACTGCCTCACAGGGCACAGCAAGCCTTCCCATACCACAGCACAGCTCCATGGCTGAGGCACTCAGATCTCTGGGGCAGACCTCCAGAGTCCTCAGGAGAAAGTGGGGAAATACACTAACAGCATGCTTCTCTCCCTGAAGCAGAGATTTCTGAAGACTGACTGTGCCATGCTTGCTCACAGAACACATGACCACATGCCAGGAACATGTCATGTCTTTGTGCCTGCCTGCAGAGCAGATGCCATCAAGCAAGCAAAGGCAGTGCCACAGGGCCTGAGAAGTACAGAGAAGTGTACAGTGTACAGAGAAGTACAGCTCCTCCTGTCCCAGCAGGGGCTTGTATGCATGCTGCCATGGTACTGTGAACACCAGTGGTCAGAGGGTTGCCTCTCAAATGCTGTTCCAGAAACATTTACAAACTACAACCAAATACACATACAAACTAGTCCTGCAGTTCTAAGGAAAGGGGGAAAAATTCCCAGCAGCAAGCATATCCCTCCCTCACACTGTCTGACAGGGATAACCAGTTTACTGGAGCAGGGACTCCTAGGAATGCTCCAGTAATTTTGTTTCTGGCAGCATAGAGGTTGCCACAAATTACTACCACCCTCTGCAACACGGTGCTTCTTAGCATAATCTAGAATTTGAGTTAACTTGGAATCAGAGTCTGATCTTGAAATTTTTTTCCTTAAAGTTGAATAACTCACTACCTAGATTTATTTTTTTCAATCAGTTAATTCAGTCTGAATTCTCTCTTTACAAATGTCCAAGTGTGCAAATGTCCCACTGGTCATACGTTCAATGTCTGAATACTGACATGATGCTTTCTGGTGTTCTGAACAAGCAATCTGATATTAACAGTTAGGGCCAAAGTCACAGAACCACTGATTCTAATTACCTTTAAACAAACAGAGTAAACTTTCACCAGTTCTGAGCTGACATCTACTGGCAGAAAACTGCAACAGTGCAACAGGAAATACAGAGAAGTATTTTCTTAAGGATCTCCAATTGGTACCTGGTGAATGATTTGGGATTTGAAAGGATAAGAGCTCATGAAAGTATAAATTTATGCAATTCTTCTGCAAGGGTATAATCTCTCACAGAGAAATCAAGCACATAGCTTGGGGATGTAACTACTCAATTATCAACTCAACTTTTGCATTTCAAGCCAATTTTATTCATGGAAATGACTGCTGAAATTCATTTTAGTCAGATCTACTTTGGGTTAGCTTAGATCATGAAGGGTATGAACACATAATAGTTTGCAACTGTGTCAAAGCTGTTCAAAAAGTTCTTAGGTTTCAGCTGAGGCACAGTAATTAATAACATGTACGCTACCCTAGCCAGCTGTAATATAGAGCCACGTCAGCTTGCACAAAGCCACCACTGAAGAGGTTTTAAAAATTCATATTATGCTCAGAAAAAGATTGTTTTCTCAGGGACTCAAACAACTCTAAGAACATTACTTCAACAAATTAAATTCAGTGAGCAGACAAGGCTGTGGATGTATCTTTTCCACACTCAGTTTCTCATACAGCACAAGGAGAGCTTGACAGCATGGGGAGAACCCAAACTTTGATACACATGGAAGGGCCACTCACATTCTTTGGATTCAATCATATGACAGCAACAAGATCCCTGATTTATGGCTAAACACATAGGATTTTATTATGTACTGTTTAAATGCTTTAGGAAAACATTAGAGGACTTCTTAGAAAAAAAAGAACAGCTTATTTCCTGAAATATATAAAAAAGGCATCACATGAAGGAAAATAAAAATGTGAAAATCAGATTTAGTAAACTATTTTGTGTCTGTTCTTTGCACCCTAGTTAGTTCTAATAACCACAAATTTAGTGCTGATATTGAGTATCAACATCCTGGGGAGTACAAAAATATACTGAACAAGCCAGTCATTTTCCCTTGGCAAGCTATTTAAATCTTTGGTTGTGAAAAGCATGCTGAGAATTTCATCCTGCTAATTTTATACACAATAAAAAGAGTTCCCTTTTCCACATCAGAGGAGTTTGAAATTTTTTCCCCATTCTCTCTGTAAGATGGCCAAAGGTCATGGGATGGGACAAAGAACTGACATATACTTGAACTTTTCAAAATAATGCATCAAAGTGCTATACAGAGAAGCCTAGTAACTGAGGGCTTATTTCCTGCTCAGTTTACAGAGGAATGGAAATTTTCACAGGATACCTCCCTTTCAGAGCAGAGCAGCCCCCACATCCACATCAGTTATGATCTCTGAAAGCACAGAAACAAGCTGGCCATCAAAAATGAAGGCCTGACCACAGTAAAATTATTTTTGAGGAGGTAATTAATAAGGAACTATGGGAAAAGAAAAATCTTTTTGGAAGAAGGTCCAAGGAGTAAGCAGATACTAATGCAATGAACAAGGAGGCCAGGCAGGAGCAGAGCAGGTGGAGGGACACGTTTGTTTTGCGTGAGAAGCTGGAGTGCCAGAAGGGACAGCAAGGAAGAGGAGGCTGCTTGTTTACAGAGCCACAGCACGGGTGCAGGGAGCATCTCACCAGCTCAATGTCAGAAATTATTGACTCAATTGCAATGAAAGAGTTTAGAAATTTTCAGAGAGAGAAATAGATAGTTGCCAGCTGCACCAGGTGATGATGTAATATTTCCCCAGTCAGGCATCATTCTGCAATAGCCCCATGGGTAGACACTAGCTGAAGGCTGAGTGAATGAAGTGTGAGATTTCTCTGGGTGTGAGAACAATCTAATGGGTGAGAAAGCAAGCAGGAATAGTGCAACTTTCTGGAATGGATAAATTTTTTTCACTGTCATTTCCTGTACGTGCCTTTACAACTTTCATGGGTACTCTGCCCCATAGAGTCACAGATGAACAAAGTTACAAATATCTAGGAAAATGATACAGTGACTTAAACAGCACAAGGAAATGACATTTTGCTATTTTGCTATCATTTACCCTGATGAAAACCTAAGGCAACTCTATTGAAGTTAGTAGGGTTATTCCAAATTCAGGGTGCTATCCAGAGCCATATTTGGCCTAGACCTAAAGCAGTAGCAATTAACTTCAATTTCTATGTCTTCATGTGATGCAAAGCTGACTCCTGTAATCATGTTTTATTTGTGGGGAGCTTCAGTTCCTGTTACTCTGTTTCCCGTGGTTCTGGTATTTGCTGTTTGCATAGTTAGGGGTCCTGTCATACAGCATTCACTAGGTGAAGCACTGCTTTAAATGCTCTCACTAATTTTAACATGCTGAAAGTGAACACTTTTGGGAAATACAACTCTTACAAATTAAAACAAATCAAAGTTTTCAATCACCGGGTTTCAATTTTATTTGTGTTTCATGTGTTTGTGGGGGTGATGCAGCAGTCTTAAAGCAACAATTTCAAAGTTGCTAGGACATCTTGGTGAAAAAAAAAAGGGAAATAAAAAAAGAATGCAGATTAATTACTTTCATGATGAGAATCCAAGCAGGTTTCGATCCCAAGTTGGGGCATAAATGTGAATAGTACAAGAAATCAAACAGAAATCTGATTTTGCAGACCTGCCTTGTACTAAAGCATGCTGGGAATGAATCTTTTTAGGTGCACTGAGAAAAACAAATGCTTAATCAATAACCAAAATTCAAAATAAGCTGGCTAAATTCCAAGTATTTGTGGTTTTAATGACAACAAATTAAATTTATTATAAAACAACCTGGTCCTCATTTTTATACTTCTGTGCACTTACTAAATAGATTTGGGTTTTAATTTAACTAATTAATCTGTGGGGTGAAGGAAACTATGAATACTGTACCACTCCTATCCAGACATACTATTTATGCAATCTTCTTAAACCATGACCCACGATAATTGATAAAATACAAACATTTCCATCATGTCAAATTTAAGACTTAGAAGTTAAAGTAAGAAGATCAAATCAAAATTCATCTATATACTCCCCTTCTTGTGTCCCTCTACTCTGTCTTATTGGCTACCAAGAGAGCAGATGTGGCCCCAATAACCAGCTGGTGTGCTTTAGCCCTTAGAAGCTGTTCCTATTCTATGCTGATGGCTTCCCAATGAGAACCATTGATAGGGCAGGCTTAGTTGGGTTTGCAGGTGTTTGATGGAGCTATTGTTAGAGAATAAGATGAGGGTGTGAGTAGGTTATAAAGACTTCTCTGTCTGCCTTCTAAAGCTCTCTTCTTCCTTCGTCTTTGGGAAGGGGAGGAAGTGAGTTGTGGCTTTCCCTAAAATTAAGGTAAAAAAGGTGACTGATCTGATTTGAGGGTGGAAGTTTAGGTTTGAGTTGCTCAAAAGTGGTTGGTGTTGGTTATGGTAATAACTGTGTAAGTGTTTTCTCAACACCTAATATTTATATGGATTGTCTTTAAAATGAAGGTTTGTTTGATGTATCCCAAGAGAGATCCTAAACATATGGAAATGCTGTTTTCTGGGTGTCTTTATGGAAACAGCTGTCCTTTTGAAAGAAGAGATGGTGCTACTTGCACTAAGAAGGCTGTGCTCTGTTTTGTGAAGCCTTAATATAATGACCTAAGGGAGGTTCCAATATTATTTATGAATGTTCAGTGTGATTATTGGCAGTCACCTAAACAAAATTTGTTAAAAAGGCTTCAAAGAATGAAATGTTCTTAGTGTGTAGAACCTGGTACACTCTCTGCCTTTGTTCTGTATGTGGTATATTAATATTTCTCCAAGCTGCTGTTCTTGTACAGTATATTATGTAGACAGGTTTTATACTAAAACAGAGCTAAAACAAGAGGAAGCTTTAATGCATGCTTTCAGAGAGCACTCACTAATAGTGTATAATCTCTTCTTACTGAGAAAAAAGGAAAAAAATTGATTCTCACAAGATGTGATATTTTGCCAAAAGTCTTGGCTTCTCTAGCAATGTAATTCATTGTAAGCTATTTGCTTTTTACTCTTAAACTAAAAACACACTTCTATCAGGTTAGCTAGAATCTTCAAACTGGGTCTTAAGAAAACACTCAAGGCTTCTCTTTTAAAGACTACTTGGCCTTTGGGACCTGACTCAGCAGCTCAAGGACACATGGGGCTGGGAAGGGGTGGTTTGAAAAATATCAAAACACTTACCTGGTTGGAATCTGATCACACTTTTGCTTTAGTATGCAAACATAAGTTTTATTTTAAGATAGGGAAGTCTTCTGTGACTGGGGAGATGGAGAGGGAGGAAGTAAAGGAGGGACTGAAAACACAGACTTGTGTCTGTCTTTAGAAGGCGCAGGCTTAGCTCTCTTGTAAGCAGGAAAGGTAGTTTTCACAGCATAAATTAAGGTTTTAAAAGTTAAGCATCTAAGCCTAAGACATTGTTATGTACACAAAACTTCAGTCTCTTGGTTTCCTTGGCACTCTTGATGCCTTTTATTCTAGGCTCTACTGTACTAATTTACAAAATGTTCAAGAGATTAGATGTTATGTGTTCTTACTTAAGTATTAAATGTTGTTATTTATCTGCTTGTTGCTATAAGATTTTTTTGCTAAGTTTAAACTGTACTCTTTTGCTCCTGCCTTCCATTTCTAGCCTTAGAGCTTTGGATGGGGAAGGTGAACAGCTTGCACTTGGTATCATCTAGTGTGGGTTTTTTGGCAGAAAAAAGCAGGAAAAAATGATAGTGTATCCTAATAGTTGAAAATAGTGTATGATGGACTTGGCTGAGTTGTGAGGCACTTAAAACTACCTCAGAACTTTTCTTTAAATGCTGGCCGGTTATAGGAGAGGCAGATCCTGTATGTGTCTGGATCTTTCCCTTCTAAGATAGATATTTTGGTGAAAGAATTTGCACTTAGTTAATGATATGTGGTGGTGCAAATAGTATTCACTCTTATTAGCTAAGGTGTAGGCTTCAGGAGCTCAGAAGAGGTATGCTTTGAATGCTGAAATAAACAAATGAAAAGATAAGATGTGTAATCAGCAATACTGGCTGGGATGCTACAGCTGTTGTAAGAGTGGGCCATATGCACTGTTCTAGCTGGTTACAGTAGCTATCTATCTTATTATCACCTTTTTCACTCCTCATGCAATACTTCCTTCTATTAGGAAAAGCAGGCTATCAGATTTTTTTAGGAGAAAGCTAGTATGCATCTCTAGACTCTAGGTATGTCCAAATAAGCACTTTAACACCAATGTCTTGCTCAGAACACAAAAGCATGCCTGTAGTTACAGTATGGATGTTCTACAAACAGAAGTGAGCAGGTAAGCAGCATTAAATTTAGATATCTTCACTGAATGCTTCTGTTTTGTTCCCTTCAGGTTAAATGTGTAATGATCTTTGAACAAGTGGATGTACAAATTCCCTAAAGATGTCTGTTCAAAGTCAGCACTGTGCCGTTATTATGAACCCTCCTCCACCAGAGTACATAAATAACAAAAGTAGTGGATGTCAAACAAACCAACTTCAGTACTTACAGAGGGTGGTCATGAGAGCCTTGTGGAGACACAACTTTTCCTGGCCGTTTCACCAGCCTGTAGATGCAGCAGCACTGAATCTGCCTGTAAGAACCATTTTGGAACTGAAGTATTAATATGTTAATTATGTCTATTAATGTTAAAAATATTTTTTCTAATGCAACAGTTTATGGAAGACTATTTTTGCTATTGAACTGCTGTCATTAATCCAAGTCTACAAGAAAAGTGTTTTCTTTCTAGAGAAATGCTGCCAGAAAGTATTTCGACAGCAATTGTGAAAACTTGGCAGCTTCTTTTTGTTAGTGACTGAGACTTTGTTGAAGTTTGGCTTCTTTTTCCTCTGCTCTATAAACTGGAGTGCTGCTTTGTGTAAATGGCTTTGAGACAACAAATGAGGAGTGCATATACTTTTAATAAGTACTACTACCAGTAGAGCTCTGGAGCCTCTTGAAATAAATATTCTTTGGGACTTTGAATGATATATGTTACGTGGAAGAACAAGGACAAAATATAAGGTGAAGATTTCCTGAACACCTACATTTTTGGTACCTAAGACTATAGGGGAAGGTTTTCCTTTAAATCAAATACTGCTTCTAATATAATGCAATTCTCTCTTGCAAATTAGCTTTCATAACTAAATGTGTCAAAATCTTCATGTCCTAATATTAAGATATGTTTGGTGACTTATTCTTTCAATACCACAGGATTATTACACTATCATAAAAAAACCTATGGACTTAGGCACCATAAAAAAGCGACTGGAACACAATTACTACACAAAAGCTGCAGAATGTATTGAAGACTTTAAAACTATGTTCTGGAACTGCTACATGTACAACAAGGTATGTGGAACACCAACTCTTACCAGTAACTGGTTCTGTTGAATGATACAAACAAGTCTAAAACAAGCACATGGTTATTAGAACACGCAGTAAGTTAACTGACATTTCATTATTGTTTTGAAACTATTTTCTCTGAAGTGTTGGGGAGGTTTTTTAATTGGGGATTGACTGAGGACACATAAGTGAAGTCTTGCTTGCTGTTCCAGCAACTAAGTGCACAAGGACTCCACATCCAAAATCTCTGGGGTTTAGCTGCAGAGCTCATGAACAGCAAGCACTATGTCACTGCTGTACAAGTCCAAGGCTAGCAACCCTGAGCCATGCTCTGTTCCTTCAACAAGTTCAACCTAATGAAGTATGATCATCTCCCTGTTCTTGGATATTTGTTGGCTATGTCTTGGTATCATTGAGCTTCAACAGCTTCTTCAGAACACAGGGGTAATAAGGGAGTTGCAGATCTGTCCCCTTGGGCTTTTGCCGTAGAAGCATGCAGAGGTAAAGAAGAATTTTCAATGGGACAGTGAGAGAGTATTTCAATAGTGAAGTAATTTCCTTTAAAGTGAGTTGCAGGAGCAGGGATAGCAATGATTTAAAGACCTCTCTGGTACTGGTGGCGTTTTTTAATCTGTTGGGGCAGGACTCTCTAGCCTGGTTGTTTCATGAGATAGCTCCCTTTACTGCAGCCTCTCCTTTACTGAATGGTATTGACCATATTTTGCAGCCAGGTGATGACATTGTGCTTATGGCTGAAGAACTAGAAAAAGTCTTTATGCAGAAAATAGCCCATATGCCACCAGAAGAACGACCAGTGAGTCTCAAGAAAGGAAAGAGAAAAGGAAAGAAGGCAGAAGGTAAGGCCTGTATTATATGCTGAATTTATAATATATTAAGCAAGCAGAATTGGAAACAGGGTATCTTATTTGTCACAACTCAACCCTGGAACAGTTTGGGTGTTTTCTACTCTTTCCAGAACAATCAGACAAATAACAATACTGCTATAAGGCTTTAGAATTTTTTTTTTAATTAAAAAAGTTCCTTTTTTTAGAAAAAGAACTGACTTCCAATTCAGTGACTGTCATGCTGCTCAGCATTGTGTTATATAAACTAATAGGTGTGAACATCTGTGGGAAGTAAACAGAGTAACAGCTGAAAAAGACATGAATAATCTAATCAGCCAAAGCAAATACAGAAAAACATTGGTCTAAATTGTTCTCAGATCTCAGCAGTGGAGATCTGTAATGCTGCTAAGCAATATATGCAGGTATTAACTATGCTTAGGAAACATGAACCTACATGATGGAGTCTGCACTCTTTGCTGCTTGGTCTTTGTGTTTGTAGAAAACAACTTGATACTTTCCCTGGCAAGAAAGTATCACATTTTTACAATATACAGAATGTAGTATGATGCCTCTTTAATTTTTGGTCTGAAGTCAACCCACACTTTCTTGAAGCCAAGTAAGGTGTAACTTCGCATGATATTCTAGCTGAGGCACTAATGGTGTGAGCAGAGGAGGATACCAATGTTGCTGTAACTAACAAACACTCTGGTTTGCATTTATTTATAGCATTCCTGTATAGGCTAGTGGTTAGGTGGACAGCTGGTCAATTTGACCATGAAAGAAATTAAGTGCAACATTTAAGACTTCTAAAATTTCCTGTATTAAAATAACCAGAAACATGGCAGCCCAACCCTGGGATTTCAAATGAACAAAGCACAAATGAGAAGCAAGCTGAAAGCAGTGAGCGGCCTCCAGTGATGACTCAAGAGCGACAGCAGGTTACACTGGCTCCTTTGTCTGCAGCCCAGCTGACTGCTTTAATGCCAGCTGCAGTCCCTATAACAAAAGTAAGTTTCCTCAAATAACTTTCAGAAAGAAAGATATTGAAATTGCTCCTTCAGGCACTTATGGCAAAAGCATAGGAGCCATGTTTATTGCTTTTGAAACTGTTTCAAAAACTGTATGTTTTTGAAACTTTTGTTATGATACAAGATAGTAAGAGATCTCTATTAGATCTTCAATGTCTCTGCTAAATACCTGGGCCAGTACTAATTCTAGAAGTTAAATGGAAATTGGGATGATTGCTTGGTACATCATTTCTTATAAATGTGATTTTAAAATGTTGTTCTCAAAGAAAAAAATTAAGATGATCATTCTTGAAGTGTATTACTATATATACTTCTGCAGACTTCACCTTGAGAATAATTGGTTTTAAACTACTAAAATAAATATCTAAGTTCTATTTAATAATTTCTCATGCTTTTCTATGTAAATCAAATACTTGTTTCTTCAAAAATTAGCACGTTTGCTTAAACACTGTGTAACTGGCCTGGGAGGTGGTGTTTGTAGCTCACAAAGCAAATTCTTGTTACTTCAATCTGAGTTGTATGTGAACATCTGAAAAAATTCCTGTATTGACTTAGTTTTGGTTGTGCTCTTCCAATGAGGAATAGGCACTTTTGCCAGCCTCCCCTATAGTGTATATTTACACCTCACTCACATGGAGTCTGAACACTGATGTTGAAGCATGCATTATATGGCTTTCAAACCAAATACTACACAACTTAAAGAAAAAAAGAGATAAACCATTTACATAAGGCCCTCAACCAGGCCTAAATTAAATTGCAGTAGTTTACCCCCTTCCTGTGACTGTCAACTTGCAGGTAATTTCATAACCTGCCAGCTTCCTGGAATCTTCACAAATGGCTAAAATCTGACCACAGCCTGGCCTGCAGTACATCTACTTCTTTCCTTTACATTTAAGATGGAGCTTGGTGTGCTAGTCTTGGAATACCTTGTTGGTTTTTTGTCTAAGCTTGTGGATTTACAGAATTCTGCTCTGACTTCAATAGCTGTACAAGTTCTGACACTTTTTTTGGGCTACCCACACAAAAGAATTTTCTAAAACTGACCATTCTCTTCCTGTTCTGGACACTTGTATATTTTTTCTTAGGCAAAAAAAGGTGTGAAAAGGAAGGCTGACACTACAACTCCTACTACTTCAATAGTCACAGCAAGTGCTCAATCTTCTGCAATGCTTAATGAACGAAAAGCTGTTAAAGCATGTAGAGGTGAAAATGAATGTATGGTAACAAATAAATTTCTGAAGAGATCCTTCTCAGATTCTCAACAGCCACCTGGAATTGTTAAAAAGATTGACTTGTCAGGACAACTAAAACATTGTAATGCAATACTTAAAGAAATGTTTTCAAAGAAACATGCAGCATATGCATGGCCTTTCATAAAACCTGTAGATGCAGCACCTTTCTCCACTGGGGTCAACCAAGCCATTGCCAAATATCCTACAGACCTGGGCACCATTAAAGTAAGTATGTTTCTGGGGAAATTAGGCTATTTGTGTAATTATAAGGTTTTAAATGTGTTAGCTGAAAAGGTGCCATGAAAGCTGCTTTTTCTATGAAAGACACAACAGGCCTAGAAACCAGATGCATTTCTGTTTCTCAAATTTAGCCAGTCACTAAAGAAAGTCTTCTGAGTCTCGTTGTGACACACAATGGCTAATCTACCTAACTGCTGAAAAAGCTAATATAAGTAGTGAGGGAATTGTGATCTCCATTAAGCCCTTCTAAGCATGCCACATGTTAAATATTTGTCTGTACACACAGTGCTGTTGTTAGTGCCCTATAAAACAATATGAAATTCTGTCAATTCCTTTTCCCTCAATCTCAATGTTTTTGAAGTGCCCTAGAACTTCTGCACTAGATGTTTACGTAACACATTTCACCTTTTTAGTGAGAAGCAACCATTCTAGATGGAGATATGTGGACAGCTCTCTGTGGATGCTGAGTGTATTTGTATGGGGTAAAATATTTAGCCCAGTTAAGCTCCACTTTTTGGGGAATGTTCAATTTTAATAGCTTACTGAATTATCTTGAAAGCTGACTTGCACAATACAAAGGTTATTTCCCGGTTTCTAGTCCATTTGTTTGACTCCAGCTATAATGGAATAAGCTTTGTGTAAATACCATGCATAGAATCAAAAATAGATGCTGAGTTCAGAATCAAATAAAACCACCCAAACATTTTTGTCTTGACCAAGTGCTGAAACTAGTACTACAAAGTCTTTCAGCAATTACAATTAAATCTGCTTAAAAGAGGAAAAAAAACCTCTTACTTCATTAAAGAGACAATGTTGAAATGAGATGCAGGTATTTCCATAACATTTTTTATAATATTTACTGTCTTGTTGAACCTGAATATATGTTAAAATTCTTGTTCCTCCTTTCTTTCTGCTAGTTCATGGAGATACTGTATACTAAGTGTGCCTTTAATTTTCTTTTCCTCTAGAAGAAAATGGATAACTTGGAATATAATGATATACAAGAATTTGCTACAGATGTTAGATTAATGTTCATGAACTGCTACAAGCGTAATTCTTCAGACCATGAAATAGTTGCTATGGCAAGAAAACTTCAGGTGAGTTATCTTTTAAGTCAGACTTGAAAAAGAATAGTTCATCTCATGCCCTGATGTAGAATCTACTAATATTACTGAACTACTGTGTTGCTGAGTAGTTCTGCAAGTAGTAGCTGCATAACACTTTCAGAAATCTGAAAAATATGCTGTTCCCAAACCTAACTCTTCAGGATGTTTTTGAAATGCACTTTGCTAAAATTCCTGATGAACCTGTTGCGAGTGATCATCTGCCACAGCCTGTGAGAGAAATGACAGAAGCTTATTCCAGTGAAAGCAGTAATGATAACTCTTCAGAAGAAAAATCATCTGAAGATTCTGAAGAGGAGAGAAAAGTGAACCTCAAAAAGCTTCAGGAGCAAGTAAGCATTATTACTTATTGTATGTGACTTAAGATCTCTCTAGTAATGTCACTTTCAATGGTCTATTCCAAGATTTAGCAACAAAAATCAGTTTTTAAAAGGTTCTATTAACTTGTATTTTTAATACAGAACTTTAGTCCCATTTGGAAGCACTGCCAAATGTTAAGTGAATAGCACCTCAACAAATACCAAATGAGCAACATTTCTACTACTCTTGCCTACCACTTCTTCAGAGGAATCTCAAACTTCTTAAAAAATAAAAGCATGTTCCTGTGGTATGAGAGCCTCCAGGCACTCCACATGTAGCTTAGTGGCATATTCTTCCAACAGGGTCATTTCTTTCACATGGTCAGAAAGGATTGTTCCTTCCCTCAGTCTCTTTTGAGCCATACAAAAGCAAGTTGTTAATTTCTTCTTCAGAAAGCTCAGTTTGAGAGAGAAAAGAACGTATCTCATGCTAACCAGCAAAGCAAAGCCATGCTTCATATTAGGAGTGGGATGGGTGTTACTTCTGCTTGAACATAATTTTTAACCTGTTGCTGCTGTATCTATAAACTCTGGGGAAAATTAGCATTTGTTCTGTTAGTGAAAGAGGGACAGTTTTCAGTCCTTGTCAGATTAGTATCATCAATTTATGAATGTAGGCAGAAGGATGAACACAAGTGTACAAGCCAGCCTTTACAGTAGCAAGGTATTTCAGTGATTTCTAATCTCATCATCTGACCATCTTCTAATTCCTGAGGTTTAAACAAAGTTGTGTTAAGCTCTTCTCTGAAATTCTTAGCATTTCTCAACTAGCCACTTTATATTGCAAAATGAGATGCATGAGCCCAGTCCCACTTGCCTAATTCAGCAATGCTGTAGAAATATAACCTAATAAGGCATTTATGTGCATCCCAAATCCCTGAAATTAGAGAGGCTGTTGGAAACCCCTGCAGTGATTTTTTTTTTTTCGTTTTTTGGGGAGGTGGGGGGGTGTGTTTATGTTTTCCTGACAGAATGCTAAAAGGCACATGCTGTTAGAAATGTTTGCATAAAATAAACAGTCCTGCATCTTCTAGATGCATAATCTGTGACTGAGATACAATATGTAAAATGTTTGGGAAATAAATCTCATTTGGAAAGCAGACATCCTATTAATATCCATTCAGCTGCCACTAATTTCCTGTGATGTTCAGGACCAGTTCATTGTTCCTCCTACATTGCCCAAGGTTATCAACATTCTGTGGGTTTTCTTGTTTTCTTTTTGGTTTTGACAGCTTAACGCTCTTCACCAGCAGTTGTGGGTTTTGACCAAAGCATGCTTATCTAGACCAGGAAAGAAAAAAGGGAAGGCTAAAAGTGAGAAAAGAAAGGACAAGGAAAAAGCTGAAATAAAAAGCTTGATTCAAAAGAAGAAAAATCCGAAATACATTAAGAAATCTAAGAGAAAGCTCTCTTTAAACATGTAAGTGTGGGGAACTTGTGTGGGTGTCAAATTATTTTAAACTGCCGTTACTGCAGTACACTTTTTTCCTGCAGTCAATCAAAGAAAACCATGCAGCAGGTCTTGTTGGCACATAAGTCAGAAGATGAAGATGGTGCCAAACCTATGAATTATGATGAAAAGCGACAGTTGAGTTTGGACATAAATAAACTCCCTGGAGATAAGCTTGGGAAAGTAGTCCATATAATACAGTCAAGAGAACCTGCACTGAGGAACTCTAACCCTGATGAGATAGAAATAGACTTTGAAACTTTAAATGCTTCAACACTCAGAGAACTAGAGAGATACGTAGCAACCTGTTTGAGAAAGAAACAAAGAATGCAGGGTATGTAGCATAAATGATGTTTTAAAAACCCATTACATTTGCTTTCTGGTTTGCTTTCATGTTAACTTCTGTTTCACATGCAGCTAAAAACCCAACAAAGTCAAAAGAAGAACTTAATTTTGAGAGGAAACAAGAGTTAGAGAAGAGACTACTGGATGTCAATGGTCAACTAAACCCAAAGAGAGAGAGCTTCAAGAGTAATGTGGCACTTACTTTTATTTGTTTGCAATGGAAATAGCTTAAAGTGGAATTCTTCCCTTGGGCTTTAGTCCTGTTAGGTATCTGGAGCTTTTTTCCTCACAATAGGTGGGGTCTTAAGTTTCCCACTGATAGTCTCAAGATTCTTTCTATGCTGACTGAGCTGGAGTCACAGCAGCAAATTTGGTCAGTTATTATCCTGTCTAAAACAGTTTCCATATTCCTGCACCTAATACTTCATTACAAGCAAAGACAGTAACAGTTTCACAAATTAAGGGACACTGAACAATTCCCCTATGCTAATATACGAAAACATGGTGGGGTGTGGAGGGTCACACAATCTATTTGATTGCAATTAACTTTCTGTGCTTTAGAGACACAAGAATAACTAATTCTAGTAATACTTGTTATATGGCAGTGTCATGCTAACAAAACTGGTATATCAGTGACAGGTGTGCTGTGTTATCTTAGACTTAAGAAAGTGTCCTAGGAGAAAAATTCAGTTTTTCAGGCAATAATGCATTTCAAGGTCAAAGCCAGAAATTCAGTGCATACTTGAGCTGTACACTTACTGGTGGTTCTCATCAGGGGCTGAGAATGAATCAATGCAGCTGATGCTGCTATTATATGTCAAGCTGTTCCTCATTAAAATAGTGAGTGCTGTTATTGCCCTCCACTGGATATCTACTTAGCTCCTATGTAAAATCAGCTGACATGATAGAAGCAGCTCTGGAAGACACAGGGACATCTGTATCCAGCATTAGCTCAGTCAAGTCTTCCTTCTGGTATGCATAATGGCTTGAAAATATCCTACAAAGAAAATCTTAAGGAGATGGAATCAATTATAAACTATATGTTGTGAGGACAGTGAAGAAGCTGCCTAGGAAATCTTTACAACTGGTATCTGGCTTGTTTACAAGAGCTAAATCTGGACTTGTGTCCAGGGAAACAGGTATCCCTGTAACTTCTCATTTTTGAAGCTTCCACAGAGAAAAAACTTTGAAAAAGGTTTGACTCCAAAATCATTATAAGCTGAGTTAAATCAACACTGCAGATGCAAAATAGTCAGATGGTGGGGAGGTGGCAAAAGATGGCAATTTTGGGAGTGCATATGGCTAGGGAAGGAAGAGCTAGCTGTAGATAAAGAACTCTGCAGGCAAGTCTGGCAGCAGCAATGTGGACACAAACAGGCTCTTGACCATAGGAAAGCTTATGGGGGAAAATTGCTTGAATTGTGTCTGATGTCTACTGTTTTAATCTACTTCACAATTGTAAACTGTGTGATTACAGCTTCTCCTCGGTTATTTCATTCATTCAAGTAGCTTGCTGTTGGTAAATCCCACTTCTCTACTCTCTAGAGGGAAGTCTTTGTTTTCAAGTCCTCTACTGAATGGATAGTAGACAAGGAAGTGAAATAAAATGAACTCCTGCATGGGAGAACAGACCTAACAAGGTTGATCACAGTCTTGTATAGGAAGAATGCTCCATTGTAGGTTGTTCTGAATTCTTTCTTTTTCTCCTGCAGTTGAAAATAATGCTGAGTCAAGTACTGGGCCAAGCAGACTGAGTGACAGCAGCAGCAGCTCCTCAGATTCTGGCAGCAGCTCTAGCAGTGATTCTAGCTCCTCAGATAGCAGTGACTCTGAATCAGGTTAGAAAGTTTATTTTTGTGTTTGTGTAGGCAAAATATCTTCTCTTAGCATCTACTGTTCCACATGCTTACCAGGGATTTTAGTAATCTTAGGTTTGGTTCACTCCATTTTGAAGGCTTAATTCCAATGCTATGAAATGAATGCCTTAATACTGTGATCCCAGGGAACACAAAACAACCAAACCCCCAGTACATCCATTCAACTTACCAATGAAAATCTATAGGGACCAAAATAAGCTAGCAAAAGGTCTTTGTATCTAACCTGGACACTTGACTATAGGGCTATAGCTTACTCATGTAGCTTTGATCTCTTTTTGAAAGTGTGATTCACTTTATTTTCATCTTCTGGTCTGCACATGAAGGGTGACCTGAGCAACAAAAGTGCCTACAGCATTAACTGTAGAAGCAAAATCCACCCTGGTGCTTAAAATGTTTCAAGTTTGTTTAAAGGATATTACAGCATCAGAACACTGAATGATGTTTCTCTGTACACAGAACTCTTTAGTTTTCTAGGACAGAATATATCTGCCAAACTGGAGGTCTGCAGTGTAGATCTCCATATGAGGTACAGGGTGAGAGGAATGCTCAACCCTCTGCAGTGTGAGGGGGAGCAAACACAGCGAAACAATGGCAATGGAGACCTTGATCCTGCAGAAATCTGTGGTCTCTTTTTATATCTGGGAGAAGTTCTCTAAACACATCAAGCTCAAGTCAAAGTATTCAAGATAAGAATGTTCCTTTCACTGTGAGGTTGACTCTAGGTACAACTGCAACTCACACCTTCTATGTGTGAATAATGAAACATATGCGAATGATTTGGTTTTTTTCCATCCCCGTTTTCTGCCCACCTCACTGTATTTACAGTTACAGAAACCTGTTCAAAACAGACTGGAGCCAGGCAGAACTGTCCAGCTTCTATGGAAAAATCTAAGGTAAATCTGTCCTGGAATGGATATAATGATTTTGCCTTAAACAAATAACAAATTTATTATACAAATAACTTTGTTGAAGTTATTTTTTAACATACAATGGTAATAGAAATGATGCAACTTCCTCAGGAAATAACGAATATGGCTTGAATGCTATTTTTTCTGTAGAACTGATTGTTATGAAGATGTCCCATGAGCTTTTTTTAAAAATACTTTATGTATCTGTATAGGAACAGATATACTGGGAGGTTTTTATCTTTTATTATCATTGTAGTGATTATGTGTTTGATGAAGAAGGGCAGAATGCTCCAGGTATCCCACCCACCCTCAAAAAGGGCAAATAGTCTCCAAATGGATCTTTGAGTATAGAATTGACCTAACAAACAGTGTAATGTTTTTTAATCTATTAAGACTCTTACCTCTACACTTGAAAATAAATACATTGTACACTTGTTTTCAGGATACTTTAATGTTGCTTATTGTTATGGTATTATTGGAACCAACAGCAGTTTTATCTAGAAATAATTCTTAATGCCTGTTACATTGAATTGCTCTATTTCTGTATTATACAGTGGGTGTTATTTCTTGTCAAGGTTAGCTGCCTTTAAGAATTTCCCTTGAAGCTACCAGAGACAGAGACCTTGAATTTCAAAGCAAAATCACAGCCAAACTTTCATTCTTCTTGCAAGAGACTGACTTTCCCTTAAAGTACAGGAAACTAGGCTGCAAATTTATTATTCAGCTGCTCTTTCTGCATCTTCATAAGCAAGGATTCAGGGAAGGAATTATGCAACACCCTCTTTTTGCTTAAGAGCTTCAGCCTCTGCAGTGACAGAATGACAGCAATAAACTGGAGAAAACAGGATCCAGGAAATGAGCTTCAGCTTGGTCAGTTGTAACAGCCTCTTACTGACCTTCTGAGTAGCAACAAACATCATACTTGAAATCCTCACATTACATTTTGTTCTCAGGGGTTTTCTGTACCTGTCAGGCTAAGGCAGTGAGTGCACTTTACCTCATGGCTTTTTGTCATCTAAATGCTTAGAAAATGATGGAGCAGTATCACAATACAAGGGGTACTGAATATGATAAACAGTGGAAATAGGTAGTGATGGGAAAAGATAATCAAATAACTATTAAAAAAAATTGGCTGTATTAATGACTGCAGTCTTTTTATAGAGAATACCACTTTGTTTACAGAGGACATCCTGCAATGCTGGTCTGCAAGCACAGCCCTCCTCCCTTACTAGCAGCTTGCAAATTCATGGATCATCTGAACTGCAGCAGCAACCTCCCAGTGCACTGCAAATGCTTCAGTGTAGATCACTAAATCCATCAGAACAAAACACTCAGACTCTCTCAGGTAATACCTTTATGCCTGTATTTGACTGCTGAGGAAAGAAGGGTTGTCAGGATGCCTGTATTGCCAAACAAGCTTATCTTGGAATTTTGAAGGTTAGCACATGGATAACTGAAAAAGTTCTTGTAGGGTATGGATTACCAAAGAGCATGATGTAAATTAAAGCATGGGAGCACTGAGGATTGGCTAGGGGGTTTCAGATTACTGGGTCACTTGCGGTGGGGCAAAGTAGTATTAAAAACAGGAGGTGTTCATGCTTCCTTCCAATGAGATGGAAATTAATGAGCTTGCAGTTACAGGAAGTGTTGAACACCTTGAGGCAGGATTAGATGCTTGAACCCCTGCCCAATACCCAAGTTCGTGTCTGAAATGCCTACTAGCTGAATGGAAGGCTTGGTGCCACAGGTCCTCTGAACGGAGTGTTGTTGTCTAGACACATGAGATACGTGAAGTTGCTTAGAAACTTGATCCAGGGAGGTATTTTCCCTCCCTCATTTAAAAAAGTCTAATAATGTTAGACACTTCTGAGATTTTGGTAGAAGACAGCATGAACTGGTAGCTGATTAACTGAGAAATCAATTAAAAACTAATTAAAAATAACTCTTACATCACGTGGATAGAATATATCTCAATACTGACTTACTCCACAGATCTAAACAGTGACCTAATTTTGAGATGTAGGATTGCATTTTACATGACAGGGGAAAAATCATACCCTACCTCTTTCTCAGGTAAAATCTCAGCTGTATCTGCTCTGTGTGATGCTCCAGACCAGCAGACTCCTCAGAGTGCTCCAAAGATAAATCAGTCTTCTGTCACCCACTCCAGAAATGTTTTTCCAGAGGTGAATACGTGCTTCTCTCCAATTAATTAATTTCAAACAGCATCTGTAAAGCATGTTCTTACCCTTGAAATAAGATGTAATATAATACTTCAGGCTTGAATTTGATGTGATGAAGGCCATTTAAGGTTTACAACAAAAGTTTTCTAAAACCCCAGCAATAAAGTGATTCTTATCCTTTAACAGGGTATTACTTCATTGCCTATTGGTTGTAACACAAAAGGAAAGTTTGGCTGATCACATTTACAGTGTACTATAAAACTTATTTTATTTCTTTTCAGGGCTATAGCTTGAACTTAAGTAACCCTTGCACACTTACAGGTTAAAAGTCCACCCTGTAAACCAAAAGCTTTACAAAAGAGGCAGATTATAATGTGTTTTGGTTTTGCAGAAATATCAATTTCACCAACTCAGCAATACTGAGGGTCTGGAGGCTCTACTGGGAAAGTGTGTTGCTTTTCATACCTTTTCCTAAAGCTGTGGAAACTGAGGCTTTCAGGGTCTAGCTGAGGTTGTAAAATATTTAATGACTGTTGAGCTCTGTCTTAATATGTTCTTGGAGAGTATGCTGGTTAGAAGGGCCTCTGTGGAGCAAAGGAAGTTATTGATGTTACTGCAGCATGATCACTTCCATCCTATGATGATTAATAATCCTTCTGAACATGGTTGAAAATTTAGTTGCTTTAATCAGGCTGTAATAGCTTAATTTTTGGCAATGGATAGAAACTACCTCTTGAATCTATGAGTACAAGAATGTATCCTGCAAGTAAGGATGAAAAGCAGCTCACCCGTTCCTATTGGTGTCCACTGTCCAAGGTAGCAGGTAATGCAAATTGACTCAGTTTTGTGCAGCACTGTTCTTAGTTCAAGGGATTACTACACAGAGTAATCTTGCACAGAGTAAAAATACCACTGCACTGAAGATCACAGTCACCCTGAGCCACAAGCTAGAGTGCAGCAGCTGCCTTTACAACAACTTTATTCTGCTGTACTATGTTAAGGGTTAAAGATCTTGTATCAGTTTCTCATGCTCTACCCACTCCATCACTTGGGATTGCTGAGCTGTGCATATTCTAAATCTGAAGTCTTGATTTATGAACTTGCTTTGTTTACCATAACAAGAGTGAAATCTATTTCTTCCTTAGTGTTTACAGAAGCTAGAGCTGCAAGAATTTACTACTCTAAGCTTCTAAACCTTTAATCCTGATGCTGTATAATAAGAATCCTCATATGCTAAACACAAGTAACATAAAGGACGTATTTTGAAGTCTAGCGTCTCTTCTAGGTGTCCAACACTATTTTCCAAGTTGACAGTGCTGACTGCAGTAAACAAGCTGAGCAAACAAGACATCTAGACAAATCAAATAAACTGCAAAACAAGACCAGCATGAGAACTGCTGATTTAATATCCATAAGTCAAGAACAAAGTATGTAATGTCATAATAAAAGCTGTAGCCATTATGAGGGTTGCAAAGTTAAAAATGCTCAAGAAACTAGTTTAAAGAAATATCAAGCTGAATACCTTGTATATTATTCAGTTTGCAGGATAATGGTTGGGTATGCAGTTTTCCCTTGCTCTTCATTTTTTTATTTGCTGCTTAAAAACAAAACAAAAAAAAAAGGTGAAATTAAACTGATGTTTGGTTCCTGTTCTGTGTTAAAATATATACAGAAAATTACTTTTTGATTTAAGAATTTAGCTTTCAGAATGTGGCACTAGGGATACATAAACCAATAAGCTGCGAAGTCTGAGAATTGATGTTTCAATCTGTTGAACTTCACTGGCTTTTGAAATGTCTTCTGCTGAAGTTTCATGGACCTCTTTTCCCAGTGCACTTTGTGTGTATTTTGAGTTACTATCCTTGGCTCTTGGTGACAAGGATCTGACAGCAAATCACTGTCAAAGAGACTTTCACTATGGAATAAACTTGCAATTATTACCAGAACACTGGCCCTCTGAAAGCTGCATTCTATACTTCATACATATTTCAAACTGAAGAATTGACTGAACATCCATGCTCTGTGTGTCCAGTATTGCCAGACATGATTGTTTTGGTTTCTCCTTTACTCTTTGCCCTCTAGAACACCTATAGAGGGAGGGAAGAAGCTTCTGAAAACTTGATGAAATTAAAAAGCAGAGCCTGTTCACTGATTAATTCTTATTTTTGGCAAAGAATAATGCTAAGCAGTTGCAGTGTATTAAGGCAATACTAAAAATGGAGATTTAATTCTCCAGGAATTTCTATTCATTTTAGGGTCTTAACACATCAAGCCATACATCTACTGCCCCCTTTTGCTTAGACATGTAGCTGGAATTGGTACATGGCCTCAGCTAAGATTTTTGCTAACAAAGTTTTGTGGCTCTGAGGTTCTTCTGAAAACCCCTTTAATGACATACTGACTGAGGGTTTGATACTTTGAATCCAGTATTCTGGATTCAAGCATTCAAAAACTTATCCTTTGCATAATTAAAAAAAGTGTCAGCATATTACCTGAAGTTTTTTATTAAGCATTTACCTAAATAATGAAACATCTCAAACTACACTAGAGGATTGTTGCTGAATGAGATAAAATGTGTTGTTTATCTCTGGTTTGAAAATAGTGCTTGGGTTTTTTTTTCCCCTCAAATAATAAAGAAGTAACAGCATGAAGTGTTTGTGTATGTGTAGGCTACTACACATGGAACTGTGAGGGCTAACCCTTGATGGCTAACCTATCTGCTTTTTAAAAAAAAGTAAATAGGGCTGAGAGCTTTAGGTGAAATGAGTTTGCATGATCAATCAGGTACTCCTAAAGCTGGAATTAAAAGGAAAGAGGGCTGAGTGGGAAGGGGAGGAAGTGACTAAGTGGTGAAGTGCTGTGTTGAGCCTTCCTGACCAAACCTTTAAAGCATTCTGCTGGGACCTCTCCTAGAATTAACCAGGAGTTAATTTCTCATCTGTAGTTGAGCTAGCTATACTTTTTCCTGCCCAAAAGTGGAGAGAAGTGGTCCAGTTCAACTTAAGCTTCGGAAACATTTGGGGGAATCTCTGTCATTCTGAACCAAATAATAAACTGCAGTGTAAGCTTTTAAGTCAATTCCCTGAAAGACTAAAGTGTTATCATTTAAATTTGAGAAAGAATAGTCTGTAAAATCAACATGATCAAAAAGTCTTTTTTCATTCTTCCATCAGGTCATTGTACACCCAATGTTAAATCTAATGATAAAAACATACCACAGCCAATGTCTGAACTCCTTCCAAGAAAGGTAAGAGATGCTCAAGTTCTATTTGAGAAGAGGCTGAATGTAGTTACTAGCTCAAATAACTCCCTGACCTAGATCTTCTCTAAAAATCTGTTCTTTTACAAATAGTGTATTTAGAGTACAATAGACCTTTGTCATGGTTATAATGTGGACAGATTTATCTCATTTTTAGTGTTAAAACCAAACAAATTAGTCTCTTCATTGCAGAAGCTAAAGCATGTAAGATACATATACACATGCACACACATATATATTCAATATGCCCATGTTGCCTTATTTAAATATGGCTTGTTTCATCTAGTTTTAATATTTAAACAAGGAACTAGTGTTCCTTGATCTAGTTCTGATAGCCAGTTATTAGTGTGATTTCCCTTACTGATCCAGTAAAAAAATAAGAGTAGTGTAGAATATAGTCTTGGTGCTATTGGAAAACCTGTTCTGAAATAAGACAAAGCACTTTTAATGACTAAAGGTATTTGTGACAGTTGAGCAAAATCTGTCCTGGCATACAGTACGTTATCTTAATTGGAAGGACAGAGGGATTTTCTTATCTACTAAATTCTCCTCTTGTAATCAGCTAATTGAAAACATTAATTCAAAATTACTAATACTAGATCACGTCAGCCTCTGGACCTAAAAAGTTTTCGATATCGTCTGTTGAACTAAAATGTTTCTAGGATTTTTCTTTAGGCACTTAGGTTTCAGAAAACTATTAACTAACACGTTGTATTCAATTCCAAAAATACGTATTTCCTTCATAAGTACATGTTTCTACTAGAAGGAGGATTTCTGAAGAATGCTGCTTTTATTCTGATATATGCTATGAAGCAAATGCCACAGGGGAACATACAAAACCCATAAGCCTAATATAAAACTATGATTGTGTAAGGATTGTGTATAGAAATTAGATGGATGTTTTCTGTATTAAAACCTTGTCAACAGACCTTGTCTGAACTCAGCCTTGTGAATTCATGTTTTCTGAAATGAAAAGTGGAGAGGTAGACTTAAATAGTCAGAATAGCTACAAATGCTAACGTTTGTTGGGATATTGCCAAAGACTCTCAAAGCTGATGAGAAAGCACATTGAAATCTGCTCAGATTGCTGTATGTGCACTAATATCCTGCCAAAGGAGGAATATTTTGGTGTAGATATTTCCAACAGGCCTAGTCAAACAACATTGTGCTAATGTAAGAACTAAGCAGGTAAAGTAGTTGCAGAGTATTTTTTTTTCCTCTTCTGTGTTTTCCTTTTTCTGATAACTTCAGGATACAGAATTGAAGACTGTAGATTCCTGGGTAAGCCTTTGTAAAACAATGAAGCTTCCAGCTCCAATAAAAGCATCTACTGAGAGCTTCAATCAGTTCAGGGATGCAGTACTAAAGAGGAGTGGGCAAGTGCAGGAGTCAAAAAGGTCTCTTGGGCAAGCTGAGAGGGAGCTGCAAAATCTTCCACAAGAAAACAAAAGATTTGTAACTACTTCTGTGTAAGTATCATTCTGGTTTTTGCCTGTATGATACTGGAGGGCTTAGTTATTCAGGAACAAGGGGTTTGGGTTAGGTAATTGCCACATCTCAGATGAAACTGGGGAGCTGTACCATGCTAAGCAAAACTGCACATCTAAAATGCACAGAGCAGCTTTTTCTCTTCAAATCAGTATTACTTCAGCAGTCAGAGAAACTTCCCAGTAATTTCTTCCTTTGTTGTTGCTGTTAGTTGTTAGTTTGCTTCTGGATTTTTTTTGTTGAGTTTTTTTGTTTGTTTGGTTGGTTGGTTTTTTTTGTGGGATGGGGGGAAGGGGTTGGGTTTTGTTTTGTTTTTGGGCGGAGGGGACTTTGGTTTTTGTTTGGGTACTAAGGTGAGAGGTTTTGGTGCCCTGGAGCACTCATGACCAGAGTTCACATTTGTCCTATTTTCCTACACCTGTAGCCAGGAATGTCCTCATCTTAGTGCTCTCCTAAGGGGACACAGGATAGTCCAGTCTTTAAAAGCACGTTGTTAACATAGCCATACAGGGGTTCCAGTGTGCATCACCTCATACAGCAGAATTCTTTGCATTGCTGTAGAAAAGCACCTTCAATAAGCCCCTGCTTCCCTGGCTGTTTGCAGCTCCTGTTTCAGGCAGTGCCCTGAGGTCTGTGCCCATGCTGAGTGGGATAAATGACTGCCTACTAATTACTGCATTGCAGTAATATCCTGGAGTTTGTTTGCCACCTTTTGGAAACTGTTTGCAATATTCCCCTCTCCAGTAGTCTGCTTTTTTCCCCTTGCCTGTTTCACCCTGTGAAAGAGAAATCAGAGCTGGTTCCTAAATTCTCCAGCACTTGCCCATTGCTAGTTGTATTAAAGTCAATTGGTTGGATTGTTTTATTTTAATAATCAGAGCATTTGAGAGGCTTAAGAGTACTCCTGGTTCAGAAGTTAGTGAAATCTACCTCAAATAACTAATTGAAAAGGAAGAAGGTAGAAAAAAACGTCACAGGCCAAGAAAATAGCTGAAAATACAGAATTTCAAAGCAAGTGTATGTAAATTTTGTGTAGTATATCTATAAATCCCACATGCATACAGATTAGAAATGGGACACAGGAAGCATGAACCTACGACAGCCCAACAATTGTGTGCACATAACTCTTGTGAAGGGAAATTGCCATGAAACAATGTGAAAGAGACCCATACTTTAAGTGCTAGGCACCGATTTAAATTATTTGCAGAATTCTATCAGGTTGTTATGAAAAAAAAAAAAGAAGTTTTATCCTATACTGATTTCTTCTCCTGTCTTTAAAGGGGCCATGAAAGCACAGGATTGGATGCCATGGCAGTGACAGACTGTGAGCTTGAAAAAGAAATACCTAAGAGTAAACTGCCTGAAGCTCAACAGCGTATTCTTGATCAAGACCGTAACTTGGCTAGAAAAATGGAACAAGAACGCAGGAGGAAGGAAGCAGTAAGTTTCTGACTCTTGCTTAAACTGTTTTATTTTTCAACTTGAATAAACAAATATTACATCAGGTCCTTATTTCAAATTATCTGAATGATTGAAGAGTTACTACCTGAAGAGTTAATGCAGAAAATACAATAGGAAACTCAAAGTATGTCTTCAAGGAACATCATATGAAAAACTATCTGCTTGGTCCTAGTACACCCATAAGTTTAGAATAATTGTGTGGTAAAAAAATTCTGAAGAGGAGTCCCTGCCCTCTAAATAATTTCAAACCTTGAATGTTGCAAGCTGTCCATCCTCCTTAATGTGTTCCATGTCAACAAAAGTGCTAGTCCTACTGTTCTGGTGTGAAATACAAGGCCTGAGCCTTTTTAAAACTAACTGGTTTTATTGGTGACGGTAATTGGTGTTTTCTAATTGCTACCTTTTTTAGATTGAATATTTTTTTAAAATTCCTAGTGTTGTAAATGGAATGTAAGTTCCAGTGTGAGACCATACTGGATTCAGGTAAGTTCAACTGAAGCTTTCATCCTTGAGCTCTTTTCTGAGTGCTTCAACAACACACACACTCAAACTTGTCATAACAGAGAAGATATTCATTTTTGAGAAGATGCTTTATAGTTTTCTCTTAAATCATTAAGTATTTGACCTGCATAGTATCCATTAATGTCTGACTGCTCTGAAAAGACACTTGTTTGCTTTCTTGCAGACAGCTTGGATAATTGATGTGAATCTGCAGAGAGATATTATGGCATCTTTTGAAGAATATCTTGAGTGAAAGCAGTAGTTTATATAGAATTTAACTTCAAACTACTAAAACCATCATAGTTTTGTACTAGTTAGGATCTTAGATATTAAGACCACTTTAAAGTTCTTCTCTAAAATGCTTTGTATTAAAAGCTTGTTCACTAATACCTGAAGTGTCACAAGATTTATTTCTTTTCACTGCTTGTTTATAACATGTATTCTGTTCTGCTGAACAGTAGAATGGAGTTGTTCATTTGATTACAGTTTCATCTGTTGTTTATATCTGGTATTAAAAAAAAATCACTTTACTGTGACACACCTTACAAAATCTGGGCTGTGACAAAAAGATCTCTCTAGAAGTGGTACTATCTAAGGAGGGGGTGTGTAAGATTACTTGTAATCACAAAAAAAAAACTTCCATGAACTCTTTAATTTCATCAGTAAATCTTATCTACTTGCATGTATTTTAAGGTCCAGATGTGTTTAATGTATTTTATGTTAACATAACATTTAGCTAAGGGTGCAAACATGTTTGCCACATAGTTCTTCTCAGGAAGAAATTATGGCAAACTGGCTCCAGTTTGAAAGGTTTTCTGATTGATACAAGATATTATTAGTGTTAAAAAAATTTCTGATAGAAACCAGAATGTGTAGTTTTTACATTCTTGTTGATTATATACAGGTATGGGAAATAAATATGGGAGAAACAAAACATTGTTTTATGGAATTATTACCAAAACACAATGTGTATTACAGAAATGCTGGGAACAAGGGGCCCCCTTCAGACAATCTAGCTAAGTAGTCTCCAAACCCTTTTTGCCATGTACCCCATCATTTAAATATTTTAAGCATGGACCTCAAGACATGTATATTTATTAATTTATAAATTATATACACATAAATATTCCACGGTACTAGTATATTTTTACATTGCATCATAATATTCTTAATTTCTGTTTTATTTTTAACCCTGTTTATTATTTTATTTTGTAATTTTAAAAATTGTATTCAATATTTTATTCCCACACTCCACTTTGGAGACTACTGATCTCATTGAGCCTCCCACTCAAAACTCTTTCTCAATACAGAACTTCAATTTGTCAAGTTCCTAGAAGAAAAGCGAAGGTAACGCTGCCAGTTGTGAGGTTCTGCCACAGGCAACCAAACTAAGTGAACAAAATTTTCTACAAATAACTGAATTTTCAGAGAAGACAATAAATTGCTTCTAAATTAAAAAATGCCAGCTAAAGCATACCCAGAAAGCCTGGTCTTTCAGGTAGCAGGCTGATGAGTTAGTGCTAGTTCCAATATATTTATTCAATATAGTCATGGATCTTCAAATTCTGCTGTTGCTGGAATGGTATTATTTCACTCACTAGCACAAAGAGTGCGTATGACAAACGCTCAGATTGGGCCAGCGCCCTGTGAAATGTTCAGGGATGTCCTGGCCTGGAGGCATGTTCAAGTGTATGCTGTTTGGGAGATTTGAGGACTTGGCTAGGAGAGGGATTTGGGATGAAAGATGGGTTGTAATGTGAAGTGGTGCTGTTAGGATGTCTTTCATATCCACATCAAAAGTGACCTGCCTTCATTTGCCGTTTATACATTGTTAAAAGTTATTTGTCCTGCAATAAAGTGCTGCAGTTCACATCCAGGACTCTCTACCTTGCTGTCACTTGTATATACTTTTTCTCTGCATTAATGCAAGCTCAAGAGGTCTTGCTTTGGAAATAGGAGGTGACAGAGGGAAGGGCAAGAATTCCCTCTGAGCATTTCATCCATTGGATACAGCTATATGGACATTGCTGGTATGAACTGCTGCTTTTGTCCCTTGAAAAGCTATTTCCAGCTTCCATGACTCTGTACTGTCACGATGGGTCACAACATCAGTGCTGCTAATGCTAATCTGATAAACCCTTTATTTGCAACCTCCAAGTCAGCTGGAGAGGATAATCAGTTCCTGTCCCCAGGCAGAAGGCTGAATCCAGAGGTAAGGAAGATGGCCTCCAAATGTGAGTAACAAGCCTCCAAGGACTGTTTGCCCAAAGCCATGAACGTGCTCAAAGATGCAGAAATACCACTTGGGCAAATGATCCCCCTGCAAACAACAAGCTGCTTAAATAAACTGTTAGTTACCTAACAGATAGAAGGTGTACCAAGTTCTGTTACACCATTCACTGACCTTTATTATTTGTGAAAACAGCTGCTTTAATGTGTCACTTGCATACTTGTGTCTATGCTAGTAGATTGTGTCGCATATAAATGAAAGGTAAGATAGTTATTAGCTTTAAGAAGTTTCTGTGACATTAATGAATGGAATATGGTAAATTTATTACTATCAACTATGAGTTGGTCAGGCTGGAGGCAGAGGCAAAATCAGTGATGTGAAAAGTTGTCCTCTTTTGTCTCTCAGAGAATCAGGATTAGTTGGGCTGACAAAAGATAAACAGGCAGATGGCACCTTATGGAGGGCAAAGCATGCTGTCAAAGCACGTAAGACCATCTGCCCTGGGGTTGGTTTGGCTTGGCACCCATTACAACAATAATTTAGAGCAGAAGATAAGAAAATCAAAATGTAAAGACAGAAAAGTAATTGGTGGGGCTCTCAATTTTTCTTATTCATATGACAGGTAGAAGATTCTTCTGCAAAATCCTGGAAAATTTGTGGAAGGTATTTGCCTTGTACAAACACGTTTGCCACACATGTGGACAGTGTGGTCCTAGAGTCCAAAGTGTTCTTAAATAATAGAGAAATTCTACAGCTTCCTTGGAAAACAGGACAGCTAAGGCAGCACAGGTGGTGCCCAGAAATTCTGCATTAGCGTGTGCAGCAATTTCATTGTGCAAACACTGCTCAGAACTGCTAGGTCACCAGCACTACCTTCTTCCCATGATGCCAGATCCATGTCCACTACCTCAAGATAGCATTGCTAAACTCGACAGCCAAAAGGTTTACATCATTTAGAAGTTTGACATAACTATTGAGGTAGTTAGTGATGTATAAAATAAAAACAGAATTGATTCTATTCTTGTGAAAAAATTTGCTCTGCTTCTTTCTTTGTACAAGAACTACTGCGTAGCATGGCCAAATACCTTTGTATAATAAGGCACATGATGGTTCCACCTTTATTCCTTCTTGTATTCTAGATGACTACAGGAGTTTTCTGATTGCCTTGCATAAATCTTTCATCAACCTTTCTTTGAAGGCAAGTGAAAGCTTGTGGTCAGATTCAGGATTTCAAATGTGTTTTCCAGTTTTTCTTAGGGGATGTTTTACAGTAATTAATTCTTATTACTGGTTCATTAAGAAATTTGATGGCTACCATGATATAAACAACAGCATTGGTTGTTTTCCTCCTGCCAAACTTCCTAACTTATCTAACTGGGTCACTGGTTTACTGAGGTGCACTTCAGGGAAAAATTCTGCTGCTGCTTAGTCTGATATTGAGAAGCTGCAAAGGCTTCTCCTCTACAAGAAAGGTCATTAGCACGAAGCCTGATGCATAAGAAATGAGCTGTATGCTAATCCTAGGATTGGCAGCATGAGTAATCTGAGCACGAAGGGAAAGCTCAGGCTCGGTAGGCATGATTCATGCAATGCTACTGGAGTCTGCAGAGGTTGGTGTCTGAACTGAATCATCTGCATCTGATGTTCCTTCTTGCCCAAGAGAAGGAGGGAGCCTTAAACAGCCCTGCACCTCTTTCCCCAGCAGACTGATAAAGCTCCTGACCTCACATTTGTAAGGCTTGTGTTCAGACAAGGAGCAGGGATCATGAACAGTGTTATTCAGCATTGGCAGCTGGTGTAGGTCACTGATATTTCATTTGTGTTATAGATAACGGCAAGCTTGGAATCTTTTTATAGCTACCTAAAGTGTTATCTTTAGTAATAGAAAATAAATTCATTTTAGGGCTTAAACTTGTTTAAACTTTTAAAATCATAAACATGCAGTAACAGGCCATTATTTATAACATTCCTTTCTGCTGTTTTAGTTAATTTCATTTGATTTTTCTAAAAAAGGAATAATTTTGGCCTTATTGAAACCAGCATTAATTCTGTCACTGCCTTCAATGGGCCTAGGATTCAGCATCAGTGTCTATATTTGTAAGTCTGAATTTAGAACAAGTAGGAGAAAGCATTTGGTATGTTACAGACAAAAGTCATCTACAAGCTGTGTTCCATGCAGAGTGAAAAATTATATATATTCTGTCTGCATACATGCTTATCCAATTTTTTTAAAACTAGCTCATTGAATCACACATCTTAAGAGTTAACAGATGGATGGTGTCTTTGTACGAGTTTCTACCTGCACTGCTGGACAGAGCAAAAATATTTCTCAGAAGTAAAGTTCTAATCCTACAGACTCATCTGGACCAAGAACAATTTTTTTTTTCATAGAATTTGGCAACCCTGCTCTCTTCAAATGACAAGAAGCTGCACATAAGCCTACATATGAGCTGTGACTCTCATATGGCCTCCAAAAGTCTGGAACCTGCCTATATAGTCTAGTCTGAGAAGGAACAGTTCTAGGAGTAAAGGTGAGCAGGCCATGCAGCAAGTTAGATCAGGATTTGACACAGAAGCTCATTATACTTTTCTGGCAGTCAGCACCTACCATGTCCACATTTTGTTATCTTCTAGAGCTAAGAAACTGTAATTTCTTATAATGCACTTTTACAACCTGTAAAATCAATTGCTTCATATAGTTACACTTCTACTTACAGTTTTGGATTACGTGAGCCATTCTAGTTTTAAATTTCCCTTTACCCTGCATATCAGTAGGTTAGTAGGAGACAGACTGGAGACTTTCTTCTTACCCTGGCATCTGTGGCCTTGTATGAGACAGTGACTCCTTGGTGTATGCTTGTCGTGATGTACTAATGGGCAGGCAGGGACTGTTCAGCCTCTATCAGCCCTCCGGAGTTTAGGTATCGATACACACTTTAGGTGATTTATCTTTTAAGGAAATATTCACTAGTATTAGCTTATAATAACTAAAATTGTAAATACGTTTGCAAAATCACCCTTAAATGGGTAATAGTGAAACGGCAGTGAAAGAATGAAGTCTTGAAAAACACCACGGTACGAGCACACAACCCCATGCCGGTAGTTATCCACCTCTGGCACGGCAACAAGGTAAGGGCACTCAAGGGCGCGCTCGGAGCGCGCAGCGCGATCGCCGCCAGGGCCTGGGGCAGGCACGGCGG
>NW_005054336.1:2830177-2846645 GCF_000277835.1 Geospiza fortis
CGCGCCCAGCCCCTGCCTGCGCTGCCCCGGCGAGCGGTGCCGTGCCCGGCCCGACGGCGGGGCCTCAGGCCGGGAGGATCGGTGCCCGGCCAGCCCGGGTGCGGAGCCCTGGGTGGGCGCTGAGCAGTTCCTTGGCCCCGGCTATCCCGCAGCCACCGCTCCCTGCACCGCCTCTGCTCTCTGCTGTTTACGGTTTGCCCAGTTGCACCGGGGAGCTCGTTTCGTGCATCCCTGTTACAGGGAAAACGTAGAGCAAGAAGCTAATTGCTGTCCCTCAAGTTGTACAGTTTAAGCCACCAGTCAATTTCTGTACTTGTCTCAGGTCTCTGTGATTTGCTTCTTTACTGAATGCTCTAAATTAAGTTGTATTAGCTAGGCTTCTTTTGCAGCTATAGGTGAGCAGAGAATGCATAGCAGTTTTGTCAAGTGCTATTTTTCATAAAATAAGCATAAAGATCTCTGTTCCCAGGGTTCTGTGCAGATGGTTTTGTGCCAGGCAGTACTAATATAAATTAGTGAGCCTCAGTTTGTCATGATTTGCTTGTTTTCTTTTGCTAACATCATTAGGAGACATGTGTGGGCTTTTTACTCATATGACATGTTCTTTTTTTCCTGTACCACAAAGCAGTAAATGAACAGGCTGCTGGGGAAGTGAGAGGGGTATGACAGTAATAGAAGAGCATTTGGGGGCAAATCGAATTGCTGTCAATATGACAGTTGATCACTCATTTCAGGAAGTAAGAAACTCTTGCTGTTGGATAACAGCAGGTTAATGGATTACTTTCCAAACACATATATCCTACAAATCCATTCAGATTTCAATAAAACAGCCAGTGTTGGAAAAGGTGGCAACATCCTATGTCTGTTCTGGGGGTTGGAAAAAGGAAACAGCAGCAACTGAAAAAGTCCAGGATGGGCTTAGTTTGGGCCATGTGATATATAAACTGCTGCTGTAGAAGTGGGAATAGAATTTTCAGGAGTAAAGGGAGTTCCTTAAAAGCAACAAATAGATTAGAATAAAAACATGGAGGGTAAATCCCAAGAGAACACTGACTGAAAGAAACAGCATGGAGGAGGGCTTACCTATTACTCACTAAATGAGAAACTGTGGAAGAAGACTGAGAAACTTCTACTTTTTTAAATATAAAAGGATTAAAGGCAGAGTGATATGGAGAATGATACAGATGATGTAATGGCCCCAAAATTTACTAGGAATTTATTTTTACCTCTAGGGACTTCAAGTTCATTGGCATCCCAGAGATGAAATACCAGTGTAATTAGGGGCAAATAAGAAAAAGTCCCTATTATATCCAGAGCAAAAGTCTCTATTATATCCAGAGCAAATATTAAAAATCCAAATAGTTCCCTCTTCAGAGCCCTTTCAAGAATGAGGATGTAAGTTAATGGTTTTGGAGCTCGTTAGTGACTTACGAGTGTAAAGATATGTCAGAGCATTTGAAGCATCTTGGCAAGAAAACCTTTTTTCATGCATTTGTGATCCTTGCCCTGATATTAGCTCTTGATGTGTAGCAAAGGCATGGGGTTTTTCTTTTTTGAAATAGCAGAGATAGTGCAGGCTTTGACATTTGTTCAGGAGCTGTACAACCCTTCTTCCTGCAGTTTCTTTCACATGACTTCTAAACAGTATTTTGTGAGCTAACTCCCAACTTCTCTATCTACTTCTGTGTCAGAATTCAGTAAAACCTCTAGGTCATAATCACAGTTTATTTAAATTCTACTGGATTTGACCTTCAGTCAGTGCAAGCTTGTGTACATCCATTCACTTCAATAGCATTTCAGTGTTCAGCTTCTACAATAAGTAAGTTGCCTGCTTCTAATTCTCGTAAGACCCAATTCCTTAAAAGTTGCATCAGAAACTGACTATTGACACAGCAGAAAGAAGATTACAACATCAAAGCTTATTTTCTGAAGTCAGTCTGAATCCTAAAATGATAAAAACTAGCAAATATGTCTTGCTTTCTGGTTACTTAATTTTGATTGCTTTTGGTTGTTAAGAATCCACGTGGTCCTTTATCATGCCAGAATGCAATGTGATGGTTTTAAATAGTTGCATAATCTTACCAGCTAAGTGAAAGATTGGAAGTGCATTTACAGTATTCTGCATTTTAAAGTCTTTCATAAAGCACATGACTGGTGTCAGTGTGGAAGCAGTGTGCTTGCTGTGACAATAACCTGCATTTCCCAGTGGCTATGCCAGGCAGTGCTCTGTCAGAAGTGTTTGTGTGCTCAGGGCTGGGCTGGCACACAGGCACAGCCTGGCAGGCACTGGGGATGGTCCTTCCCGGAAGAAGCTGTGGTGGGTCTGCAGGGTGTGGGACACTCAGCATTGCCAGGGTGTAGCAGATACCTGATCTCAGAAGTAAAGAAGGCTTCAGCTTCAAAACTGATCATTTGATATTATTTTAGGTGCACTGTATTGTTTCTTAGAATATGGTCTGAAACCATCATTATTCTCAAATCCCAAAGCAGCAGTTCTATGCAGCAATAAACACACTTCTTTTTCTCTTCTTTTAGGATTCAGGGTTACGATTCCACTATGTGGCTGCTGGAGAAAGGGGCAAACCACTCATGTTGCTGCTTCATGGCTTTCCAGAATTCTGGTAAAACACCCTTCACCATTTTCTATTATAAAAGAGGCTGCATAAGATACCCAAGGATGAACACCTCTGCTTAAATATCCCCAGTGTGATCCCTTATATGCATTTATGAATACTAATGGCATGAAGTTTCAGTAGGCAATGAACCATTGAAACATTTTTTTAACTGCTGCATCCACAAAAAAAAAATTCCTTCAGACTAACACAAACCAACCATCTTTTTCATACTGTCAATCCATTTTTCCTCAGGTATGTACCCTTTCCTGCAAACTTTGTGAAGGAACTGCTAATTTTAAACAAATTTCCTGTTTGGATAGTACTTGTACTATATGGCTAAACATGAATTATAGCAGAGGGTGTTAAAATAAGGATCCATTACATGTTAAGTGCAATCAGGATTGCTCCATTTATTAAAAATACTACACATTAATTTTTAACTAGGGGAGGGGAAGAACTATGAGTTCTATAGGCTATTGTGCAGCCTAATTTCAGAATGCTACTCAGGGAAAAAGGTTCTATTATTAGTTCATCACAAGATGAATGATGAATCAAACCCAATCCTAAATGTTTGTTTATAACAATGAAAAGCAGTCATGTGTCCAATGATTTAACCAAATTACTCAGGCTGTCATTGTCAGGTTTAACTAGTGAAGCATGGCTTACAGAACTTGCACAGGAAAACCAGTAAGGGAAAAAGGGAGTAGTAATGCCAGAAGTACAGCAAGGTAAATGATCCTTTTCCTTACCAAACTCAGCTGTAGGGCTAGAGGCCACTGCTGGAGCTGTGATCTTCCAGTCTGTACTCAGGTCGTACCACGCTAAACTGACCCAAGTAGAAGAGAGGTCAGTTCTCTTCCCTCAGCAATTTCCCCTAGCTACTAATGCCCTTCAGGGTGGTGGGACAGAGACACATTTCTGATACGTTAAATTTTCAAAGAACATTATTCTAGTAATAAATTGCTATCTAAAATTATTAAAGCTGTAAACTTTGATTGAAAGGACAGTTAGATGGGTCAGTGCATATTCTCTTCAAACATTATGCATATCTTGCATAAAGCATATTCTAACACAGGCAATGAGACTACAGCTGATTTCCCCTATGGGGGAATAGTAATG
Source organism: Geospiza fortis (assembly GCF_000277835.1). Classification (NCBI taxonomy): domain Eukaryota; kingdom Metazoa; phylum Chordata; class Aves; order Passeriformes; family Thraupidae; genus Geospiza; species Geospiza fortis. Next base: position 2,833,912 of record NW_005054336.1, read on the forward strand.
GAGAAATTAGCATTTTATATACATATTCTACTGAGATTAGGTATATTATTTTTAAAAAGTAGAAAGTAATTCTTACAGTTTAGAATAGTGAGTCATGCTGTAAGTGGCAGCTACTAGATTGTATTGTCTGACCATTCAAAAGGGATGAATAAAAAACCTGTTATGTAGGTCACTGGGACCACCAAGAGTTTCTATCACTATTTTGAAAAAGAACACTATATGCTAATAGTCTGTAAACCAGTCATATTACCAATATTTGTGTTAGGTTATTCATTCACTCAGTGAGTTCTTTTTCATTCAGGAATAGTGATTGTTCCGAGAGCACAAGATAAAATAACCACAATTTAAGAGACATGTAAAGCAGCATCAAATTTGTATTGTTTGTCTAGGAAAACAAAAAGGATATTATCCACAATTACAGTTCTTAATTTTAATAAATCCTCTGCCTTCAAATGTCTCAAGGTTATAACTAGGACAAATATAACCAGACAATACTGACCACTAAGAGTGACAGAGAATGTCTGAAGGTGACAGATCACTAAAGAATGTGACATACCAGAGCCAATTAAGGTTTTAGATGCATAAGAACTTGAAAATCAATACATTGTGAAAGGTCAATAATAAAATACTTGAAACTGGACATAATGTGTTGAGGCAGCTGAGTACTTAAAAGTTGTGTGTGAGCTGCTACATTTTATACGACTTGCTCTTTAGAAAAAATATGATCAGAAAGTCTCAAAATAGATTCAACCTTATGAGCATAGAGGCATTCACAACATTTCCAAATTCTGCTTGCAAAGCAGCTGTCCAATATTTATATATCATATGGGATAAAAGGGTTTATTTGAATATAAAACCTACCCATTTGATAGGTCAGATATTTGGAGACTGATGGACTGTTGTGAAAACAGAGGATGAGAATAGCTTGTAGACATTTTCAGAAAACAAAAATAGATGATTTATGTATTTATGGGCCTGGTTCTTTCTTATTGAAGTATATAGAATAGCTGCAACAGTTACCATGGCAAATTCAGCTTCCAAGTCATTATATAACGCCTGTAAAAAATTCATTCCCAGAGATCTCAGCTAAACCTTGTCTTCACATTATATAGCACTGAATGAAAATGTTCCGACTGTTTTGTTTATATGAAAACAGATTCATACCACTGAGTGTTCCTGTAACCTTATTTAAGTTCAAAGTCCCTAATAGGCCGGAGGCAAAGGTAAAGTGGAAGAGCCCATGGTCTGATACAGATGTTGTTCGGATTAAGATAGAATTCTGTGCATCACACTTACAACCACTGATAATCCAAATGTTATATATCCTTTCTCTGAAACTGTTGAAACAAGCAGAAATAAAAGCTAAATCCTAGCACAGAGGGATGCAGTCACTGTTATATATGTCCAGAAGAATCCTGTTTTTCCTACATCTTTCTAGTACAGTGTAAGATAAGACTATGTCTGTCTTGGTACTGGCTATTCTAAAATTTATTTGGTTTCAATAACAGCTGAAGGACAGGTGGTTCTTGCAGGTTAAGACCCACCATTTTCTTTTTATTTTTGCTTCAAAACCCACATGCAGCCACTACATACAGTTACAGAGAGAGGAATAGCCCAGGCCTTTGCCTGAGTTCTTGCCTTTGTATGCCTTTTGATGTATGTAATGCTATCACTCTTTTCCATAGAAACACAAGGATGAAATACTTTGTCTAGTCACAACACATTGAGAGAGCCTGTTCTGCAACAGTTCTGGCAGAGAGACAGAGATGAAAGTGTACACAGGATAAATCCTATAAACTTCACCAAGATCATTTGTTATTAACTGGATTTCTTTCTTTGGTTTATTCAGCATATGAATTATCTGACATTCTTTTTCTGAATAGAAAAAAATTGAAAAACATGGCTGTGAGTAAGCCAGGGAGAAGAGAAGTTTTTCAGATCTTACTCATTTGATGCCACTATGGCTCCAAGGATAAAACAGAATAGTCCTCCCTGTGCCCTGGTTTATGCCTGCTTCCTTTGCAGCAAAGGGACTGTGCCAGACTCCAAGAATTGTTGAAAAACCCTGGCTCTGACCATGTTCCCTTTGTGGCAGCTGAACTTTTTTACTGGGGGATTCAAGACGGGAGCACAAAACTACTGCAGCCACAAAGGACCATCAGCACAGCACAGAAAGGAAAAAGAATCTCAACGCAAACAAAGCCATGCTAGTTTATCCTCAAATACTGGGTGCAAAAGCATTGTGTGAATTTTTGGTATGATACTGCTTGACCTTGTAACTCCAACTTTTTTTCCCCTTTGTTAGGTATTCTTGGCGCCATCAACTGCGGGAATTTAAAAGTGAATATCGAGTGGTGGCCCTGGATTTGAGAGGTTATGGAGAAACAGATGCTCCTCCTCACAAAGAAAATTACAAGTTAGATTGCCTGATAGCAGACATAAAGGATATTTTGGAATCTCTAGGTGCGTTACTAGAAGAAAAATCTACTTGACTCAAAAATTACTTAATTTTCTAGGAAAAGAAACCCATACAAAGATCTAGCACTGGATTTTTGTTTGGTTGGTTGGTTTTTTAATATATGCATTGCAGAGGTGTATAAATCTAAGGATACTAATATAATTTGGACAATTATAAATGAAGAAGTGTTGTTTTCTATTTACAATGTGTGTGTCTGTATAAGCAATATGTAAAGATGATTTTTTCATCAGGAATTTTGAAAAGAAAATTCCTATGTACTGTAAAACGCAGTACAAACCTATGGTTCCTTTCCTTAGGAAGTCTTTCCTCCTAATCACTTGCCTTAGTGGATAATATTCTGAGTTAGAGTCTTAAAGCACTTGCAGACCAAGGAATTTATATCAGATGACATTCTTCTTGCACAAACAAAACATAGTAAGTATTGTGGGCTTTACAGAGATGGTGAGAGTTCATCTGCTGTACTGGGAAAAAAAAACCTCCAAAAATGCTACCCTTTGCACAATACTACTCCTGTCAGTTCTGAAGAGCTGAATCACTCTGTCTTACACAACAGTGAGAGCAGAAGGGAGAACAAGGGGCACACTGCTCTCTGTGGCAAATACACAGGGTAAAGGTCTAGAGCTGAAGTGCAAAATTGGCCCCTCCAGCTCAGTTTGAAGTGTCCCTGTTTGGGTGATAAATTGTAACCCCTGGTGAAGGCTATTTCCCTTCCATATCAAGATCAACACAAGGGATTAGATTGTCATTCTCTGAGTAATTTTAATTCCCTGGATATTCTAGCCAAAGTAAAATAACTTACTGCATTTCATATGGAGAAATAATAAAGCAGTGATTCAAGTTCTGAGATTTGAATTTTGCTTTGCTTCTGATGTTTGAGTATTGGCAAAAGATTGGGCAGGCAGTCCTCACACAGTGTTGACATTTTCCAGCCTTTGCTGGTTGTGTTAATCTCCATGGTAATGCCATGGTTATGCTTGAGAAGTGCTCTCAGCATAATTCAATTTCAGAGGGATTTAAATGTTTTTGGGAAAATCACTTCAGAGCCTTATCTTTGTTTGTCCTAATCCCAAGTTAAATTCTTTTGGAGAACTTGATTATATCAAAAGTGCTCCTAAAGATTTCTATCCAAGAGGGTTTATAAGGCTCTTTGACAACTGTGTCCAAATTTATGTCAGAATTCTAAACATCTTGGCTTTTATACGTTTCATTTGTAGTCTGTTGCTCACCATTCCAGTCCTCAGTGAGGAGGATGATGGTACCTGACACTAGAGTATGTTGTTTTCCAGCGGTGGTTTAAGAAGGAGTGTTAGAGCTTTCAAAACACTTGGTCACTATCCTGCCCATGCCACTTCTATTGCTGCTAAAATACAATTTTTATTGATGGAAGAATAAGTATGTGAATGTCCAGAACTTACAAAATTTCCAACAAAACAGCATATGGAGAAAAGCTACAGGCCTCCTAAGTATATAAATGGGAGTGTTTACACATGCTTTATATATAGCTACTAAGTATAATGCCCACTTTTTGCATAATGATGCCCCTGAGTGCTTAGATAACCTCTCATATTCAGAGAAATACATTAGGATTATTTTTGTTCTGGAGGTGCTCAGGAGATTGCTCAGTCTTCTTGTCTGCAGTTTCAAATTCCAAACTCCCTAAACATGGCAAATGTACATGTGTTACAATGACTGCAGGCTGAAGTGTCTATCTGACCCTGCACTGGCCAAGATGCACACTGAGTGACTTCAGGGTGACATGGAGGTAGTAGAGTTAAAGTTTAATGAAGTCCAATTAAATACTTTGACATATTTGTACATTTTTGAACTATAACAGTGCCCTATTTTTTCTGACTGTTAGTAATGGAAATGGTGCAGTATTAAAGTTACATTAATGAATGTGCTGAACCACCTATTCAGCCCAATAATAATTTTATTGTATGAGCTGATTTCTGTGGATACAAATTCCTTTGAAATTAAAGCATGTGTCTGTGTTTATGTGGTAGGATACAACAAGTGTGTGTTGATTGGCCATGACTGGGGAGGAATGATTGCTTGGTTGGTGGCCATATGTTACCCTGAAATGGTGACTAAGCTGATTGTGGTTAATTTCCCTCATCCTTCTGTATTTACAGGTAAGTTTGACGGTAGTCTTTGTTAATCCAAAGTATCTGCATTTTGGTCATGATTGTGTTTGCTTTGAGAACCAACAGCCTGCCTCAGTAGATAAGTTCTATGGCTCTCACAGTCTGGACGGTATTTTATGAAGCAGTAAGATATCAAGTGTTTATTTGACTTCTGAAAATAAATTTATTGTAGGAAATGGGAATGCTTGCCACAAAAGTTTCAGATGTTTTTTTAATCCTTGAGGGTCCACAAACATAATTTTCAAACACATGAATCTGTTTTGTTGCACTTTATCACTGTTTATCACTGTTATATATATCAGGAAATAATTCCCAAAGAAGGATGTATATTGTATTACACTTTGGTAAAGGCCACACTGCATTATTAAATCTGCATAAGCCTGTCTTTGTATGAATGTGAATCAGACATTAGAATTACATCCTGATTTAGGTGACAAGTGACAATTTGTGATCTGATACAATATTCATTGGAAGAAGTCTTTCCAGGCTACTTAATAGATGCTCAGGAATATACCAGTACTTTGCTGAAGCAGGACTAGTTTCACTATTTGTTGTGTGATAGAGTTGAGTTTGTCTACTACCCAGAATTACAAAACATTTATAGGAATTATATCAACATTCAGTAATGAAAAGGAAAGTACTATCTCACTAACTTGAATTTTTTCAATTGCTGGCCTTACCCTATCTCCATTTAAAAAGTCACCCCATTTCCCCATAAATAGCTAAGAATATTCAGCAGAATTTTAATTTTCATTTCAACTGAATGTAAATCTGACCGTACACTGTGGGATCAGCCACAACATCCATATTTGTTGTTCTCACAGTGTTCTTGGGCACCTTTCTAAGATACTAAAGAACATTTTGCCAGGTGGTAAATCCACACTTACCCATGTAGAGCTCTGTTTTCCACACGAAAGCAAAAGATTTTGCAGTGTTTTCAATGAGACCAGGAGCGAGACTGTAGAGAAGATAATTGCATTTTATTATAGTATTTGTTTGCATATTTGTTGAACTACAAAAGCTGTACCTTAATGAATTCTCCCTACATCAAATTTATTCTACTTTGGATTAAAAGAAAACACACCATTTATAAACAGTATAGAAAAGTAAAGTGATCAGTGCTGACAATGGTCCATCAGGAAAAATATAATGGATAATGCAATTTAAGAATGTATAAGATATGAAACTTTAGAAGATAGGTAACACTTCAATTTCTGTTGGCTTAAAACCCATTTCTATTCACTGTCAGAATTAATATTTCAGAGAGATGTCCTGTGTTGGGAATGTGGTTTTTTGCATTCCTAAATTTGCACCTGTAAAGGAAAAGTTCTAGACTTCCTAGTACCTACACACATTGTCTGCTTGCTTTGAGGAAGTCAGGTATTTGAATGTCAATGTTGGCTCTTGAAACTCACTGGAGACACAGCTCTACAATTTAAAAATAAAACAGTCAATGCAAGTTGGTGATAGATAGATAGATAGATAGATAGATAGATAGATAGATAGATAGATATAGATAGATATAGATAGATAGAATTTTCTTTTGCTATATATGCTATGTCTTTAAAAATGACTGTAAAAATCTTTGAAAAGTGATTCTATGTAATCTTGATTACAGTTCTTGAAATTGCCAAATAGACACTGTTAGAAAAATTCTATACTTCAATGAATAGTAGTGATGCAGTTTTTAGGATGTCAGTGGATTATCATCTACAGATTTCTGTGCATCACATCATTGATGAGAGAAATACCTATTTATGCCTTTTATTCCATATCTGGAAAAAAAATGCTTTGGACTAGCTACACAAATAGATCTCTAAGTGAAAAATTACCATGCAATTAAACTCTCCAGTGCTGCTGTCCTCACCTAATCTTTGGCAAACTTTTATTTTGCTGGCTGTTTCTACTAACATTTATAAAAGAAGTACCTTTTAATGGCCACATCATATATTTACTCCTGAAACAATAATCATCTTTTGTCACACAGCATACTTTAATGTAGTATTTTTAAAACATTCCTTTAAGTTTAAAAATAGTAATATTACTAGTAATTTTGTTTGAGCCATCAGTTTTCATTTTTAATTCATGGACATTTTTGTTTCAGAATACATTCTACGACATCCATCACAATTGATTAAATCTGGTTACTACTTCTTTTTCCAAATGCCATGGTTTCCTGAATTCATGTTTACACTAAATGATTTCAAGGTGAGCAAAATGAATGCTCTTGTTTATGTATGTAACTGTGAGTAATGGAATAATTGCCACCTACATTGATCCCTTCTGGTGTAGTTATTACTGGAAAAAATATAGAGCCTTCTGACTTTTCTTCTTAAGCTTTATATAAAGTAGCATACAAGTACATAGAGCTTCTGAGATTAACTCTTACTTCTGCATTTCTGGGAGGTGCTGAGGGAGGTACTTTTAACCTCAGCACTGCAGTGCATTACTGCACCTAGACGGTCAGCTGGTTTCACTTGTGCCCGTACCAGTGGGACACCGCTGGTGCCTGGGGAGCTCCTGCTGACTTATCTGAAGTTCCTGTGTGCAGTGGGACATCCTCTTATCTCTCAGAGCCTGCCACAGGGCAGGCAGTGTGGGAGGCTGGGCATTGCATCCAGCCAGGTGATGAATTGTGCCCGAGAAGCCAAGGCCAGGCCTTGGTATAACCTTAAACGTGAGCAGGAGCCGATAGAAAAGGACAACAATGCGGGATACACCCTCCTACACACCAACAGCCCGAGCACAGCTCCCCGTGCTGCACATACAGGGCACAGCCAGCAGGGAGGCCAGGAATCCTCCTCCCTCCTGCTCTGCCACCTGCTGGGGTCCATCCCAAAAAAACCTACGGGCCGGCACTTGCCTGTCACAGGTAGCAGGGCAGGATGCAGTAACTTGGTAATACTGGTATTTCTCTGTACTTGATTCTTCTGGAATAAGTTCTACTAGAGATGTTTACCTTGTGCTTTACACATAGCTCTCTAAAAACTCATTTGAACCATTCATTGTACTTTGAACATAAATAGATTTTATAAATGTACATAAACAGATTTTAGAAAGATGTGTCCTGTTGAAGGAGACAAATCACATTTTCTAGCTATCTTACATAATAGTTTTTTCTTCTTGCTTTTGTAGGTTCTGAAAAGTTTATTTACCAGCCAGGCTACTGGAATTGGAAGAAAAGGCTGCAGATTAACTGCAGAGGATATTGAAGCTTATCTCTATGTCTTTTCACAACCTGGAGCATTAACAGGACCCATTAACCATTACAGAACTCTTTTCAGGTCAGTATAATATTCCCAAGCAAAGGAAAATATTCTAGAAAATCACCTGGAGCCCAAAGGTGTTACTGCTGCTCCTCTCCTGCCGCTGGACCAGGGGAAACCCCCAGGTGTGTTCCTGAAACCTCACCAGGTGGGCACAGGCCCAGTCAAGCAGTGAGAGGCCAGGTGTGTTCTGAGAGGTGTCCACACAAAACGGCAAAACAAGCAGAGTGCACGAAAGGAAAATCTTTGTTTCAAAATCTAAAAAAGCAATGACTCTTCTTCATTCACAGCCCCCATGGCAATCCCAAAAATCTGCCTCTACATAATACTTTAAAAATTAACACCAATTAATTGTTTGCATTACAATTCATATTATGATAATATCTATCAAGAGCTTATTATTATATAATACTACTAGATGATATGGCATCCAAGTATGCTACCCTTACTTGTAACTTTACAAGACCATATCTGGCACAATTTTATTGTGTTTAGGCTATCTCTGTTTTTCAGAAGGGTGGGAGAGGTTTTTTATAACTAAGCCTTAAACTAACCTAACTTGGTTTGGGTTTGGGGTTTTTTTGTTCCTTTATTGGTCTTAGCAGACTCACTTCATAGAGTAAAACAGAGATAGCATCATAATAGGAAATATTTTTGCAAGATTAATATTTATTTTCTCAAACAGCTTTCGAATGGTTTTAACTTTCCTGAAAGGAGTTGGCTTGGTCTTAGAGACAGACACCCCCTTTTTCACCCACCAAAAACAGGGCCAGAAGATCTTAACTCTGCATATATTCTACTTATAGCACTAACTTGGACTATATCAAGAAGAGTGGCATTGAATTTGGTTTTCCTTTGCCATCTCCAGTCTTCAGCAGTGATAAATGTCCTGCATGCTTCTCCAACAAAAGATCAGCTTCCCAATATCCTTTAAAACAGCAATTCCCTTCTTTCCCTAAACTCAGGCAGTAGATGTTTGAAGTAAAATAACTGTTCATTTTCCATGGTCCAAATTTACTGCCACCTTTCTGTGCCACTGTCAGGAGAGCAATCAGCAGGGAAAACACTGTGAGGGAAACAGGGAGCTGAGCTAGGTGCTGCCTTGTACAGGCTGAGACGGAACTGGAAGGAGAAAGCAGAAAGCTAACCCCAAGCATGGCTGACAGTGGGGAATAAATGAGGCAGCTGTGCTGGTAACAGTACACTTATTAAAGCTGTGCAGAGAGCAGCCGATGCCACCAGTGGGATATCCGAGGGCCACGGCGGCGCTGCCTGCCCGCCAGCGGCTCCCCCGTCCTGCAGCAGCCCCGGGCAGGGCTGATGAGGAGCTCAGAGGCCGCAGCGCCCCGAGCCCGGCTCGTTCCACCAGCAGCACCTCGCTCCAGTGCGTGTGCACATTAACCAGCTGCTCCTCTGACAACAGCAGTGACGTGCCTGTGACAGCTGAACTGCTCTGGGACTCACAGACAAATGGAGGAGTTGTGAACCTTTAAACTATTGTTTCAGGCCCTTTCAGACTCAAAAACACAGTGAAGTATCAGTTTTAAGTCAGAAAGTATCTTCATAGCTATTAATTCCTCCATGTGTTTTGTGTGTATGTTTGTGCATTGTTTGCTTTATTCTTCTAATGAAAGTACACCTGCACTGAATTCAGAGAATCTTATTTAGGTGCTGTCTGCCACAATGCAGCAGGCTTTGGACTGGAACAGAAAGATCAGTCACTCAGTTCTTGCCACCAGTTCTGAGGTCACACCTTATGGGATGGGAATTGTTAAATATGAAAACTGGATTGGAATTTTCCCTTTCTCTCATCTAAGTCATTAAGCAGCACCTGGATGCTAAGGACTTATATTCACCATAACTCCCAGTGGGCTGATACTGGTGACCTACGTTCTAAAGGGTTCCAACTCATTACTATCCACTTGGAGGTGCATTCTTCAGAGCCTAATTCTTCTGGAATGTTATTTCCAAAGAGAAAATAACCTACTTCCATCCATCACCAGAATGTCTTTTTATAAATAGCACAGTGGTCATTCCTTTCACTAGATATTAAATACAAACACTTTAAGAATAAATCCATAAAGTTTTTATATCATGCTTGGTAAGAAGCTGCAACTTGAATTTCTTCTGATACACCATTTATTTAGAAAATAGCATTAGTTCTCTTGTAACAATTAAGAAGTACTTCACTGTTTACAGAGAAACTGTGTAACAATGCTGAAAGTCTGAGTCTGTTTTTCAAAGACTAATATTTCACGAATTGAACTTCCCTTTCTAAATGAGAAATCTGTGCATTAATTGTTATTAAAGGCAATTTCTGGAAATTTCACGCATGATATAATTTCCCATATTCCAGACTGAACAGAAATATAATGCAATTCATGGGCAATGAAAAGTGACAAAAAAGCCTGTGAAAAAAAGCCTGTATAAAGCCTGATAGAGTTTACCTAAGTGAGGCTGCAAACCTTGCAAGGCACAAAACAGTAAACTGTACAGTGGGGAGAAAACACACATGTTAATAGTGAAGAGATCCAGGATACTGGAGTAAAAGGTGAAGAGATTAGTCTCAATGCACAGAATCAGATATTAGATTATCAGTTTTTAAAATTGGTACTATGAATAAGCTCTGGTTCAGTGGGTGAGGTCAGGCTGTTTGCAAAATGAGATTTAAATCCACTGGTAGAAAATGCCATTTTAAGAATTTTTGTAATCATCAATCAAAATGAAATTACTATCTAAAGTGATCTTTTATTAACATTTCTTGACTTTGCATGTAAGTAGAGAGGAAGAATGTCTTCAAAGTCTCATTTTATTTGTCTTACTTTAAACTAAGACGTCACCTTCTTTTTCTTGCTTTTTTTTACAGGTCTCTGTGTTTTATTAAACAAGACCTAACTAAGTGTGTTTTATTTTTCAAGCTGCCTGCCTCTGCAGAACCATGAAGTCATCATGCCAACCCTGCTGTTATGGGGAGAAAGAGATGCATTTATGGAAGTTGAGATGGCAGAAATTACAAGGATTTATGTTAAAAATCATTTCAGATTAACTATTTTGTCAGAAGCCAGTCATTGGCTCCAGCAGGATCAACCTGACATAGTGAACAAGTTGATATGGACCTTTCTTAAGGAAGAGACAAAAAGAAAAAGAGAATGACTGTTTGTACATGTTTTAAGGGGTCTAAATAAAAGCTCTTCGGATTTAAAACCTAATTGTTATCAGGGCCATATTTCCAGCCTGCCTTCTATTTTGAGCTCTGTTAGAGAAGTGTTTTCATTGTACTGTACATTTGGACACTAATCGTACAGCTAAAAGAAGTGAGTATGAGAATATATGATACCAACATTGGTTTTACCTGTATACTTGTATTTTGCACATAAAAACACCTGCCTTAAAATACATATGTATTTGTACAGAAAGAAAATCATGGAAAGTTGCTTGGTTTTGTTTTCTCCCTTGCTTTACAGTTGTAATGTGTGGTGCCTTTTACAAATTTATAACGAAACAATAGAGTGGTGCCATACTGAAGAAAGTCACAAGTTTTCATTCTAGATCTGCCTGAATTTTTAAAATGTATTTTACCATTAAACAGTAACTCTTTTTATCTATATTTTAGCATACTGAACGATTGAAACTTTTCTGGGTACGTTTCTAGTCTTCAAGTGAATAATGATCCGTATCTTGTTGTATTGTTGAATGCAGCTGCTTTGCGCAATGTGTTTTTCTTTCTTGACTAAAAAATGGGAAACCTGTACACTCCACATGTCTGAACAAGAACAATGGAAAATTAAGATATAACATGTATCAAATCCACCTCTGTCTAATAAAATGCAACTTACAAGCCTCCCTTTACTTTATCTGTCTTCCTATGGAGAGATTTGCTGAAGCTAAGAACTGAATTTGAATAGCTGAAGCGTCTGGTCTGGTATTCAGCCTGGACACTCATGCTATGATTGTTGACAATTTTTGAAAATAATGCCTCGTTGTTGGCATTATCCTTCCTATGTCAGCAACTACTGTTCTTGTCTCCAAGAACTGCTGCCAAGTTCCTGTGTTTATAGGAGGAAGAGACGCAATGAATATGGACACAAAGGGTAGAATTAACTTGCATGTGATGGCAGGGAAGAAGAAAAGACTGTATGCTAACTACAATGGGAAAAGAAGCAAAAATACGAGACCACGGGATAGGTGTCACGTGTCTGTCAGGTTTCCAAAGCCTCCCTCTCCACCTGCAAAGCAAGCACAGTGCCCTGGAATCAGAGGTGAACAAGAGCCCACTGAGGGAGGCATCAGGGCCAGGTGAGCCAGAACAACTGTCCCCACCAGAGTAGAACAGAGCTGGGAGATGCTGTGGAGTCCCAACACATCCCCACACTGCCAAGTGTGTCATCCCTTTGAAGCCACTGTGTCCCACTCGGTGTGGTTGCAGTGTAACCCTCAATGTAACCCTCGCCAGGGAAGACCAAGCAGTGCTGCCTGCCCAGCGCTAGCTCATGGCTGGAGACCTGCTCTCGTCCCCAAATCCCAGCAGAGTCTCCTCAGGATCACGACAGTGGTGTTATATTTGCTTCTTTCCATCCACCACTGGTACCTGCCTTTCAAGCATTTTCCCCTGAATACTTCCAGCATTTATGAACGTAAACGGTTATGTGCTTCTCTTACTTACACTATGAAGGTGGAAGGCTCTCCCTTGTCTCAGGAGGTGGCACAGAGAGGCTTCTATCGCCTGTGCAGCAGTTTTGCTGTGGCAAGACAGAGAGTGCTGGGGAGTAGGGATTTTCCTGCAGAGCACCGGCTACTCGGAAACCGCAGCCCGCCCCGCTTCCTTCCCCGCGGCAGGTGCACACG
>NW_005054336.1:2847412-2872647 GCF_000277835.1 Geospiza fortis
GGGCGGGCGCCGCTGCTCTGCGAACGTCTGGTGGGGAGGCGGCTGCAGCTGCACGGCCTGGAAGCCGCGGAGTTACGGCAATTGCTGCGGTGAGTGCGCGACCGCGGCAGGATCGATGGGCTGGCCTCGGCATCACCGCTCCTGTGTCCTGCCTCTTCCTTTTCTCCCAGTCCCAGCACCTGTTTTAAAGGTTTTCCTATTCAAGGCAGTACTCTCGCAGCCTTCCTGCAGAGTTTGCAGAGGACTTTCTGTAACTTCTTCCTTTTCCTCTGCCTTTGCCGTTCTGCTGATAGCACATGCCTGTACTCTGCACCTTAGCGTGCTTTTTTGTTGTACGTAAAGGACTTGTAATAGAAAAAGAGAAAAAAACAGCAAAAATCCTTTGAGATTGTCTGTGCCTACTAAAACCCTTTCCAGGAAGAGTCCCAGATGAATACTGCAAATAAAACCAACTCTCAGCTCATATTTGAAAAAGTTACGGATATAGGAATCAAGGAGAACTTCAGCAAGTTGGATGAAAAGGCATTAAGTTCAAAACTCGTCTCTCAAGTCCTAGTGAACCATTGGCCAAACACAGCCTAGCTTTGGTGCAAGCTGGGATCCCAGAGGGAGGTGTGTGGGCTGGCTGCTCCCCAGGGACTAGTGCAAGGGCCAGCATGTTTTTGCACTGCCAGCTATTTTCCCGGTGCCACATATGCAACATCTCTCATGTCTTGCTCCAAACCTTAGTTGAGTTTCATGAGGGGTGTTGGCTGGTGCTGCTACCAGACCTTGCAATCCTCCTTCTTGTAAGTTCCTCTAATCCTTTTTTCAAAGAACTGCTTTTCTGTAACAAAGCTCTGGTATTGCCACCTACTTTCCCTAAAAAAGAGTTGGTGTTAGAGGCGATCGGCATTTACAGGAATGCACCAGGAGCAAAGTGGTAGAAAGAATTTCACATGAATTCAGGATGTGCCCAGAAAATGTAGGTACTTGCAGACTCCTGAGATTGTTGCCAACAGCAACGGGATAGTGTTGCAGTTTTAAAGTTTAGTCCTTGAAACACAACCTAATTATGAAAGAAAACTTTCTGAGCCCAGAGTAATATCTGAAACATAGAATCCTTGTAGTGGAGCACATTGACTACCAGGCATTTGTTGGATTACTGCCACAGTGTGGCAGGAGAATTAGCAAAACAAGTGGTAAGAAACAAAACAGCATGGATTTTGTCTTGTATTTTTCCTGATTTCATTGTTACTGTGATGCCATTAATTTCTTTCACATTAATTTAAGTGGTGTTACAGAAGAATTTCATGGAGAAGTATGATAATGCAATTTTTAAAAAAATTAAATTAATTTTGTAACATTTATTCTGAATAATTATTTATATACTGTTATATCAGGGGTTTGTATTCCTAATGCTAAGCACTTAATATGTCACTGACACTTGCTTTCAGTTGTTCTGGGTTTGCTATAAGGCGAGGAAGTTCTGCATGTTCTCCAAAAAGCATGGTATTGGAAAACACCTTTAAACTTAGCTCAACTCGTTGTAAACCTTGTGTCTTTCCACAGTGAGTTTAGAATCTTGAAATTAACCACTCCATATGTTCTAAGCTGTGTATGAAGTGTGCTTTGCAAGATAATTGCTTTTTCTTAACTTAGTTTTCGGTGCTGTTTGATACTTCACCATTTGAGTCCTCTAACCTAGCACATTCTGTGGAGATTGATGCTTACAGAGTGCACTGAAGTTTGAACTCATTTGGACCAAAGAAAGGATTGGTTGAAAAGAGCCTAATCCATTGTTCAGGTGATCAAGTAGTATCAGTGGCTGTTGAATCTCAGTGGTTTCTTGCTGTTTAGATACAAATTAATTAGATCTTCGTAAGTGCAAAACAGTGCCTTTAATGAGAGCTTTAGTTGTAGTGGAAGCCAGCCTAGTTCTTGGAGCATGTAAACTGCCATGATGAGTTGTAACAGAGACCTGTAGCTGCAGCTGAGCTCCTGAGAGGAAGTTACTGTCTTCTACAAAAGTTCTGGTTTCTTGTGTATATGGAGAAGTAAATATTAGTAATCGTTTTGCAGAGTTCATCAAAGCTATAACAAAATCTCATTCCTTTTCCTGTTTGAATTCAGCTTTGCTTTTATTTTCCCAAGTAAAACTTATCTTTCCATGGGGATTTGGGGACTTCATTTTCTCACGAGCTATATCTGGCCTGCCTCCCAGTGAGGCATGCTTCCTGTGGGCCTCTGTCTCTCTTCATCAGGAGAGTTGAAGTGGGCCATGTGTCACTTGTGTGCTGAAGGCCGTGCAGCTCCTCTTCCCTCTTCTTTTGAGCAGGAGACAAGACATAGTAAACTTCATTCTGATCTTTCTGCATAGCCTCAGCATGAAGTAGGTGAGCACCTAAGCAGTGCTTTGTTTCCCTCTGTACACTTGCATTATCTGAGGACACCAGGAAGAAACTTCTGGTTCCCAGAGGTGCAGCATCCATACTGTAAACACTACGCATGCTACATCTGTCCCAGGTGAAATTAATGCAATATTGACTCTGCCCTCCAATAGCCTTCTGTCATTCTTCAGGACACAACTAGAAAAATGTCAACAGTTGCAAGCACATTGATGGCTGGAGATGCCTGCCTAGGCAGGGTTCTGCAGTGTGCCTCAAGAAGAGAAACTCAGCATCCCTGAAGGATGGCTGTCTGTCACAGATCATTAGATCGTTACTGTCTTGCCTGCTGAGAGGCAAACTGCTTTTTATTTTCTCTTGCAGTTGGACAAAATACTGCTTTAGCAATAAAAATCTAGATATTGTCTCTTAATATTTCTATTAGAGGGTCTGATACAAGGAAGGACAGAGAAGGACCTAATGACAGTGAGATCCATTTAAAAAGCAATAAATACAATCAAATACAAAGGAATACGATTGTCATTGTGACAGTTACTGCCACAGGGGTTAGTTTGCAATACCAGCAGTTGATTTAAAGACCAGCCAAGCCTTCGACCATGTTATGCTTGCAGAATTCTGTATCAGGCAGGACAAGGATGCTACATCTTGTTTAAGTGCAGGCAGAAACCTTTTAGAAGGTAACCTCTAGACAGCATGATGGCAATAACTTCTTTCCATAGAGTCTATGCCTTTCCTTTGTATAAAAAATCTCCAGCTACAGTAACTGCTATGAATACAACAGATACCCTGTACCATTGTTCCTGTTTCATCTGCCACCTAGCCACACCTCTTGCAAACTCACAGTTGCTCATGTCAATCAGATTCTTTTCTGTGTACAGGGAAAAAACCCCAAGCGATAAGGTGGGGTACCTGTTAAAATTATACAGCATCATACTGACACTACAGAAGTGGTGGATTTGCACTATTTCCAGCATGCTATTCTCTTGCATGTGAGGTTTCATAAAGAAGTTATGCCAAATAGAACGTTTGTGAATATATCTTCTTTAAATACAGTTCCCAGTTAGAGTTCCACTGGATAACACTGGATTATAAAGTAGTGAAAAAGGGAAATACTTCTCCAAATAAATTTTCTATGAGTTTCTTTTTCCCAATTGCTGGATTGCCATAGTCCCCGTTGGATAATGGGTGTTTTGGAGGAAACATACCTGAGTTATGTATATGTGTAATGAATTTACACCTCAGCAATCATACCATTAATATCTATGCTTGTGTATTGCCCCCAGGGGGTTATGGTTGCAGACCACTTTATTTCAGAAGAATAGCCTGCCTCACATGTTCTTGGAGTTTTGTGGTTTATACACACTGTTCTGATATGGTCCTTCCCTTTTATCCTTTTATCACTTGTGCCTATTGGTGTGGTGTACCTTACCATGCAAGGAGTATCTTCTCTAAGTGACTGATTCATGGAACTTGAAAACAAATCAGCTACAAAAAGGGCTTTTTGTGGCACTTCCAGGTGGATTTTTTTGGTACAATTGTTCTTTTCCCTGCATTAAGGCATAAAGGAATCAGCACTACAGATGTTTTTACTTATCTTTCCCTTATGCAGTTATTATGCTAGGTTGGAAAGCACTTTAAATCTGAAAAGCAATAGTTGGGCAGTTCATAGGTTAGGAGTTCTGAAAGCACATAAATACACAACAACCTTAAAATCACATGCGAGAAGGGTCCACTGATCTTACTCTTTCCATATGAAATCTTATTGTTCCTGTTGCATCCTTTCCTATGTGTGCTTTCAAAATTTAACAAAATATTAACATTCTTATTCCCTACCTTCTTGTTTCTTCTTCTTTTCTCCTGGTGAGGACCTGTATCACATAGACAAAAAAAATGCCACTTATCTCGATCCTTTAAATACAGGACTCAAGAAGGAAGATGATTTCTTTGTATGTTTTTTCTGCCCCATCAGAGAACAGTGTTCAAATAACACACTCAAATTACTGTTCTCTGAGTATTAACAAAAAAGCTTCTTTGCCGTGGAGTGAGTGACTAAAGCAGATCTCTGGATATTTCTGCTACATCCAAAGGAACTGTAGCTCTTCTGTTAAACTTTGCTAACTTCATCTAGATGGTATGAAACCAAGGATAAGACATGTTGTCTGTGCTGGAGTGCAGTATGTTTCTATAAATGTGAGATCTCTGCAGTCACAGACTGCAGGCTTTGTTAGCCTTTCCAGATCCTGAGCCAAAAATAAGCTGGTGAAACAGATGGGAAAGTGGGAAGCTGGAATTACTAGATAGGCAAAGTGAAAGTTCTTGGGTAATCTTAACTGCAAATTTTTGTGCTTTAAGTGCTTCCTTTGAAATTAAAATTTATTTCTCCAATTCATTTCTATCTCTATACATTTTTTATTATTTTTTACTATAATCTTGATGTTAGATGGTTTTGGTATTTTGTGGTGCTTGTTTATGCTTTTCAAGCATTTGCAGAAATAAGTTTTCCAGAGATACATTTTATAAAGGTTGGGTTTTTTAAGCACAAGAGAGTCCAACTCTTTGTTTTCTGGTCATGAATTTTGTTAGATTAAAAAATGTAATTTTTTATTTGTTGTCTTCAATTGAAAAATCATGAGAGTAAAAATTAGTGTCATATTCTAGGATTCTGTATTCATCTGATATAAATCTGAAAGAAATTGAGGAGCTGTTTATGACGATAATACAAGAAAGCAACACTACTACTCTTCACAACACTCAAAAAAATGTAAATTGTCTTGGACAAAGCAAAAGAACACCAGTTGATCAGAATATACCAAGTGGAGCTGTGCAGAAAGGAGTTGTTTGTTTGGCTGGTATTGAGGAAGAAATTCCAGAAGCCGTCATTGATGCAGAAAGTGACAAAGCTGCTGCAGGTAGGTTTGGAATTGCACTTTTTTCTCTTTTTATCTTTTAAATAATTGTTCAAATACTTCTACAGTTGTAAAAATGCAGGCAAAATTAAAACTATTGTTATAGCACAGCTGGATATTCTTTTCTATGGCCCACCTCATGATCTCACACTTTGAAGAACTGAATTGATGCAGAAGTTAAGAGATACAGTTCCCAGCCTATGTGTAGTGTAATAAATCTGGAATTGCCCGGCATCAGGCATGGTCATCACCATGTCCTGTCTTTTCCCTGGAATACAGTGAGCTCCACTCTTCACTATGTGGGACTTCCACACAGCAGAGTATCTCCCTTGTTGTCCTTTCCTAGCAAATTGCACTGGTTCCACTGCTATTTTAGGAGAGTTCTGGAACCTTTCAGGATCTTCCACACTACAGCTCTGAATGAAATCATACAAGGAAGTGTTTAACTGCATCTTCCCCAGAGGTGCTGGCTGCTCCAGCTGTGTCAGTGCCAGGGCTCAAGCAGCACACCTGTTCAGGTGGGACCTGTGGCACTGCATCTCCTCAGACTTCCTCAGGGGCTGCTCTTCTTCAGTGCAGAGGTGCCAGACCTCTGCAGAAAAGAATGAACTGGGTGCATGATCTTATGAAAGAGTAACTGTAGCTCTTCTGTAGATACCAAAGAGGGAGCATTGGTCAAGTTTCTGATAAGTCAAAATAAGAAGTAAAAGGCGATGTTTGGAGAACTTTTCAGGGAAAAGCTTGAATATGCAATAAGAAAATATTTAATTATGTCAGATTATTTTCAAATATTTTGTCTGTGCACTGTCAATAGTCTCTTGTACACCTGACCAAGTGAAAACAGCTTTTTCTCCCTATATGCAGGTAATTCCAAAGTAGAAACTGCATCTGTGTTAGGAGAAGACTTATTGATGCTCTACAAGAAGTGCTGTTGCCCAGACATTAATATTTGTGTAGAAGGCAAAAATTTTCAAGCTCACAGGTACATAAGTATTTACAGCAAAAAGTTTTTCAATCAATAACCATCTGGTATAAAATGCTGCTGTTACTGTTATCTATAAGAAGCTTTTGCTAGTGCTGTTCTGTAGCTGTGAACTGTTACAGGTTTTAGGTCTTATGTGTGGAGTGGCTGTACTTTGATATTAATGAATACAATTTATCATCAACTGCCACTATTTTGAAAACAACTGTGCCTTTAGCGGTTTTAAGATTGCCACTGTAGTCTCATATATTGAGTAAATACTTATGGAAATACTCGTAGATTTTTTTCCTAACTATATATATATATATATATGAATAACAAAATAATTTTTAAAAACTGTGATCTGTAAAGAAAATAAAAATCTACTAATAAACTATTCAGTTACTAACGCTGAATAAAATTTCCATACAGACAGAAAATTTCTGGAGCAGTAATTTTTGTTTTGGCTCTTCAGAATCTGTGCATACAAAATCTGGTTTTACTTTCATTACTTCAGTTATGTAGATGTAAGGATTGTCAGGAGCCTTTCCTAGATCGAAAGTCCAAGACCGTTTAAGAACCTTGGCTTATTGTACTCCTGTGGCTTGGGAAACCAAATTAAAGTGTCAGTACCATTCCTTGTACCTTTGATGTAAGTCTGTTTACATTTGAGATAGCAAACTAGACAGCCTGTATTTTGTACCCTTTGAGTATATAAAGTAACTGAGAGGGACTATAAAAACCCTCCATTACTTTTACTACTTTCTCAACACAAAACTGGAGGGACAGTTTGTTACTGACATTACAGTATCTTTAGAGAAGGTATATCACAATTGTGTGGGTATTTGGATATATGCTACGTTTTCAGAATGAAGTGTAGGAAAGAATGTTTGTTTCTTGTGGTCTACATTATATGTTCTCAGATACGTAAGTTTGAAAAACAAATGCTTTAATGCAGAAAAAATAGTGCAACAAAGAGCTTCTATCAGCAGAGCTTTAATTTAGGCCACTTACTGCCTGGAGCTATGTATCTAGTTTAACTAGCATCAAAAGATACAGCAGTAAATCATAGAGCAAACAAGGATGTTCTGAAACAGGCACAGGACTTGAGCTCGTTTTAGCACTGGGTCATGTGAACAGTAGGAGCTAATAAGGGCAATGGAACTTTGAATTTCATTGTGGTGAAAGCACCACAATGATTTACTTACTGTAAGGGGGTTTTTTAAGTTCTCAAACAGGAGACAGGCTAGGCCCCCAGAGTCCCCCACCACTTGTGTCTGTATTTCTTACCTTCTCATGAAGTCCTGTGAACTTCCAATAGACTTCAGTGTTGCTGGTTTATGTCTTCCTAGTGTTGCATTCTTCCAGAGCTCTGCATGAAGCAAGTCAGATTTGGTTGGTAATAAAACTGGCACCAACCATCACTGTAGGAAAGCACAGAGAAATTTATTTCAAAATAATTTAGTATCTCCATATACTTTATAAATATATGCTGATAAAATTTAAATTTAGGTACTGCATATTTGTCCATATTCTGCTGAGTACCTGTCTTACTTAAAATGAGTCTTTGAAATACCCATTCTAACTATGCCCTTGAAGATGATTGATCACTGTTCATTACTAAAATTTATTTCTAACAGAATAAAAAACTGGAGATAAGTGTATTCCATATCTCTATGATACTGTGTTATTGTACCTTATTAAAAAAGATGGTGTGTGTACCCAGAATTACATGCACTTCAGGTTAGGATGTAATACCCATTTACATGTGGATGTATTTCACGAAGATATGAAGTGTTCAGTAAAAGCTTTGTTGTTATTATTTTTGCTGGATGACTCACAGGAGGAATGTGCGAGAAGTTTCTAATTTGAAGTATTGAGACTTCTGAAGCAGGAGGAGGGAGGAGAGATGAGAGAATACAGAATATAAAATGACTGTAAAAGAGACCATAAATAGTATTCTTCATGCTTCTTCCTACGCAAAATGAGAGTGCTCAGAAACAATTTAAGAGACAAATACATGTAACAGAAAGGATTCTCAAGCCTAGTATAACGTTTTGCTTTTTCTGCCACAGGAAATACAAGACATAAGCTAATTTTAGAAATAATAGGAGGCTTAAAAAGTGTAATGAAAAAATTCTATGTATGAGAATATTATCTGTGGCTGTAGTAAGCCAGATAAGATACATAAAGGCTAACACTGTAACTGGTGTGGATCTGGGAAACTGAAATCACAAAGCAGTTTTCATCCACTATCTTGTCCTCCTCTCTGCCTCTACACTTCCACCTTAAGAGTCCTGTTGCAAAGGTCTTCTTACCTGATATTTTGAAGAGTGATACTGATAGAGATGCTGAGCTACACAGACTGCAACTCTGGGGTTTCTTTATTCTCTTTTATGGATGTAGTATTAAACTGAATTAGCCCTGTTATGGCCAGTTACATGCCTTTTAAATATAGAAGGGCAGTAAGTGTAAACAGAAGGAGCTGACAGCCCTTGTTTTAAAAACACATCTTACTGTCCCAGCATGTGCTAATAGCAAGTTTTGTTTGACTTTTGGTGGGTAGAAAATTCTAAATACATGACATTACATACTTACCATTTTGATAAATACACATTTTGCAATATAAGAAGATTTTAAGATGTTCAGGATATAATTATTTATAATGGGGCTGTATAAACTATTTATTTACTTTATTTAATAACTGTTATTTACTCTAATTTGGTAAATAAAGCAGGAGAAATAAATGTGAAATTTTATATAAAAGGAAGATGCTTGTGGTAATAGATTTCCTCTGTGTGAATCTCAAAGTCATACTAAAAACAAGCTTTAACTGAAAAATTTACAGAAAACTGTTTGGTTTTTTCTGTAGCATATTTTGAAGTTCCAAACATACTGGGAGAAAAGGCATGCAGTACACAGCTGACACCTTAATGCATAAAGGGCAAAGATTTAAGTCAATGTTATCAAAGACTCTCATCATGAATATTTGTATGTAGTGGAATAATGTTTACTTTTTCTCTCTCAGGGCCATTTTATGTGCCAGATCTAGTTACTTTGCTGCTATGCTGAGTGGAAGTTGGGCTGAGAGCTCTCAAGAGCACATCACTCTTCAAGGGTAAGTGTTGTCTCTGCAAGTCGTGTGGGAGCAAAGGTAGGCAATTTACAATCGCTGCAAATATGTAACAACTGTGCTGTGAACAGAGCGCTGAAGATTAATATGCCTTGACACTTTTCTCCAGCCTGACACATTTCCTGAGTACTGTTTTGACTTCAGGATGAAACTCCGTGTGTAGTGTATTTGTTAATATTGTCAGATGATTCAGAAAAGTCTTTTTCATCAGCAGAAGGGCACTAATCCTTTTGTGTAGCGTATGTTTTAATATTCACAATCTTCTTGAAAATTCTTTTCTTTCACTTCTTGTTGTACATGTCATGAAATGTGAGTGTCTGAACAATGTGTTTTCCTACTTATTTGTACAATAAGTATATTTACAATGTAAAGATAAATAACAGTTCCTAAATAGTGTTTAATTATGATATTTCAGCAGCATACACTAAAGCAATTTTATATAGTGGGCTTGTTCACCATGGCTTTCTGCATGAGAATAATGGAGCTGTCACTGTAGGATGAATACTTAAGACTTCACAGATAAGCTGGGGACTGTTCTTTTCAGTAGTTGGGTTAGAGTTCTTTTCAGTATCAGAAAACTCTATTGAAATACATTCAATTTCCTTTAAAAGCAGAGAGGAGTACTGATCCATGTACATGTTAGCTTTTTTTTCAGGCATGATGTTGGTTGACTCAGTTTTCTTCAGAAAGAACTGTGTACCTTACAGTGCTGCAATATGTAACTGCTTTGTGTTAATATAAAATCTCTTGGCCAAGTGATACTTTCTTAAATGTTCATTTTAGTTTCCTGGCAGTGTAATAATGCTGCTGCAACATCATAAAGGTTATGTGTTGATTTGGTTATAATTCCAAATCCTTATAAAGCAATATATTTGTAATTTAATTTATTCCTTCGTTTTTATGGTGTTTTAGAGGCTGATAGTCACCAATTACTCTGGTGTTTACACTTATCTCTCTGTAATTGATTTCTCTGTGGTTAAGAAATTTTATCCTTATTTTTCAGTAGAGGCATTCTCTGGAGAAGTACTGAATCCTTATATGAGACTGTTCTCATGCCAATGTCTCATAATTTCTGTTATTATGAGTCATATGCATAATTTTACCTTTTCCAGTTCACTTTTCTGCTTAGTGCTGGTTTCTGTGCTGTTTTCTACAACACTTATAAATGAAGTACATATGGCTTACTCTGAAATAATGAAAATTCTGCTTAAGGTAACAGCTGTCAAGGCTGTGGGGAAATTCCTCCTCGCTGCCTTTACGGCTGTTGTGTGTGCTGCTATACAGGGAGACAGCTGTGCTGATTTTGCTTCTTTGCATTTGCAGCACTGGGTTCTTTTCCTTTTGCTTTTAGTCACCCATGTCAATAGCTTCAACATGTCTGACGTTTTAAAGGGCCTTAGCTCTGCATGAATATTCCATTTACACCAATGCACACAGCACTTGTGGGTCCTGAAGACTCCACACAAAAATGTACGTGCTCAAGTACAAGAAAGTGTTGTTCAGATCGTGTCCATCATTGAGGCATTCTGTGCCTTTCTGCATTAAGATGCTGGGACTGTGAAAGGATGCAAACACTGCTATGTAGGTCTGCCAGCTTTCTTAATCTGAATAAACACTAAATATTCTGAGGAACATTTCTACTTAGTATTGTAATAAAACTACTAAATATATATTTTAGTGTTGCATGAACAAAAATATATCATAAAATAGAGTAATTACAATAAAACAATTTTAAAATATATAGTTACTTAATAGTTGACTTACTGCTAGTAAAGAGCTTGGCAATTATGAAAAAATCCTTCTCTATTATCAGTGTAAATACTATAGTTATTAGTATTACTCTGCTTATTGCTTATTTTTAAAGATCTGAAGTGTTAGAAAGTTTCAGCAAATCTGTTGAGCAGCTAAATTCACCCCAAGTGTAGTCCATTTAGATACTTCTGTATTGCAAAATCTTATTGCTTTAATTTTATCAGATCATTTGCCTTCCATTCACAGAGCAGCTGGATGATGTATCAGCTTTTTTGCCAACTTCCTTTGCCTAAGAAATGTGATGCATTTTATTATGGGCATGTCTTTATTTGTATTTTTTCATTCTTTTTTGCAGCATAAGCCATGCAGAAATGAATGTTGTCTTGCATTCTATATATGGAGCTATTTTGGACTTCCCAGACAAAGTTGATGTTGGGTATATGTCAAATTTTATTATTCTTTTTTAATTTTAGTTTGTGCTTGTTTGATCGTTCTGTATTTTCTCAGTTAAAAATCAAAAGGAAGACTCAAAAAAAAAAGCTATTGAAGAAATCTTATTTATTTGACAGCTACTGGAAAAGGTGTGCCAGCTGGTTTTGGAATACTCTATGAGGAGAGTGAAAAAGAGGAAGATGTTTTATACCAAAATAATTCCCAATTGGCCTGCACCTTCCTTTTAGTTTTCAGACAATATGTATACAATGTGCAATAGTATATAATAGTTAATATTTTTAATTTATTTTTGAAAAATCACTCAAGGTGATGAAAAGGTGAATTAGTCTTAGATGCATGAAAGATAATATATAGGAACTAATGTAAATGTTGGCATTTTCTTCTGGGATCATTTTTAATCACAGTTTTATACATAATCCTGTATTAGTGAAGTAAAATCTGAAATTTGTGAATTATTCTCTGTAACCATTTATATAGTAGGTGATGAACTCTTGCCACTAAACATTAAAATGCTACCATTTCCTAAAAATATGGAATTGTTTATAATGTGTTCCAATACCAATGTTCAGCTAATTAATTGATATAGAAAGTAAAATTATGGTATTGATTATTATATAAAATAATTAATAGTTTGCTCACTCTGCTTTTTAAGAATGTCATCAATAACATTTTATGTAATCTTTGGGAAAAACCCTACAAAATTCCAGAACTCTGCTGGCACAAATATTTTTTTCATTTGCTATCCTTAAAATAGAGAAACTGAGAGTCTTCTGAGCAGGTCTCAGCTAGTGACTGAGGCTTGTTTTTATACAGGCTGAACTCCATGGCTGGGAGGTTATTATTAGGTCAATGTATGGTTCTGCTTTGAAGATTATTCTTTGGCAAGTGTCACACTTGGTTATCAGTCTCTTTCTGCAGTAAGTTCTGACTGAGCCAAGACTGAGCCAAGAGGTAAAGGTAGCACGTAAATTGTCCTGTAAGGAAAATGCATATATCACAAGGATTTTTGATTCCTGTCACTACTGCTCTCTCTTCAGTCACATGTTGGGCATTGCAGACATGTATGGGCTGGATGGATTAAAAGAAGTAGCTATCTACATTTTGAAAAGAGATTACTGCAATTTTTTCCAAAAGGTATGTCACTTCTCATGCTACTTGGCGAGCTCCAGAGCCTGAGAATTTCAAATCTATTACTTAACACTGAATCATAGTGACAAGATATGTAAAAACTACATGATCAAGGTGCTGAGTGAAGTCAACAGACCCTGTTCTCATGTGTGAATCTGGGATAGGTGGTGGGAGTAAGGCCTGTGATATCATCACCTATTTACAGACACTTGGAAACCCCAGCTGATTAAAAGCAGTATTCCACATGATTAATTCAATGTACTAAATTACACTCAGGGTAGTTTAATATGTGCTATTGTAAATGTAACTGTTCTTGGTGGGCATGTGGAAATGCTGTATATTTGCATATCTTGTTTCATGGGCATGTATTTAGAAAAAAAAGTCTGTTCAATTAAAATTGGTTTTAAAACAAACACCTGCTTAGAATTGAGCATTTCCACACATTAGGCTCATGAGGCTGAATTCTGCTTTACTGACATGTGGAAATAGATGACTGCATAAAGGCAAACAAACTTAAATACCATGGCGGCTGACATTCCTTCTGAATCTTTGAACTGAAGATTTTGTATTTCTGTGTGGTTTCTGTAAATCTAATGTACAATAACTGTGATAATTTTCTAACAACTCTAGCCTGTTCCTGGCAAACAGCAACCTGTACTAGAATGCATGGCTATTGCTCATTCATTGGGAGTGGAAAACCTATATGCTGCTTGCATGAAGTAAGTAAAATAAAATAAAATTGGTTTTATCTGCTTTCTGTTGAAATGATTTTATTTTGTAAGATAGGGTTTATTTTGGCATATGAAATGTCTACATTTTAAATGTTTTTTCTTCACAATACTTTAGAGGTATCACTTAGGCTAACAAGTGAAGATAGAACATTTTTCATCTTCCTTACCTAAGAATGGCTCTCTTTTCAACAGATGGGTAGGAAAACATTTTGCAAGATGTTTTTCAGAGAAAAGCTTTGCCAATTTACCTACTGATCTTCAGAACAATTGTCTTGTTATGTTGATTAACTCTTTGGTAAGTAGTGTGCTTTGTAGAAAAATAGAGCAATGTGAATTTTTTCCTTATTTAGCTGTACAATGTAATTTAAGCGCTAATAAATACAGTTTCTTAAATCTGTAGTACATTTATACTATGTAAGAGTTCCAATTAAAATAACAATTTTAAAAACTATTTTGATGTGAAATGTCATTGTTATGCTTCATGACACACAGTCTAGTGACATCCAAGTCCACCATAATAATAGAAAATTTGTTTATGAAACACAACTGTGACATCATAATGCAACATCATGGAAGTGTTCAAGGCCAGATTGGATGGGGCTCTGAGAAGCCTGGTCTAGTGGAAAGTGTCCCTGTGTACAGCAGGAGGCTGGGATTAGAGGACTGTAAGGTCCCTTCCAACCCAGGCCATCCTGTCATTCTCTGATTATGTATTTGCATAGTGAGAAACAGGAAATCACTCTATCAATTTCTGTGTTATGTGGTGGCATACATCATTTGTGATTGCCTTCTCATCTTTGCCTGTATTCTAATTTGGAAAAAATTGATTTCATTTTTTTTCAGACCTCAGGTGGTCACTGGCTATCAGGGATCATAAGTTATTTGTTTACAGGCAGGCTGACTTTACAGAAATAAAGTAGCAGTACAGTATCCATATCTTTTACTTCTCAGTAACAGTACAGATAACAGTACTACACTAGTCCCCCCAAAGCTCAGCTTTCATTTTTTGTAGCACTTACTTACATTGTTCCAATTTAGATCTGCCTAAATGTAAGTATTTTCTAATTGTATTTCTGTATAGAACTATGCTTAGAGCTGACTTAAGGTAACTGACTTGAACTAGACCTGTTAATGGAAATTTGGTCAAGTACTCAGCCTGTAAATACACTGAGTTGTAACAGATATATGAACAGTATGTAGAAATGAAGGTAAATCTGTAGAGCTGTTGCCAAACATGACTGTCTGTGTATGTAACTGTAATGTGGATTGTCACAAACAAAATGTAATCTAACTAGCTCAGGTAACATTCACAGCATGATTTTGGTTCTTGCGCACAACCCAACAACTAAATATGTGACATGTATCTCATGCTGAAGTCCTTGTCCCTGTGTCTGTGCTGCTGTGTTACCCACACTAAATAGCTCTGGTGCGGCCAAGCAGTGTCAAACATAGCCCTGGTTCAAGAGTTGTGCTCTTGAATGGTTCTGGCCAAGGACTACCCCTTGCGGAAAGGACTGTGAAGCCTTCTTGGGACTGACAGGATTTGTGTGATGAACTACTTTAAGTGCTGAGCCCAGCAGGTCAGCTAGGAGTAGCCGCTGAAAGCCTGAAAAATGACAGAGCTATGTGCTTTTAGGTTGGATATTAGGTAAAGGTTCTTCCCCCAGAGGATATTTGGGCACTGGGACAGGCTCCCCGGGGCAGTGGACACAGCACCAGCCTGGCAGAGCTCCAGAAGTGTTTGGACAATGCTCTCAGGCACAGGGTGTGACTCTGGGGGATAGTGCTGTGCTGGGCCAGGAGTTGGACTTATGACCTGTGAGGGTATCCTTCCAGCTCAGCTCTGATTCTGTGATCAAGAGAGGCTTGAGAATATCCACAGTTATAAAACCTGAACAGTTTTACCACAATGCGTAAATCTAACAGAATAAAGACAGCAGCCATAATACCTCAAGAGTATGTCCAGTATCTCAAGATGCTGGGTGTTCTGCCACTATATTATATCAGCATACTGAGCTGTTCCTAGGATATACACATAGCAATCATACATAGTGGAAAATTTGAGAAGTTTTAAGTAACATTTTCGGATATAGGTCAGTTCATTCTGATCTACAGCTGTTCATAGTTAAACCACCACCCACCTCCAGCTCCAAACTACCTCAGGTGCGTACTGTGGCTATCAGCACATGTAGACACAGTTCTAGGCTCTTCTCTAGGCCCTTGTGCAACATTATTGGGACAGTTGAAAGGTAAATGTTCAGACCTCGCTTCCCCTCTGCTTATTCTAGTCAATAAAGATGCCGTGGTTACAGTTTGTTGAAATACACAAACTTGCCGACATTTGCAGAACAGCCATGGCACTGTGGTACTTGGTACCGCCCCCTTTGTGTACCCAGCTTTGCTGGAAGGTTTTTGCAGTTTGGACTAAAGTGGATTTTAGTACCCATATTAATGATTTAAAATTTGTGTTGGTGTGTCTTTGCAAGAGTCACTGGTATTTTATGGCCTGAAGTCTTGAAAGCATCTAGAGTTACAAAATTAAATGATAAAGCATAAGCCTCTTCTGCCCAGAGAACAGTTCTGGTGAGCTTTCCTTTCAGCATTTAAGACACCCATTCCAAAAACTGGTGAAATTCCCAGGAGAGTTTTTCACAATCTGCAAAAATGCTTTAAGCCTGCTTGAGGAATTAAGAAGAAAAGGTCTGACATTAATTTTGCAGGGACTACTGTACAATTTACAGTCCTTTTTCTCTGCTGCTAGAGTTCTCTTCTGTAAAACTTTAAATATTTACACAGTTAAACAGTATAACTCTGCTGATCCTTTAATTTACTGATGCTGGAAATGTAAAACCTAGTTAATGTGACAGCCCTTTAGAGGAAAACAAAACAGGTGTAAAGAAAAGGAGATTGTTGATGGGAAAATCCCGGTGAGACCACAATGATGAACATAGAAACATTAAAATGGGAGTATCATTTAAAGCACTGTCCAGGTGCTTTATGTGTGCCTATCCCTGATGTCTCAACTTCATGCATGAAAATTACTGGGTTTTTAGATAAGTAAAGTGGACTCCACTTTAAAATGGTTAGGAAAAAAGTACAGTAAGAGAAGTAAAATTCAGTTAGAACCACTTCTACAAAGTGCTGATTTAATTAAAAGTCAATGAAGGCATTTTATATTTCACTGGAAGTGTCTAATGGGAGTAAATGCTTATTGCCTTGTGAGCAGGGGTTGAATTTGAGACAATTCAAAAAGCTTGTAATTTAGTCCAGTGGGAGCCAAATCAAACCATGAGCATATATGTAATTCTTAATTTACGTGATCTGCAGAGAAGCAAACTGAGTTTCCCCAGAGATGAGAAAAATAATTTTTAAAGTATATTTTAACAATGAATGGTCAGATTTTATCTTTTAACTATAATTTGCACAAAGAAGGTACTCCCTGCTAACTTGCATAGGACAAATGTGATTGTGATCTGAATTTGCAGTTAGGGTTTTTGTGTCAAATATTTATCTGAATCGTTGCTTTTTCAAGTGTTACTGCATAATTTATCGGTGTCCTGCTAGGTCACATTGAATGGAGCTTTCAAGCCATTCTAATGTGGATAACCATAAATTCCAAGTTCTTTTCAAGTAACCGTGTTGGCCAGTAGAAGTTGCCCTCAGGTACTGTGCTGATGCAATGCATGATAGAACCAAAGACACAGACCAGGATAATAAATATCAGCAACTCTGTTTGCATGTTTGAAAGGTAACCAGAAATGTAACAATTACTTTTCTTTGAGAAACTTTAGACAACAAAGAGGGTAAGTTCAGTTAAAACTCCATCTAGGAAGACAAATATTTGTTGTCTGATTCCTTTAAATAAAGCAAAAGGATTCATAATTATGAAAAAGTTTTTTCTGTATCCAGAATGCTAGGCCATCCACACTCACCTAAAACCTCAACTTAGCAGTTTTATTCAAGAATTTATTACATCTTTCAGTGACCTATGATCTTTTTCTCTATTCAGCTTCTCCAGCAAACATTTGCCTTTTTTTCTTCAGGACTGCAGTATGTATTGACGCAGTTGAAAAAACATAGTAAAAGCTATTGAAAACTTTAAAACTTTACTACCTAACTTCAGGCAAAACTGAACCAGTAGAGATTTCTATATCTGCTTTAGTTTCAAAGGCACATATAATAATTAAGAATTATAAACCCCAAAAATTATTTAAATAAGGGAAATAATGACATGATTGGATCCCTGTGTAAAAGCTCAGTAACTGAACAGATGCTATTTTACAATCAGCAATTCTTTAGGTAATTGCTTGGCAACAGCTAATTTCTGTTTCTGTTTCAAGAACCACAAGAACGCTGCTCTCCGTCTGATGGAGAGTGACCGGCTGATCAATAGCCTGCCCCGAGTGAAATGGACAGAGACAGCTGTGGCCTTGGCAGCACGGCTACACGAGGAATGTGTGACCTTTATTGTTGCAAACTTCCTGCACGTAGTACAAAGTGAAGGCTTCTCTGTTTTGTTGCAGGTAAAAGTGCCCTCAAGTTCATATATGCTTCCAAATAAATTGAATTATGTCACATTTTGGAAAGATCAGGCTGCTAAATTACCAAAATAGTCTCAGGTTTTGCTTTGAATTACAATTCTACGGAAAAAAAAAAAAAACCACCAAAAATAAAGAGTTTTGGGGCGGGTTTTTTCAGGTTTGTTTTAAACATGTAAATGTTTTGATAACAGTGCTAATACTGCATTCAGGTTATGTGTTTCATAGCAAAGCAAAAGTTCCAATTGGTTTAGTGGGACAGTGTCTGTGTTGTTTCAAAAAAGCTTTCAGACCCTTCGAAAAACAGCCCAGATTTACAAGATTATGAGTATGAGCAGTCTACTCAAACTTCTACTGATTTCTGTCGTGAGTTGCACGAATGTGGCAATGCTGCAGGTTCTGGTGAGAATTTACCTAGTCACCCAGCCTGTTCACTTCTCCTGTGAAATATGTTTTTTAATATGATATCATATACAGAGGAGTGAAAAAAATAAAGAGAGAAATGTTAAAACAATTTGCCTTTGGATCCAGAGTTGCATGGGGCTGTAAATTCACCACAGTG
This sequence comes from Geospiza fortis, assembly GCF_000277835.1. Taxonomy (NCBI): domain Eukaryota; kingdom Metazoa; phylum Chordata; class Aves; order Passeriformes; family Thraupidae; genus Geospiza; species Geospiza fortis. Next base: position 2,865,964 of record NW_005054336.1, read on the forward strand.
TGCTTGTTCTTAAGATTTCAGTTAACGAGCGAGGCCTCAGGATAATTTGCCTGAGGCCTGGAGAGGGGTGGGGTTGTGGAATGGATACAAAAGAAGATGCTCAGCTTTGGAATACCTCCTGCACAGCTTGATAGCAGATCCTCTCTGCTCGGTAATGCTTTTGCATACAAAGTACACGCTTTTGTTTTAAACGACTGCCTTTTGTTGTTTCCTCAGGCACAGGCAATGAGCAGCAAACCTGACCTCCTAGAACTAATTTTCAATGCAATTGAAAAAAGCATTAATAATGAAAATAGCTGCTTTCTTCTTGTAGCAGTGGATATGCTGCTGGACTCCGCAAATGTGGAGGAGATGGTAGGTTCTTAAATGTGCAGTGCTTGTACAAAAACTATTCTGGTACAGTTTCATGCCATGGTTAAAATCAGATGATATGGTGTGAGCTCAGATGGCTCAGTCATGCAACTGGGGTCAGACAGAAAAGCATCTGCATAAATCCAAGGTCCTTTTGGAAGTACAGAAAACGTAGGCATTTGTTTACTTTAAAGAGAAACTCCATCCTGGCAATAAAAAAATTCTGTGTATTACTGAAAATGTAAGTCCTATGGGCAACACTGCCCTATTGATCTTTACTATCAATTTGTGATAAGAGAAAAACTTAGCAAAATGTTGCATTACCTAAAACTTACAGGGGAAGAGAGTTTAATTCTCTTCCTTCGTAAATATTTTCCCCGCTTTTTGTGAAGCTTTTTTTTTAAACTGTCCTCTAAAGCAAGGACTGACACTTAATCCAGTGTGTGTTTTTTGGATTGGGTGGAGGTGTCAGGCTCCATGTGTGTAACATACCGTGTGTATTCATACAATCTAAATAATGACATTTAAGCTGTGGTTGGCTAATTTTGGGAACAATTCATAAACAGTATGACAAAGAATAAAAAATAAATGAAACATTAATTACTGCAATCTGGTGCTATTACAGATTTACTTGGTGAAAGCAATGAAAATTTAATCAAATACATTATTTTTCCCTGGAGTATTTGACCTTGTTGTGACACAGCTGACAGTGAAGAGCTATTATGGGGTTCATTTAAAAAAAAAGGAAAAGGAAAAAAGGAGCAATGAGAGCAATGTAGTGTTTACTAGTGCTGTAGTTTGTAGGTTTTAAACTATAGAAAAAATCACTGTGGTGGGCAATAATCCTTCAAAAACAGCATCTCCATCTACCAGACCATTATAAAATATAAGTGATGACATCATTGATCTAGCTTAGGGAGTAAGTAGATTCTGAAAGGAATAATGACTGGTTGCTATGACAATATGCCCCTCGCCAGCTGCTGATTTGTTACTTGAACACAGGGTTTTACGTGCAAGATCCAGGCGCTGCGTGATAAGCTCTGGGTCTTCCTGGTTCAGTCTTTTTATGCTGTTCGTCACACAGAAGGCTGGAAGCTGATGAGGCCAGACCATCAACAGAAAATACAAGCAGGTATGTCTGGCATCAAACGGCATTAGAATTTTTTAGCCATCTGTTCAGTGGATACAATGCAGATGGAATTGTGGAGCCTGATACAAATTGAAGCAAAATTTGTGCTGCTTTGTGTTTTGAAGTGGTGTTTTAGAATAGAAGCATGATGGCATGCTTAGGTAGTTTCAAACATGGGAATCAGTAAGTAATTTTCTGTGAAAAGTCTTCCCTGCTTTTAAGAGTATATATGATAGAACCCCTCCACCATCATGTAGATGCATTCTATTCTTATTTACAGCTATTCTAAATTACTGAAAACACTGCAGTAGGATTAAAAACCTGATCTGCCTCATTTTTAAGGAGATAAGAGCTGTGGATGAATTAAATTTGCCCAAAGCAGATTATCCATTCCCTGCACTCCGTTTCTGTCCTTTATCGTTTTCTCCATGATGTATAAATATTGCTCGTCTCTTGCATAATGCTCGTCCTGCACTGGGAGCAAATGCAGAGAGCTGGGCTGCTCGGCTGGCTGGCATTGTGATCTTGTGTGTGCTGCTGCAGAGAGCCCCCAAGGAGCTGCATGGTGTGCTCTCAACATTTGAACAGACAGCACTTCCAGCAAAAAGGAGTTTTTGTTCTGAATGCTCCTTTGTTTTGAAGTACACGAGTATTCTGAGGATGTGGAACTGATGATGGAGTTCAGGTTCTGGTTTAATATTAGCTTTGACAGTACGGTGTTGTAAAAGAAAATAATGTTAAATACTGCTCTGAATTCAAATCACTTTTGATTCAAAGGAGATGTGAACATTCTTATATCCTTAAAGAAATTAGTAGCAATTTCATAATTATATACCTAGAGGTAGATGCAAATTTTATTCTACAATTACATGCTGAAAGATGCAGTGACAGTCTTTCTAAGCATGATTTAAGAATGTAGTCAAGTAATATCTCATACTACTCTGTAGAACAGGGATAGGATTTCTTCTTGATTATAAAATCCTTCAGAAGCGGAGGAGTTGCCTTTAGAAAAAAGGGTGGGTCGTTCTCATTTGGGGTGGTTTACTTTTAAGATGCTCATGTCCCTATTGTGAACGATGTTTTGGCTACTTTACATTAGTGCTTTCAATAGAAAGAAATATTTAAAATCAAGGTGTGTCTTAATTTTTCAAACTCCTATTGCCAAAAATTATTTTGTTTTCTTTTAGGTTAAATTCTGACTAAAGTTGCATATATTTTATATATGAAAAGGCTGAAATGTTTGCATGAATTATCTGGTTTTAATTACAGGCAATGCAATCCTACAATATTGCTAGACAAATTTTAATCTTCAGGTGAAATGCATGTAGGATAACTTAGATCAACTTTCATCTTAAAGATTTCTGGTGGTGGCTTTGCTCCTAGAAATTTAGCCTATATAGATTTAGAAGGCTATAAGAGAGGAGGAAAAATGCCAAAATAAGAGAGAGATGATATTGTGGTTTTTTCATTTACAGCCTGTCTTGTGTTTTCTTAGGCACAAGTTTATAAGGATTTTGTCTTAATATATTGGTATGTATTAATATGCAGAGTCATTGCTAGAAAAAGGATTAGATCCCTGGGGTGCGATTTTCAGCCTACCTTTTGTGTGATTTTTAGAGACTTATATAAAAATTATTTTTAGTATCTTTAGCAAGAATTCAGCAGAATTTTTGTATTATACCTACAAAAAATGTTTCCATATATAGTACCTCAGAACATGAGGCACTGAATGCCTACATTTTTTAATATATTTTTTTGTAAAACCTTTTTTCCGGTTGAAATATGAATACAGACATAAATGAAACCTATCGATTCTGGGTCTGTACAGTGTCTATAAATATCCCTTTTGTGTTCTACAAGTGCAATTGATTCAAAAGCTTTGTTGAAAACTGCTTTCCTCCCATAGCACATCAGATGGAAAAAAAAGGCATTCACTGCCTGAAAACTCCACATGACAATCACAGGGATAATTCTCATGACATTACTCTGCATGCTATCTAAAGAGGCACTATGACCTTACTGTGTACATTTAGGTATTTTGGCTTTGCCAATTTTGAAAACTAATATAATTTACTTTAATGTAATTAATCTTTTCTTTATATAGTATAAATAAATACTTTATAATTAACAACACACTTAACAGCTGTTAGTACTCTAAATTTGAAGGTATCTTTTTGTAAATTTTGTACACTTTTAAAGGTCTCAGTGCACTGCTAGCTATAAATGAATTGAGCTTGAATAAACAAAAGTCTTACTATGGACATGGGGAAAGAGAAGAGTTAAATAACTTGCTTATGGCCATGTGATGTCATTGTAGATCCCACATTTTTGTTCCAAACATAAAGCCATGCATTTCCACTTAACATTTGCCATGTCACCAAAATTAGCCTTTCTAGAGTAAATCAGGACCCAAAGAAGTGCTTTCTGATTTCACATGATGCTAACTGAGTAGGCTGGCTTGATTTCTGTCCCCCTTCTTTCCTGCCAAACAGTGAAGAAACTGCTTGTTCCTTTTACAGCTGCATTTGACAAGGGTGATGACCGAAGACTTGGCAAAAAACCTGTATTCACCAGTTCTCAGGTAAACATTTATATCCAAATGTTTAAAACATTCAGATAATTGCCAACAAAACTATTTTCATTATTTGTTTAAATTGATACTTATTTTCCATATTGTTTAATGGAACTTGTTCTTGAAAAATCTGTATTTTCTTGTAAACTTGTTTCTGCAGCATCAGTAATGACTACTGGAAACATCTTAGGACTTAGACTGTGTTCTGCAACATTTTCAAACAGATAAGCTCAAATAAAAGGCAGGAATTTGTGTTCAGAACCTCACATTCCTCTCTTGCTACATAATGAAACTCATCTGTTTCCCAGAGCAAATGGTTTGCTACTGAGCTAATGAATCTCTGCTATTATTACAAGCCACTACAACACTGAGTCTGTTACACTCCCTGCTCTGAAAAATATTTATTAATGCCCTCAACAACTCTTCTATTGAAACACTCAAAACTACATTACTGATTTGTAAAAAAACAGTATGGGTTTCACATGATTTGACAGTCTTGCATACATTGCAATGACACTAGTATCACAAAGATTCCCTTTCATGCACTTAATTCTCCATGTTTGAGTTCCTCTTTACCTGAGAGAATCAATATTGACATTTCTGTGTGGATACTCTGTTTGGTAATGGTTAAAATCATCCTGTAAAATCATACATTACAAGTATGTTTTGTTTGGGTTTTTTTCTGATGCCATTTTTTTTCCTAGCTAAATAAAAGTACATCTGTTGGTATAAGGAATACTTCCTGGGCAGAACACCGCAAGAAAGATTGCTGGGGAAATTCTTCCACTAATCAGGATAAAATGAAATCTGATGGATTAGGAGCATCTGGACATGCATCCACCAATAGAAACACTGTTAATAAGACTTCAAAGCATGAGGATGTAAAGGGGAAAGATGGCAAAAAATTAGTTTCCAAGATTACTAAGGATTCCAAACCTGGGGAAAAAGCTGCTTTGCCAAAGGCTAGAGCTGTTATAAAGACAAAAATAGAAAATAATGGAAATGTGAAGGCTGAAAGCATGCTTACCAAGCAAGATATAGAAAAGACAACATCTGCAAGTGGACAAAAAAGTTCAGGAAGCAGCAAAGGACTAAGGAACCATGAAGGAAAAGTTGCAGGTGCCAGACCTAAAGTGCTGACAGTAACCTCAAGCATGCAGAACAAAACAAAGCCATTGAAAAAAACCACAGGGAAGGAATCTCCCTCCTTGGTGACTGTGGCAGCAACTTCCAGCAAGTCAGCAAATTCAAACATGGATATCCAGACTGTGGGTGAACAGACAGAGGAACCCAGAGAGGATAAATCAACAGAGGAAGGGAAAAAACAGACTGGTAATTTTTTATAATTCTTTCTTTAAAGTCCTCTTCTGATTGGTCTCAGGCTGGTCATACACTGAAAACCGGCCAGGGAAGCTTTAAGACAATCTACTATAAATTGATAAGAGTTACATTCTTACCCTGTAAATGAGTATAAACTGACTTTTTGGTCAATTAATAGCCATCTAAAACAGTAAACATTTTACAATTTTAGCATGTATGGTCTTCTCAATAACTGATCTTCATATATTAAAATTTTTTTGGTACTTATGTGCAGTGCATTTCCCTCTGTAATTAACTTTGAATTTACTCTACAGTAGTGAAAACAAAGGTATCTGTGAAGGTATCAAATGGAGTCACCACCAAAAAAAAAAAGACTGAACTTGAGGCTAATGCCACAGCAAGCAGGTATGCTACAAAGCATTATGCTGCTTCACAGATGTGTGTGTGACTGTATGAGTTTGGGAAGAAAGGTTTCAGGTCAATTATTAAGCATTACCATTAGATGTTCTTTTTACTCTGACAATGGTTATCTGTAGGATGTTATTTGAAAAACAATTTGAGTTAGCTATTGGCAACATTGCTGTAAAGATAAAAAACCGGTTTGGCTTTTGTGTTGGACTGTTGCATGTTAATAATTTTTAAATTGTTATAGGTCATTCAGAATTCTGCATACTGGAACAGTTAATGACTACACAAGGTGTTGTAAACTTACCATTTCTGGAATAGTTTAGGTTGAACTGGACAGGAGAAAACTGAAGTGACATTGTGAAATGGCTCATTATATATATATGTTTGTATATAAATTAAAAATATAGATATATATTTAATTTTTATTTTCAAAAAGTTTACTTTTTAGGTTGCATTTTCAATGTTTATATATGTGTGCACATTGAAACACGAATATTTCTTGTTTAAATATAATTAAATGTTGCTAGATCTAAGCCTGGAAATAATGGATGTAATGGTTTCTTTGCAGTCTGACAAAAAAACCAACAGGAAAAGGGTGTAATGATCAAAATGTACAGACTGTTCAGAAGAAAAAAGGGAATGTGAATATGAGTTCTGCAGCACAGCAAAAGACTCAAAACACGCCTACCAATTCTCCCAAGAACCAAGGTAAAGTTTCACACAGCGGTTCAATGATCTGCCACTATTATGCAAAGCTTTGTGGTTTGTTTGGTTTTTTGCACAAGTATTTGGAAAAATCTTCTGGAGAATTCTGGGTTTTTTCCATATTTCACTTTTGGTGACAATCCTAAACTGTAAAATGCAAATTAATGTGTCAACTTCAAAATACTTAAAAGACGCTCTT
>NW_005054336.1:2872661-2912423 GCF_000277835.1 Geospiza fortis
CGCTCTTCATTGCCAGTCCGTGTTTTCTTCTGCTTGTTTAATCTGCATTGCAGAGTCTTCCATTTGCTGATCCCCTGCACTTCTGCATTTGGAACCATGACTGAGCTCAACAGAAATTCTGTAGGTTGAGCATCTGTAATAAGCCTCAAAGATCTGGACTGCAGACTGCTTTATGCCTCCCTAATTAGGTGTTTTCCTATCTCCCCCTCTCAGTAGTGCTATTTGTTTGGAGCTGATACTGGCCCCAAACAAATACTCAATTTCAACAGCTACTGATGGCAGGGGCAGGAAATGCCACTGTAGAACACAGAGAGGAAACACTGGTTTAGAAGGATATAAGATGTTAAGGATGGAGCTTCAATATTCAAGTTTTATTATCCTAAATGCATTGTGATATAGAAGACACAGGTTCTGTCAATTTGTGGTCATTAAAGATCTTGCAGTATTTTCTGACTGAGCAGGGACGTTAACTCTGGTATTCTAATCACATTATAACTAATGTAATTATTTTCTGCCTCTGTTCATTTCCTCTACAATATAAATTGAATACAGTACTCATTACTTCCTGTGCTAAGCTGCTGTGTAGTGTTTGTATGCATTATTAGAGAACTGCTGCTTTCTACTCTAGGGATGGCTGCTTCAGTTACAGGCTGCAGTGATTCCTGTATGTATATTCTATGAACTGCTTTAAAGGTGCCAAGATGGTATTTTGGTCTACTATTTGTTATTTCAAATCTTAATTCTTTAACAAGCCTTAAATCCCTTAATTACATTTAAAGTTGAGTAACTTGTTTCTTAACATAAACAAACATTAACATAAAATTGGTGAATATACTGTGACTGGCACATACAACCTTTAAAGTCTTCTTTACTGTTTGTTAGGACCTCAGGGGGAATCACCAAATTCACTGAAATCAGGAATGTCTCCAAAACATAATGAAGAAAAAAATGTGTTACAAAACCTGGTTCAGACAACACTCCCAGAAAAGCATCCTTCAGCTAAGAAGAAGAGTATGAAACAATCACAAACACCTGTAACAAAAGCCACTTCAAAAATAACACCTAAGACTATGGCTCCATCTAAGAATGCTGAGATTACGAATAGTAAAGACCCGAAACAGAAACCAGCTGTATTAAAATCTCAGTCCTCTGCCCAAAAGCACCCAAGGAGTGATTCTCCTGTTGTCCAGAAGAATGTGCACACCTCTGAGCACAGAGGTTCAGGACAGAAACTTGAGAAAAACACGACTGATGCTATGGCAGGTCAGCTTCATGACAATAATGAATGCTGTTCTGCAAATGGATCTTTAAAACCTGCCACAGAAAGTAGCAGTGACAATAAATTGCTGGAGTCCTGTCAATCCAATAAACAAAAATTACCAGATTCTTCTGAAACTGTGCAATACAAAATACAATCCGAATCTTCTCCTCAAATTGGAGAAGAAGCCGTTTATAAACGGAATGTTTCAATACAAAATGACATAGAAACTAGACAAATCTGTGGTGATCAGACTGGAATTAGAAAGATTGAAGATCCAGACAAAGATGATAATACAGCTGAATTTCACTGTCATGCACAGTCTTCCAATGATGGATATTCAGACTTTTCCAAGAAAACCAATCAAAAGGCTATTGTTTTAGGAGAACTGGTGAAAGATTCAAAAGCAGTAAAAGTCTGTAATGAACAGAGTGATAAAATAAACTCTGAAACAGGTCGTAACTATGGTGAAAGCGCTTTGTCAAACTTTTCCCAAGTAACCAATAAAGAGGATGAGATATCATCTTCTCAGATCCATGTGGAAGGATTTCTTACAGTTGATGAACTGTGTGATACATCAGCCTTGACTGAATATAAATCAGTTACAGCAGATTTAGACGATGCTTCAGAATGTTCCACTGAACAAATAACAGAAAAGTATTCACCTAATTACACAGAGCTCACAGAGCCTATGGAAATGCCAGAAAACCATGAAAATGCAGAAATTCCCTTTGTGGGCCATTGGAGTACTGGTGCTGTAGATCCAAAAGAGAGCCCTGAATCAGATACTGGCAGTGCAACCACATCCTCTGATGACATAAAACCAAGATCAGAAGATTACGATGCTGGAGGCTCTCAGGACGATGAGGGATCCAATGAAAGAGGGATTTCTAAATGCAGCACTATGTTATGTCATGATTTTCTTGGAAGAAGCAGCAGTGACACAAGTACACCTGAGGAATTAAAAATTTATGATAGCAGCCTAAGAATAGAAGTGAAAATGAAAAAAGAGGGTTCTGATCTCTTTCGTGTTAATTCAACAAGTGATGATGAAATACCAAGAAAAATTTGGTCCCATCAAGAGAATTCCCGGACCACGACTAGAGAAAGCAAAAGTTCTACTTTTGGTAATGCTCAGTTTACTCAGGAAGCAGACCAAGTTTCTTCTTCTGCAGATGAAACAGAAGATGACAGATCTGAAGCAGAGAACGTTGCAGAAAACTTTCCCCCATCAAATGTTCCTACTCAACAGTTCCAAGGAATTGATAATTTAGCTTTTGAGGATGCAACAGAAAATGATACTGCAAGTCAGGAGTTTTCTAAAACTAAAAATTTCAAACGATCTGTTTTACTTTCAGTAGATGAATGTGAAGAATTGGGAGCCGACGATAAAGCGGAAACTCACACTTCACGTCAGCACTCAACAGAGTCTCTTACTCCTTCAGAAGTATTTGACAGTGTTTCTCAAGAGCACCATGGAACTGCATTTTATTCAAGATACTCATTGGAAACTGAAGAGGGATTCCTGGATAGCAAACAGCAAAAGGATAGAGACAATAGATCAGATAAAAGTGGAAGTTCTGTCCTGCATCTTCAGGGTACTGAAATCCCAGGAAAGGAGAATCAAGGTGCTTCAATGACTGAACAAAACTGCTCAGAGAAAGTACATTCAGCAGGTAGTCCACATCCAGGAGAAAACCAGCAAGTAAATATGAAGAATGAGGTGGCTACTGAATTTCACCAGTGCAATAAGTACTTAGACAATGATGCAAAATCTCAAGAAAGACCATGTCATCTGGATCTTCAGCAAAGAGAAACTAATTCTGATGCGCAAAAGGGCAGCTCTGCAAAACCTGTAGAAGCCAGTAAGAATCAGGTGCTGACTCAGGAAAGTCAAGTGAGAGACAGTCAACCAGCAGCTACTGAATGCGATAATACTGATTTACTTCCAGGTAATGTACAGAAATAGAAACATTCAGTCATTCAAAACCAAATTAATAGGGAAAGCTTTGGCAATTTGTCTGGGATTGAATCCTGAACTGAAGTAATTTTGGCTGAAACAGTATTTAAATATTTTTAAGTATTTCACTTGGGTAGAGAATGCTTGTCTGTTTGAAATATCCGTCAATACCCTGCTGTTCAATGAAAAACTTGACTACAAGAAAAGAGATTTCCTGTAATGCTAAAAGAAAGATTGGATGCAGTTGTCTGTACTTCAGTTATTTTTGATCCAATCTAACATTGACAGCATCAGCTTTTGATGGAATCTTAGTATTTGTTTTGTCTGCTTGACAACATATAGTATGTCTGAATGGGATGTGCAATAACTAAAGTAATAACCTTAACTAAAGCGCACTGAACTGTTTACCTGAACAGTTATATGCATTATTGTTGTTATTTATTTATTTATATATTATATACAAATTTGGATCATTCTCCCACTGAATATAACTGAATATTTGCCATATACACCAGTGGGAGTAGGTTTGAACTCTGCTTTAGAGCTTATGAGATATCTAAAATTCTAAATTTTACCAGTAAAAGCTTATTTCCTAAAGAGAGATTATACTTAGAACTCATGCTTATATACAAAAAAAGTTCTAACTTGTTTCATGTAGCTAGATGAATACTTGTCTAGTTTTGTGTTTTGTCTTCTTTATATCAATAATTCAGTCTGTTTATCCCATCAAAAATATACAATAGTGTTGATTACAACTATTGTGTATTCGAGAGTAATGAAACACTGATGATGATCTATGTTCAGCCAGACCACAGAACAAGAAGACATTAAAAGTTGTACTATTTTTTTTAAGTTTGCTTGCCCTTGCCTGCAGCTGCCCTTGCATGTGCAGTGTAGAAATAAGCCTGTGGATAAACAATTTTGGTTTTAATTCTCTTCTAAGCTGACATAGCTTAAGTCACCATTCAGTAATCATTCTCTATTAATTCCCTCTATGCACCTCCTGGTCTAAATTTAATTTATGTAGTAAATGAGAAATTTCATGTGCATTAAGTGTATATTTACATTGTCATTTTCTGTATCAGAAACTTAATTATGGAGGTTATTGTTAATTACCAGTGGTGATTGCTGCTTTAACTTAATTTATAAATCATACTTTGTTTTTATATAGGAAATAAATGCCTCAAATTTTGTCAATTTTGTATAACCCTCCATCCCCCCTTTTTTAACCTGATTGGATTGTTCTTCCTGAATGAATTAAATTTTGCTCTACACAGCCCTGAGGGGAGGATCATCTACAATTTTTACATTGTACAGTATTGTGAATTATTTCAGGAGACATAGATGATTATGACACAATGGCACAAACCTGCATGTATGAACATCGGCCTTCAAAAACCCTTTCTCCAATATATGAGATGGATGTTGGAGAAGCAATTGAGCAGAGGATGGATTCAGAAACAGCAGATCTAGAGATGGATTTTGAAGATCAACAGTTTGCAGAACAGGACTGGACTCTACTCAGGCAATTGCTATCTGAGCAGGACTCACATATAGATTTCAAAAACTCTGTTCCTGAAGACCTTAACTTAGCACAATGTCTTATCAATCAGACACTCTTTCTGGCACGAGATGGTTCCAATCCTCAGGGTACCTCCCAGGTTGACACATTCAGCAGGTGGACTGAGCTCATGTCTCCACTTGACGACTCCTCAGCAAGCATTACAGTGGCAAGCTTTTCATCTGAAGACTGCTCGTCCCCTCAAGGGGAATGGACAATTCTTGAACTGGAAACCCATCATTAAGGTTTCAGCTCTTTGCAACTGAACTCCAACCCATTCCCCAAATCTATTTTTGATGAGTTGTTTCCATACCATAATGAAATACTGCATCAGTCAAGAACGAGCAATTCTTGATATTGAGGCAATCTTTCTGATAAAATGAGGTAAATATGTTAACTTATCATCTAGATTTAATCACAAGTACAATAATTTTTCAAGACTTAAATGTATGTCTTTTCTAAAAATGAACTTGAGCATGTATTTTCTAGAATTGTTAGAAAAACTAGATAACATGAAGGAAAACTCTGGGTTTCTGCCCTCCCTTTTATCTTCTTTTTTGAGATTTTCTGTTCTCATTGACCACCAATTTAAAGATGAATGCACTATAGTAGACCTATTCCTCTCCTTCCCCCCCCCAATATGGTGACTTCATTTTACAACAATAAAGATTCAGAATGGTTGTGTCAAAAGATGATGTGTGCCAACACTGCTTTAAATGACAGAAAAACATACTTATATTCGAAGGAAATGTTTCAATCTGAATCTGCCTTGGACCATGTTAATACGAGCAGCTTGTTTCATCTGTTTCTTCCAGATTTGATTTTTGTATTTTGGTTTGTTTTGTTTAGAAGTTTTCAATAAATTTTTTAAATTGCCTTTTCTTCAAATCTAAGACTTCACAGGGTCTGTGCTGTACAAAGACCACTGTTTCTTTCATGAAAATGCACATATTTAAGTAAATATTTTAAATGGCATAGTGCATGAATTCAAAGGAGTTGGTAGAATGTTGCTCCTGCTCTAAGAAACAGCATGTCTGATGTCTCCAACAGTACATCTGAATCTGAAGTTGTGGTCAGTGTTACATCTGAAGTCTGATGTTAACTAGAATTACCTTCAGGCATTAATTAATTATACTTGCACTTTCTCATGCTGAAGTATAGCAAGATTCTCAAGAATTTGGTTTTGTGTGTTTCCATAGATGCCACATTTTTGGGAGTGGTAATAGGATCTTCGTTATTATCTCTAGCGTAGCTTTTATAAATTGAGACTAAATGTCATCATAACCTTTCTTTTGACTCAGAGTGAAATAGGATATAGAGATCATTTTGCTGCTTTTGGCTCTTTGGATGTGGATAGGACTGATTATTGTCTTTTCTGATTGACAGGGGAGGAAGGAGTGAGAAACTTCTTGTAATTCTTCCCTAGACAGAACTCCTGAAACATACAGGGCTTTTTCCCCTGCAAAGGTTGGAACCCCTTATATCTGCATTATGGAAACAGTAGTGCATGTCTTTCACACAGCTTAAAATCTCAAAAGGAAGTATTCTACCTCCTCTTAGTCATTAACAGAAGTGCCTTCAGGAGTGGGTGCCATACAGGAGTAAAAGGCTAACTAACATTCTATTCTGGTTGAAACTATAGAAGTACACAACTTAAGCTGACTGTAACCACTGATGGCACGGTCAGTTCTGCAAGCTTTTGCACAATTCCAGCAGTGCACCTTAACTTGACAAACTTCATTTCTTTTTGTTCATAGTCAGAAACTCAGTTCTGTGGAAATATGAACTTGCCCTAGTGTATGATTAAAGAAGTTATGACTTTGGATTTGACAGAATAAAGATACTTGAGGCAAAATAATTTATCTAGCAAGGCACTTTGTTGAATTTCTGATACATAAGTAAAAGTAATGTTTTATTCTCAAAATGAATGGAGGAAGAAATTTCTCTTGTTCTTTAATATCAAGGTAAGGGGAAAAAAGGAAAACCTTCCTTTCTCTTTATGTCAGTGGAAGACTCTAAACTCGTGGAAGGAAGATGTTCAGTCTCATCATAAAAATCTTTCATCTGCTCTTTTAACAGCAGGATAAATAGTCTGAGATATTGTAATTCAAAATATTATAAATGTAATACTCTGTATTTAACCCAGTCTTCATATTGAGGGAGTTAGAACCACCTTTAGAAGTGCAAAACATCAAGAAAACCTATTTTTCACCTTCAGCATTTACAAGGTACATCAGTAGGTGATAATCTTTTGGGCAAAACAGAGAACTGTAGTATTGGCCATAGTAAAGGATGAAGCTCAAGAGAAGCTCTTACAGAAGGCCAAGGAATAGTGTTTTTTAATGTCTGTGTAAAGCACTAAAGTAAAAGTTGTCTGTCAAAAAGTTTAATCAGCTTTAAAATCCTGACGTTATTCTGACAGTGGGCATTCTCATGTTAAACAAGATGAAGTGATGGAAAGGAAAAGTGACAGAAAGTGAAAGAAGGGATCCTTTTGTCTATTTTTTGCTTTGCCTATATTTTTAACTTCTTACTGAATTGATAAAGTGACACTGAAAATTGACACAAAAATTCAAGCGTATTGTATGAAATACAATCACATATAGGGTTAATTGTGGTTTTTGTCTTTGCATTTACTTTTTTTATTTGCTAATTTACTTTAAATTAGCTTCTCTCTTCAAGTCCTCAATGCTGTTTTTGCAATTCCTTTACCAGTTTTGCAGCAGCCCGCTGATTAGGATATGGTATTGTTCAGTTGGTACAGAGGCAGCCATAGAATTCAGCTTCCCACAGGCAGATAGTGTCTGTAGGAGTAGCAGGAATAGAAAGTGGTATTGTTTTTAATTCGCCTTACTAGAGCGCCTGTGAGGCTTAATCAGACCAGCATCCCACTGGCTAGACATTGTACAAACAAAGAGCAAAAACAAAGACTGCCCACAGAGTGGTTAGAATCCAAGATAAGACAAAAGACAAAAAAAAATGCACATGAATGGAAAAGTAAAATGAGAGTGTCAATATTTGTCTAGCTGATTAGCAATGGTTTCAGCACATCATCAGTTTAAATAGTCATTTTTTTCTCCTGTATGCATTAGGAGAAGGGGAAACTTTAGGGTGAAACTTGAAGGCTGGATAACGAGGGAGCTGGAAGAATGTATAATCCTGACCAGCTTTATGTGCTGCCTAAACTGTTTGACCCTGACCTCGTTCAAGGGAATGTTCCAGCTTTAAGCCAGGTGTAGGTAGCTATTTGTTTAATAGTATCAGTCACCTGAGTTCTTTGGAGTCCTTCTCAGACCTCCTGGCAATACAGTGATTTTATCACTGTATTTGCCTCTTCTCTAAGAAAGACCTCTAAAGCAAAGACAAGGTAGATAGATACATCTGAGGAAACAGTGAAGGGGTGTCAGTGAGGAATCTAAAAAGATGGCACAGTCATAATACTCCCCTTGCAGTAGTATTTGGAATAAGAGCAGTGAAATTGCTTTGTCAAAGCCTGAGAAGACCAGGCTGCAGTTAACAGGAGCAAGTGACAGCTTACCTGAGATTGTTCTGTGAAGGGACAAAGATGGCTGTATCCTTCAGAGAGTAACCCCACATTCAGTAAACTATCAGTGAAATTTAAAGGCAAAGACTTGGCAATCAGTCTCAGATAATGACCCTGATTTGGCCTACCTTGAATGACACGTTATAAAAGTGAAAAATAAGGAAAGATGTTTTACATGTATGAATGTACTAAGTTTAAAAAAAAAAACCTAGACCTTCAAAAGTGGTATCTGTAGGTATAATTACTTTTTTTTCACTTAGAAAGTTAGAGTCTAATCTGGACTGGAGAAGCAACCCTGCAGGGTTTTTATGTACAGACAATAGCTAAAATTGCATTTGTGGAGTAAGTCACCAACAGACATACTGCAGACAGGAAAGGGAAGGCCAGGCACTTGGAACTGTACAGGAAAGGCAGGAGGGGGAAGTTCTTCCAAATAATCTATTAAAAAAATAAATTAGGGAAGTAAAGGAAATGAAAAGATGGAGGCAGGAGTCCAATGAGGATGAGAGGATTTAAGGAAAACTACACCACTGGCTTCACTGAACATAGCCCACAAGGCAGATGAGTATAAAATGCCAGTTTTGAAGTTGATTAGGAAAGTGTTCCTAGGGGCTATGGTCAAAATGAGAGATTTGCCAACAGAGCCAAAGGTAACAGACAGCAGTTTGGTAGAGCCTGTCAGAACTGCAGGAAGGAAACTGAGCCTAACCACTAAGAGAGAAACGACAGAAAAGCAGACCAGTTAATAATATCTTTTGGTTTGCTTCTTCAATGCATGAGATTATACCATGTTTATGTAGTGTAGCAAAAGAAATGCAGAGGCTGAGACATACAGTGAAGATCAGAAGAGATAAGTAAGCATGAAATGAGATCAGCAGGCAGTCTGGACTGCTACAAGTGATTAGATAAGTGCATAAAAAACCCAGACGACTGCTTTTGTGGTATAGGGGTAATGGAAAGGACACTTCATAAATTCTTAAGTTTTTCCCTTAGAAAAGCTTCATCCAGAATCAAAGAATTACAGAAAAATCATAGCAATACAGGAAAATGTAGGCATGAACTGACCTCTAAAGGTCTGTAGTCCAACCTCCTACTAAAAGCAGGGGTAACTTCAAAGATAGATGGGGGTCTTAGGGCCTCATCAACATCCATAGCATATAAAATGATAATAAAGTCAGCAGGCAGAAACACAATGCTCATGGGAAACAGATATAAACTATTTTCATTATTATAAAACTACTTTGTGTGTCATTGGAAAATATTAATAATTGAGTACAAGAAATATGGCTAGCTTGCAATATTTTTAAGTTCTGGATGATATGTGACTGAACTGTACATGTTTAATAATCTTCTAACATACTTTTTAAGGTTTTTAATTATTTCAATATTGTACTCAATTTTTGAGATGGCAAATTTTATTATTATTTTGGAAGAACTAGGGCTAGAGAACTTCCTATGTTTCTCCCTAAGACTGTCCCTAGGATGTGTTCCCCTAGCATTGTCTATCAGTTTGTTTCAGGGAATATGATTTTTTTAAAAAATCACATGCCTGTTGTAGGTACATACTGTAGGAGACTATTTTATATATATTTCAATATACATTACTGCCATCTGGAAAATAGTAAGTAGCATGCTAATTCTACTTTGCTCCAGAAAACCTAAACCTTTGCATGAAGGAATTAAGAACTGCTCTTATGACGTTCATCTGTTGCTGACAACCAAGATATTCAGGAATTCATTATTTTGCTTTCACTAATGTCAAAAAACCCTCTTGTTGACCTCAGCTGAATGAGGCTCAGGACTTGTCTATAATAATGCATGTACTAGAAATGCTATTTTTCCAATATATATATTTCATAGTTTTCTAGTTTTATTCTACTAATAACATTGTACAATTCTAGGTATGACAAATTACAGCTAGAAAGACTTCAATTTAGGAGTCATAATTGTATGCATTCTGTTAATATTTCATGACTGGGGTGATTTAACATTTTTACATTGATGGATGACATTCTTGCCAGGACTACATAGGAACTGAGGACAAAAGATAAAATGAGAAGTATTGCAGCTTTATTACAACAGATGATTCTCTGGAAATGGGCTTTTAGATCTGAAATCAAATATAATTAGAAGCTTTCATCTCTTGCAGAAAATCCATACTGATTTTCATTTTTCTCTCTTGAGCAAAAGCTATATGCAATTTTTTTTAAAATATGCTTTAATGTTCAACTTTGGAAAAATGACAGCTCAAATGTCTTCTTTAGCTAATTTAAAACTTTGCTTCTTCCCATTGGCAACTACTGTGTGTTTAAAGAAGCTAATCCTGTAACAGAGAAAAGTGATGTATCTAAGAACTGGATATCAGCTGGAGAAAAATACTGGGTTTGGTAATTTTTTTACAAATTTGGTTTTTTATATTTGATAGCTAAAACCAGAAGAAGCTATACAGAGCAGGCATGCACACACTCCTATTTCTTGCATTTGACCTTCCTTTCATACTTCTCTTTGCAATCTGCACTGTGCGCTCCATTAAACCACAGTTCTGCAAACACAGAAGTGAATCCACAGCCACATCTGCAATTTGGCTCTCAGCTTAACATTCTCTTTTCAGAGAGGGTAATGGAGCTGACACTGGGGGCAGGCACTGTGCACACTTGTGTTTTTATACACTACTCAGCTTAATGAGGGTCTAATCCTGATGAACCATCTACTAGATGCAGTTAAAGTATGAAATAATTAATAATGGAATTCCATTAAATTCCATCCCTGTTCTCCTTAAATGATTGCTCAGAAGACTGTCCAGTTAGAGAAATCAAAGTCCTAAGAACCTAACTTTTTGCATTACATGCAACATAAGTTCTTTCTCTATTGCACTGTAAAATACGAATACATGTCTTCAACAACTCAAACCTCAGTATCTGGAGGTGCTGACTGTAACTCAGTAACTAGATACATTTAACAAGGACACTGATAGTCAAAATAGGGTTTGTACCCTATTTTGATTTGATTTTAGAGATCATGACTGTTAACTGGACTAGAGTGTGTATTCTGGTGAACCTGAACAGAGGTTCACATGCACAAATTTGGGACTCAGCCCAATGACCCAGGTAGTCCATCATACTTTGTATTTAGCACTCACACTGACTTAGGTGGGAGCTGAGAGACAGTAGTCACTGCCATTGAGTGCATATCAGATGCACATTTATGAAGATCACATTATTTATGTGTCTAGACAGAGACTAGCTACTGGAGTAAAAATTTTGGCCCATGTACCTTAAATGTATAAAACACTTTTGAGACTGATCTCACCAACTTACTTTAACCTACAGTATCCTCACCTATGCAATCCTTAATGTAGGAATTCTTGCAATTTTCTTACAGTTGTGCTTAATAAAGTAATTTTCATTCTTCCCCTTTTTTTTTAATAACACTTTTTCGAGTGTGGCATGACATCCTGCCAGTAGAGTTGTATCAGTGTGCTTAAGATCAATACAGATAGGACAAACTCTGCGTACATGCCAGAGTCAGTGTAGGTAGTGTAAAAGCTTTTTGTGACTTTCATAAAATGAGGTAATAGCCACAAACAAGAAACACACCTATAAATCAAACTTCCTGCCTATAACAAAACCTCCTCCTGTATCTGTAGAGAAAAAACCCCTTCAATCTCTATTTTCTGGATTATGTAACCAAGATTATAATGTATCTGGATTATCTAGTAACCAAGATTAATCCAATATATGTATAATGGGATGCATATGAAGAAAGGTTTGTGTCACTACCTGTAGTCCATGGCTTTATGGTCCTGGAATATTTTGAGCATTCAGTCCTGTGGAGGGAAGGGAAGGGTGTTAAGCTCTCAAACCAAATGCTCGCATGTTTCCCACCTGCTTGCTTTCCACACCTAGATAACGAGCTGGGGCCTAAGTAATCCTATTTTGAAATTAATTCTTGTCAACATAGTGTTCTGTTTCAAGAATATCTGTATGGTTGCATAGTCCCACAACCCTTCTTCCCCATGCTACATACTAAAGGTTCTTAGTTGATTTCTGTATGACAGAAAATAATAAATCCTATGTGTAAGTTAAATGCTGAGTCACTGTACTTCATTCAACTTGTGGAATGCTGACATGAATTTTTATTTGTGCTCTGTAAATGGCAAAAAAAATTACTTTCTTTTTCCATCTTTAGTGAACCTTCACTCCTTTTTCTCCTTTAAAGAAAAATACTGATTTTTCTTTGACTGTATCATCAGAGAACAGGACAATTGATATGTGCGTGAAGACCAACAATCAGTTTTCATATAAAAATACATAGAGGAAGATACCTATGTAATAGTCCACAAAACCAAACAATGGAGCTGATGTAGAACATAAAGGATATTGGCCAGGAGAACATAGAGAAACACTAATTTGATTATAGATTTTGCCTTGTCATAAATTAGTTATTCATTCAAATGCTTATGCCATTATCTTTATCATAGGGGAGTTCTAATCACAAGATCTTTCTATTCTTGCCTAAGTGGGGTCCTGTACTCTGCTTCCAGGAAATATTTGATATGCTGCCAGACTCAGCCCTGTTCTTTCTCTCTCCCGCAACTTCACCTTTATGTGAAATGTACCATGTAGGTATGTGGGAAAGAAATGCTTCTGAGATTTAAAGCTAAGACTAGCCAAATGTCAGAAATGGTCACAGCAGAGATAACAGGAAAGTAAGTAGGAAAATAACTTCAGCTCATCAGACAGCTTTCCTCAGAAGTCCCTTTTGGGAAAGGAAACTACTGTGGAGAAGAATGCTCTGAAGAACACACAATTCAGAAAAATCTATTTTCTTTGAGTCTGAGCTCTACTTAATTAGTGTTCTGACATTCAGGCTCAAAAAAGAGAAAGCCAAGTCATGAAATACTCAAATGGTCTTGCAGAACAAACTTCTACCAGAATTGTCCCTTGGGCAGAGTCCCAGGGGCTCAGCATGTCCCACTGCACCAGACAAGCATTGGGCCAGGGCAGCCCTCACACAGGAGACAGTGCAGGGTCCAGGGTCCATTCTGCTCAGAACCTTCTGTCTCAGAACAAGCCCTATTTTTATTTCAAAAACCCTTACTGTCAAATGTAAGTGACAAGCAGAAATAGTTTCTGGTATAAATATTTGCCAACTGTAATTAACACACATCATTTACATGCATAAATGTATATAACTGGAGGCAAAATACTGATAGGAAGCATTTTCTGTTAAGATTTGGGTTTTTCTCATTGTCCCACACTTACCCATCATTGTACTTTGATGCTTGTCAAGTGATATTCTGAGTCTGGGGGTGTCCAACCTCATGCACAGTAAGTGGCTATCAGGGAAAAAAGGTACCTACCAGGAGCATAAATCCAGCATTTGTATTTCTTTGTAACTACATTTTAAAAAATACATAAATGAGGTTCGTGTCTTCTATTTTAAAATGCCCTAAAAAGTGATTAAGAAGAAAAAGCTTTTACTAAACTATCTGATTTGTGGTAAAAATAACAGTTTCAGAAGACAGTATGAGAAGCTAGACTCGTGCCTGGCTAAAGAGCAGAGCTGGGTACCAGTGCTTTTAATGGTTCAGCATCCCAGCTCTTCTCAACCATGTAGAAGTGTTATTTCCTCTTACATGATTAAAAAAGAAACTTCAACACATTCAGTATTTGTTTTTCACTGAAAGCGGCGCTGTCTCTTGTAAGAAATTTTGCCTGATTTAACGCAATACAACAGTCTCTTGCTTTTGCATTTTTGTCCTGTGAAACTTCTATGTTTATATAACTTATATAGAAAATAACTTGGCCTGTTCTTACCCACAAACAGCTGCAGAACTGGCTGCCCATTACGAGCATTCCCCCGAGCCGCGGGTTCCGGCGCCGCGGGGCTGCTCCTGAGGGTGAGGCTGAGGCGTGAGGGCTGAGGTGTGAGGTGCGAGGGTGAGGCCTGAGGGCTCCTCCTGCGGCCGGGCCCCGCTCCCTCCCCGCCGCCCGGCTCCCCCTTTGCTTTGTCCCCTCCCGCAGGCGCCGCGGCGCTCCAAGAGGAACGTCCCGGCCTCCTCTCGCTCCTGCCGGAGCTCCGCTGGTTTTTAATCATTTCTGTAATGTGTCTCTGTGCTTCAAACATCTCACCTCATTAACTGGCGGGAAATATTTGTCGTCTCTCTTTTCCCAAACTTTTCAGAAGAGACACCTCACTGCAGAGCTATTAAACCACTGAAAAAAAAAATGACAGAAAGTTGTGGGCAGGAGCAGACAAGGTGGATAACAACGGTCATTATGAGCACAGCTCTGCAGGTAGGACAGCCCTTGTCAAGGCCAGCATCTGACTCACTAGGAAAGGCTGAAAGAATTTCCTATATTATGTATATGTAAATATTTTATTCAATGGCAATGAATACAGTTTTTTCAGCATAAACCAGATATTAGTCTGAAGCTGCTTCTATTTGAATACTGGTTATTTTTGTGTGCAACTGTATTTTCTCCTAGCTACTTCCCTATCTGTTTAGTATTCTTGCCACCTGCAATTCTGAGTTACACTGCTTTAGGATATTCTCCTGACTCATCGTTTTTGCACTGCACTGATGCCTCTTTCAGCTTGCTCTATAAATAATACCATCAGAAATATTGCTGAATTTTTTCTGAATTTCTCCCCAAATATTTTAATTTTTCCTATGCAGTATCAAATGGGGGTAGACAATTACCCTGTAAGTACATAATTCCGTTTAAAATACTGCATCTTATAGATATTAATATATATTTTTTATCTGTTAACATCAGAAGCCTTGACTCTGTTCCCAAGTAAAGTGAAAGGGTATGTCAAGGAGCTGGTAATTAGCTTCTGCAGCTGAGGCCAATTTCATGCCAGCTGGAGAGAATTTAGAGGCAAGAGAGCTTTGATTCACAAGCTGAGATGTCTTATGCTAGCTTGGCTGACAAGGTTATCACCCCATCTCTGCTGTGTAAATGGGTGAACTATAGTGAAGTAATTCCTGAATCACCTCACTTTAAAGCCTATACTTACTTGCCTGCTCATTTTGGAGTTTACAGCCTGAAAACTGTGTGTGTTTGTGCCATAATATGGTGGGAGGTAATGGATGGCAGTGATTTCATCAGCTATACCAGCATAACTCACTCCTACCCCCAGCTCTACTCAAAACTACTGCTCTTAGTAAGGCCTCCTCATAAGCAAAGCAATGGAGGGAACTGAATACAAATCCAAAATGGCTTTTTGTTACAGCCACAATACACAGAGTATCACCATACCATTTCAGAAAGCTTTAAGCATTCACCCATACAGAGTAACACCTTACCACAGCAGAAGGCTTCAGGTGTCAGCCCATACAGAGTAACATCATGTTACTTCAGAAAGCTTCAAGCTCTGCTTTTCTTGTTCTCTGTCCCAACCTTTTATCCCCTCGTGTTGATGCACTGCACCTGTGTGCCCTCTGCTCCCTTTGGTGGTTGCTCAGTGCCCCCGGGCACTCGATGGCTCATCGCTGTCAATGCTGCTCACCTGCTCCTCACAGCTGTACCCACTGGGGATGAGGCTCAGCCCAGCCCCACTCCCAATTACTACAAACTCTGTTCCTACAATTTAAAAAGCCACTTCACAACTTACTGCTCAAAACTTGCTACAGTGTAGTAGGCTCTACTGATTTGTACCCTATTCCCCCACCTTCACAAAGGTACAACATCAGTTTAAGACTCCTTTCCCTGGCCCAAGTGCCTCAATGGCAGAACTGAAGTTCAAAAATAGGTGTTTCTTGTTAAGGAGCTCCAACCATGTACCCTATTCAGGGCCTTGACTCAGACCATCTCCCCTGCTCCCTGCCCAGGCCATTTCTCTGTGCTGCCCGCCACACTGAAGTCTCTCAGCTGTTTTCATTAGCAAATTCTATCTGTGTGCTCTCACTTTCTGCATCCTTCTCACTGTCAAGATAATTAAATAGCATTAATTACCCAAACAAGTAATTGAAATCTGCCTACCAGAAACTCTCTTTCAAAATTTGAAATGTAACCTACCACTGGTAGGTTACATTTATAACCCCTATCTGCACTCTTTTTAGCCCTTCTATTTTCCTGTATTTTTTGCCTTTTATTACTATTAACTATTGCAGGGTTTTCTTCTTGCTCTCTGCTTCCTACCCAGGACTCTTCAGACACTAGAGGGTGATCTTGCCTTCACTGTGCTTTTTCATCCCAGGTTTGGTCTAGTTCAGCTTCAATTCAACACATTGTCCTGAGCTTTCACTGAATTGTCCATAAGGTCCTGAATGTAATTAACAGCTGCATGTATGCCAGGAAAGCCCTAGTCTGAGGGAGGATGAAGCCACACACAGCAGGCCATAAAAAACACCTCTTGAGGAGTCTGAAACACCCCCATTAGAAATTTTTACTCAGTGTCACGTGGACTTAAAGCTCCTTAAATTGTTTAGTATTTCAGAAATACTTTCCTACTGGTCTGGGTTTTTCCAGCTAAATGTGTGGTGACACAGCAACACCTCAAGATTGTGGGATGCACAAAGGCTTGTATTGAGCTACTCAGAGATTGCATGCATTACACAAGACATACACCCTTCCTCTTCTTGCTGTGGCAGTTAGCACAGCACTCAAGTAGAGCCAACCCCCAGAGCAGCCTCTGAACAACCCAAGTGCATTGCTGAGCCACCAATTCCCACTAGCATGGCTGTGAAATCCTGGATGGGTTGGGGAGTCTGAGTTGCACCAGGACTGCTTCTGCTTTGGGACAACAGCAGTGACTGCAAACTGATGCTGTTACTACTCTGCAACGGGGAGCATGGGTCAGTCTCCTTTTCTGCAGAGCTTGGCTTCTCAGGGCTTCCAGATTTTGGCATCTGATCCAAGAAATCTCCCGGGAAGAGCTCAGCTGTCACATGCTTTTTTGCACAAGCAACAGTGAAATTTGCACTCATATATTAGTGCTTCCCTGCCTGGCTGGCCAACGGCTCTTACTGTTTGCTATCCCTCAAAATTAAATTTTTGGTTACTTAAGGTCTTTCTAAAATCTCCTTCTGAGTTCTCAGATAATATCTTTCATTATCTAATGAAGGCTGAGATCACTGCCAAAAATGTCTTGAATGTCAAAAGGCCTGGGATGCTAATGCTGAGTGCCAGCATGCTGCAGGGAGAGGGAGCAGCCACGAGCTGTGAGACAGCCTCTCCACCTGAAAAGAAAATATGCTTGGACACCTTTCCTTTGCTACTGAATCAAAGGGTTTAAAGAAGCCCTTACAATAAATTGCTGCTTGCTGGAGGAGCCCAGCAGCCATCCTCCCTGCAGAGTCTCTCTGGGAGCAGGATTCATGCGTCTCTAGAGACTGGAGGTGATTGCTCACTGCTTATGGCAGGTCCTAGGCAGGGTCTCAGGAATACCACTCAAAACACTTCCAGAAGCTACAAGTGAAAATTGATTCTGTAGATGTTTGGCAGTGGTAGAGAAACAGAATTGTTTTGTCCTGAAGGATCACACTGTACATGCTGCCTCCTCAGGAGTATGGTACCTGTTGGAGCTTAGTGCATTTGTTGCCAGTGTGCAGCTTTGCCACTATGTCCAGCATGATCTCATGCAAATTAATCACTCCCATGTATAAATTCTCCCTCTGTACATAACCATGGTAATGTAATGACCCTGCATCTTTGCACTTGATAATAAACTCTCTGGGGACAGGGAAGGTCCCTTGACTAGCTGGCTTTGCGTTACCACCTCGCATTTGAGATCTGGATTTGTTTAGACTTTTTGGTGTTAGCTTGAAGCAACTTGTTTTGCAAGGATGAGTTTCTGGATTTCCATGGGAAGTGGTGACTCTGTCATCTCCTGCCCATCCCCAGCTTCTATCCTACACAGGTCTCCCTTAAAAAATTATTTAAAGCATTTGTTTATTAATAGCAAATAAAAAGAATACCAAGTGAATCAATCTGACATATCACAGGTAACAAAAGAGGATGTTCCTCAAAACATAGCAAATAAGATTCCTTTCAATCACTTTAGGGCTACATAGCATAACTATTTAAATTATTTTTTTCCAATTGCAAAATTAGACAATTTTCTTAGCTCTATAACCATTAATAGCAAATAAAAAGAATACCAAGTGAATCAATCTGACATATCACAGGTAACAAAAGAGGATGTTCCTCAAAACATAGCAAATAAGATTCCTTTCAATCACTTTAGGGCTACATAGCATAACTATTTAAATTATTTTTTTCCAATTGCAAAATTAGACAATTTTCTTAGCTCTATAACCATATTTTCATGGTAATTTTCAAAACAGAGCAGGCAAGTTTATGTCATGAGAAAAGGCTGTAGTGTAAAGTGCAGATTTTTTACCAGCTTTTAAAATGTTTATTTGGAACAGCATCTGTTACACTGTGCTAGAACAATTAAATAATCAATGTTATTTTACACCAAAAGTATAAAATTATATTACAAATTGGTTTGTTTAAAACTTTTATCTCTGATTTCTAATGAAGTCTGAAAATTTGCATATTTTAGTACATACCAGCTGACAACAGTGATCAGATTGTGCTCCATGCTTGTAGTCAGAACCATTTTCTTGTAGGTACAGTAGCCCTAACTGCAGTTGGTTGTCACTGTTGGCCTCAAAGAAGTGACTATTCTAATGAAGTCTTTGATCTTTACCTCCTTCAGTAACTAGCACCAGTTCCATTAAATCCTGGGCATACTGCCAAATGCTGATGAATAAAGAGTGTATGAGATGAAATGTAAGAAATCTATTACCCGTTCGTGAAAATGTTGTAAATTTTCATGAGAGGTTTTAAAAGTTCAGCCACCATTGAGCAAGACCACGTTATTCAGGCGATGGCAATGCCAATTCTCAATCTACTTTGTGGTTATGAACAGTGGGTTTTGTGCACATGCTGATGACTAAAATGTGATGTTTTGGAACTGCATTCCATTTGGCAAGTTGGTAATTTTATTGAAACTGATTTTTTTTTCATTGCAAGCAATATCAAATTGATGTTGATAAAGGACAATTACATATATCTATATATTTAAATGCATGTGCCTTTTTTATTTCCTGGCAGCTTGAAGTTCTGCTACTGTTTGTAAATCACTGACACCTTCTCCTGGTGGGGTTGAAACTTGTGCCATATTCTTTGAAACTACAAGTCACCTGTTGGATTTGTTAAAAAACAAAGTCCCTTAGTATTGCCAAGTTGTCTTCTATTACTGCTTATCTATGGTTTTGCTGCAGTTGGGAAGGATTATTTTTTACTATTATTAACAAGAAAACTACAGGAGTCTTGTTAACATGAACACTTTATGTAGAGTTGTGTATAGCAAGGAGGAAGTGGGAGAAAAGTAGTGTTTATCATCATAGCTTGAATGAGCATTCCACAAAAAAACCTTAGTACATCTGTATGGTAAGTTTTAAATACCTTGGAGGAAAGGCAAGACATGTTCAAATGACCAGTATTCTGTCCACACAACACTAAATTTAGACCTGCTGTTATTGGAAGCAAAACTATTTCTAGAAATAGATTTTCATGGATCTGGGTAAGTACATATAATTGTTTCTTTGCTGCATTTTGTTCATTCATGCTTTGTTTAGCCCATTCTGGTATGAGCAAAATTGCATCAATTTATTTCCCTAATCTCAAAATGTAAATCCAACCCTTGTTCCTACATCACATTTTAGCAAAACTCACCAGGGACCCGAGTGCCTATGCTTAGAGAAGGACAGTGCCTGTAACATTTATTTTTGCTAATTAGAAGCAAGGGCAGACAAGTTCAGCTGAGATACCTTAGCAGCAGGAGGTCCTAATGTGAATGACTCCAAGTCATCAGCCAGATTGCAGGAAGAACAGGTGGCGGGCACAAGGGGAGGTCACAGGGGACTGTGCAACTGAGCAGCTGGGCACTTCATCTGCATTATTTAAATTCTTTTTGGTTATTTAAAATTCCTCATTCTTTGCTGTGAAGTCCCTCTCCTGTTTTAGCTCTACAACAGAAAACAGCAGCAAAGGTAATTCATTGTTACAACACACGTAAGGTGCAATTCTTAGGGACAGGCTCTGTGCTTGCCTAAGCTTTGATGCCTCTCCTCCATAATCTCACTGAATAACAACTCATGCTACTATTTTAAATCTTCAGATCCCCTTCTCCAGAATGAATGCATATTAATAACACTATTTATAGAAAGAAATAATTTTAGGTTAAAGTATTGAGTGAACAAGTCTTTACATGAAATAGTGGAATTATCCCATTATCTTAATCGTGTCTGGAATACAGGTTGTTTTATTTATAGTACACTACAAAGATTTAGTTCAAATGCTAAAGTATTTTTAGCAGTGTTTTTAGATACTTTGCTGTGCTCTTCCACAGCCATAAAAACAACTCAAATATTTTTTACTGCCACTGAGGAGAGCCTTCAGCAATATCACAGAAGAGGGTTTAGATCTCTCTGAATGTACACATGCTTAAGAAGTGCTGATTGATTGTTGAAGAGACCTAGATAAAGAAATGAGCCCTTCCAAATCCCACCTAAATAAGTGGTACAGAAATGGGACAGATGGCTTTACAAACAGCATGAATGCTGCACTTGCCTTTCAGAATAAAAGCAGCCTTCCCTGTAAGTAAAACTGCACACTAAAAAGCTGTTTACTTCATGTGGGAATGCTGTTTGAGTTTCATGGGGTAACAAATTAAATATATACTCTAAAAGTAACCTTATTTATTTTGTGCAGATTCCTGGGCAGCAATTTACGTGTAATACCAGTTCATAATCCTGCCGAAACTGTTAAATTAATGCTAACTATGGCTAAGGTAAGTCCAGTTGCATACACTTAAAAATATTAGTGTATTACTCAGGCATAGCCAAGAACTATAAAATACTTGGTTTTCCTTAATGGAACTTTTTAAGTTATACTGACCACAATCCATTAATACACTAAGGTAGAACTGGTGCTCTGATGCATTAGCTGAGTCTTTAAACTACTGTTAAAGGTAACTTAATAGCTCTTAATAGCATCTAAGAAAATAAATCAGATATCTAAGAGCTTGTTTGGCTCCTATTTACCACTGTTAAGTTAAGATGTCTTCACTTACTGTTAACTCCTGTTGAAATACTATCACCTCTGTGTACAGCATTCCCGAACACCTACTTGAGAACACAAAAATCAAATTTCACTGCTAAATAATTTTGCATTTCTACTATTGGAAAAATAAAATCTTGAATATTCTATTACCTAATGTCATTTTGTTCTACTCATTTTTCTTTTCTCTAAGGTAACTTCCAAGCCACAAGCAGATGATACTCGTTGCAAAATAGAAATGACAAAAGCCCAAATAATAGAAAAAAGTCCAGTTTGGAAAATGCTTCAGGAGTACCAATCGCACCGTAATTAACTTAATATTTGGTTTTTTATTCATAAATAGAGTGGCTACATTTTAAACAAAATATAAATGTTCTTAAAAATATAGCTTCATTTCAAAATACTACAGACAACATATGCATTTGGCATGAAAATTCATATTAAATAGCTATACAATGAAAAATAGCATACTTGACACCAAATGTGCTTTCTAGGGAGGGAAAAAAAGTGGTTTAGCTGCACGATAGGAAAGTCATCCTTATTTTTAACTTGGTTCTGACCTTCGAGGCTCATCTGTTTATAAATAATTCCCCAAAAAATTTACTATGTCTTAAGGAAATCTGTATGATTAAAGATAACGATGATCAAAACAATTCCAAAATACAGGTATCCCTAAAAACAGCAGCTGTATGTATGCAACCTTACACTGTTTTTTAAACATAAGTGTTATCTGTTATAAGTTCTAACATCTTATTTAGCTCAAAGTTGTTTTTCTTTAAACCTGGTTTCCTTTGCCACAGTGTTTGTACTGTTCTATAGTGTTAGCTATCTGTACCTTACAGTCCTGTCTGCAAATAGAGAAGCTTGTTTGTCAACATTAAAATGTGCTAATAAAAATATCTTTTGCTTAAACAGGGCTTTTTAATTAATGGTTCTTCAATCACTTGGTAAAAATCTTTGTAATTCACAACACCAGTCAGCAACTATTACCAACAAATTCTGAAAATTAAAAAAAATAAATGCTTAACCATACCTCCTTGCCACAGAGAAGAATACACCTGGTCTTTTTTTTTTTTAGTTTCTAAACTTAAGAAAAAGCATTAAATTCTGAAGAGGAGTAAACAGACCATATCTGCAAATCACATGCAACAAGAGCAAAAGAAAATAAAAAAAACAGCAATGAGACTTAGGAAGAGCAGCAATTGCAGTTCTTCAGTTCTTCTGGAAGCCCCTCTAAACTGCTCTTCTTTACAGGGCCATAGCCTCCTTTGCAACTGAAGTCTCATAGTCCAATGATCCTGTCAGGAGTATGTTAATCCAAACACTTCAGCTGCCTTAACTATTCTCATCCATTACAGCTTTTGTTTTCACTTCAATGAGTTCTTCTACTCGAGCTAGAACACTTTCTATTAAGTCAAATGTGAAGAGAGCTGAGTGTAAAACCTGAAATGACAAGAAAGATAAGTGTTATTTTTATTAGATTTTTTTACCCATTTTATATTTACTTTTGTCTCCACATTGAAAAATAAAAAGTCAGTACTTCTGAGTGACTGAAGGGAAGTGCAAACTCACTTGAAGCTGCATTCCAGTAGTCATGGCAGGCATCTTTTCACCACTAACAGTTACAGAGCAAACTGTGTTAGAACTTTGTGCCTCTGTAGAAGAAAACATGAAGAAATCAACATGACCCTTAGCATGATAAGAATATTTAAAATATCAACATTTCATGACAGTAATTGTTAAGAACAGAAATCATGACAAAACACATGACAGAGGGTGCTGAACCTTAAGAGGAAGACAGTTGGAGTTGGGTGATATCTTTATACGTTGTATAACACACATTTCTACATTACTAAACAGGTAAGATCTGCAACTGGACTAATTTTATAGAGCTCACATGCTCTCCAAAAGGAAAAATAAAATGTTATCTGGCCCGGCTTTGATACATTTTTAGTATTTCCACATCCAGGGAGATAGTAGGAGTTCTTTAGCTTGACTTAACGAATCCAGACATTAAATACTTATTTTATTAAGAAAAGGCTGCAGGCTTCTCTGTTTCAGACAGATTACTTGCAGCAGGCTAAACTACAAGGACAGGTCTGAAAAATAAGGGAAAAACCTCTTACATTCAGACCACATATTTGAAATTCAATGTAATGCTGACAAAGATTAAACACAAGGGAAGAAAGCTAAACCATTTACTGTTACAATTTAGATGTTCTCTCCCAAACTCAAATTTCTTTATATTTTGTCAAAGGCTAGAGAACTGTAAGAGGGACTTAAGAAAAAGCTTCCTGATTAATTCTGAAGGATTTGCTTTAGAGAGATATCCACAGGTTGTCTTGAGAAAAAAAGTCCCCTTCTTTGCTTCATAAGTACATAGTTTGCAATGGAAGAGGATAAGACTAGAGGCAAAAAGCTGTATTGACATTTTTAGTAGCAGACATAAATTCCTTGGGCTATCTTAATTATACTGGAGACCACAAGGAACAGAGGATGTGACATACAGAGAGATTGCCTAAAGCAGCTACAGCTCTTGTGCCCCATGCAATGTGCCTGCTTAACCCAGAGCAGAATCTGATTCTGTGTGTCAGATAAAAAAAAAATAATGTATTTTAAAAAATGAATGTAATGCTTCAGGCTTTAGAAAGCACTGTGACTTATTTTTTCTCTTGTTAACCCTCCCACACCTAGTTTGAAACCTAAGGGTTATATATTCAGAGAAACTTTGTTTCTCCTTTGTAACATTAAAATCAAAAGTATAAATGCAGAACAAGTTCTGAAGGTCTTCATGTGACAGTTCTATCAAGTTTCCATAAGATTTACTATTGTGATGACAGATAAGTTCAGATTTTTCTGACCAATTATGAAAATTTTTAATTCAGCAACTACTGAATTATTATTTGAAATTTGGAATAGTGGCAATAGTTAAATAAAACCTGATCTATGCAGCATTCACCAGTTCCTCATTTCCAAAGGATTACCAAAGTTTCTAGATATGAACAACACTAAGAACAAAAAACCAACAAAAACTGACCTTTTCTGTTTTCCTTCTTATTTTTAATTTCTGCTTCATAATGTGCTTTTGACATATTGAGTCCTACACGCAGTGGTTTTAAGAAATTCTGCTCTATCTTGCCAAGTGTGGTCCATACACCAGTCTAGTCAAACAGAACAGAGAAGGTTACAAAACAGTTTCAGTGAAGCATTGCAATACTAAGCTTTTGAGCACCAGTTTTTTGACTAGTCTTTATAACATATACTTCTGTGCTGGGAAGAAAAGAGAAAAAAATAATTCAGACTCATGCATTGAAGCATGAGCAGCATTGTGATGGGTATTTCAGCTCCTCTTCCTCTCCCCTACATTATTTGTTGATTGGCTGATGAAGCAGTCAAAAAAAAGGTGCAGAGGTAGGGAGGACCGAGTGTGTAGGCTGGTAACTACAGCAATGGAAATGCACATTTTCAGCTTGTTCCTG
Organism: Geospiza fortis; assembly: GCF_000277835.1. Lineage (NCBI taxonomy): Eukaryota > Metazoa > Chordata > Aves > Passeriformes > Thraupidae > Geospiza > Geospiza fortis. The sequence goes on from NW_005054336.1 coordinate 2,897,546, forward strand.
TAAGCAAAGCTGAAAGAATCTGGATGTGTTGGAGGGGAGGTTCTAGGCCCTTCCTCAGGCTAGAATCTCTACAGCAAGTAAATGGCAGATGTAGGCTCCTCTCAGATAATTCAGCAGCACAACAGAACAAATATTGAAATTAACATTCCTGAATTAACACTGTATTGTGATGTCAAATGAAAGTTGTGATAGTGTCATGCTTCCCCATTTTCTATATTGCATTTTAAAAGTACTGTAGGAATGTTACTGGATATGCTACTCTCCCATCCTTCAGCAAGGCAGCCATAGAGACAATAAATTTCTCCCAGCTTGACACGGTCAGAAAGCAGGAGTTTACAATAATGGCATTCAGGAACCAGGAGGTGCAAGGGAAAGATGCTCAAAACCAAGGCTGTTCAGGGTTACAGAGAGGAAAATAAGCTTGGGTTTGCTACAAACTGCTGTAGAAGGAAACAAATCCAAAGACACAAAGGCTGCTTTGTATATAGGAGCCATTTATACAACTCCTTTCTTCAGGCAGTATCCTCACAGGGCAGAATAAGGACAATAAAAATAAGAATTTTCAATTTTAAATACAGTGAATCCACTAACGACAGTGGAAAATTCACCGATTTTTAATACTAGATGACACTGTTAACAGTTCAAATAAGAACAGTAATTACTTCCACCAGAATGCAGTTTTAAAAAGGAACTTTCTAGAAAAATACTTATTTTTAAACTTGATTAATGAAAATGCTTGCTACACAGCAATCAAAATATCTGAACTGACATGGAAGGAGGCATTTTCTTTCTGCCTCACTTGCACTGTATGAAGAGAGACAGGGAAGAAGTCAAGAAGAACTGACAGAGGCTAAATTTAAGGGAAAATCTTCAGAAGATGTGATGCTATTTTTTCCTCGAACTGTATGGACATTCTTTTTGCCAGGTACTAGACAGCACTGTTAGAGCAGTCTACTATGTGTAGTTTTTTATTAATAATAAAAGAGGAATTCTTACTTTTCTTACAAAGCTATGTATTTACATGTAACTGAGGAGACCACTATGAGTACTTAAATAGTAATCACCCCTTAAATATAACAAACAGATACCAATATTAACTAGTAAATAAATAGTAAAATAAATAAATAAATAGTAAATTTAGTAAAATAACTAAATAAATAGTAAATTAGAAATGCACCCACTGAAAGCTATTTTTGCTTTTCATTTTCATTACAGTTTCAGCAATCAGTACTAGTTATTTCACTGTTATTCTAATTAGATTAGTAAAATTATTGGGTACTAACAAAATTATTCCTAGATCTCAAATTAGTCTAAAAGTGGATCAGAATTTTTTTCTGTATTTTAGAAAACAGTAAATGATATTGTTGTGTTATTATTGCTATAAAGACATCCAGTTGGTGGTTTGAGGGATACCAGCAAATAAATAAGCAAAAATAACAATTTTTTCATGTGGGAATACTTGTTGGGTATGTGATTTTGTGGTGACATACTCCATTGTTATGGAGACAGATCACAGCTCAACAGGCAGAGTAAAAGGATTAGTTTGTTTACAGGAACAGTATCTGTGCAAACAATTTCATCAAAACAAAGGACCATATCACATATTTCCTGATGTCTTAATAAAAGCATCACTTCTGGGGAACTAACCATTGCAAAGAAAAATGCAAAACCCACGTTTTTTGAATCAAGGATAACAGTGTTGATGTGAATCCATGTCTTAGCTAATCAATCATTTTCAAATCAAACAGTACGTACTTGATTGTCACTTTCACAATCCTTAATGACTAAGTACCTCAGCAGATTCAGTGATGCCATAATCCTGTGAATTACAAACATACAGATACCTCTTACCAGGATGGTAATTTTAATTGTCCATTAGCCAGACATGCTGGTATGGAGAACCCATCTGTACAAAAAGCAACCCCCCATCTTTGGAGCAGTACAGCTCCACCTAGAGCACCGCAGGTAGTGATGTCCATACTACAGTTCACACTTTGCAAGTAAAACTGAAACTGCCATCAGATTGCAGAGGGCTGGTGACTGTGAGGGAAAGAATCCTCTCAAGAGACAGAACCTTATCACAGGATTTATAATATGTATCACTGGTGATTCAAAGTTGATTTGAAACTAGTGTGACAGTTTTCTTTATTACTGTACTGAATTTTTACTTTTGAGTGTGCTTTTTAAAATATTTTCTTCCTTTTGTTTTACCATACTTTTGAGCAGATTATGAATTGTTTTTTTCCAGATAACAAGTACAGTTAACCATCATACCATAATATCATACATAACCATCATACTTCTGGGCTTTTTAAGCAGGCATGTGTCCATCTGGACATTATCTCCCCACTGATTTACAAGCACAAGCAGCATCATATTACTTTTCATATAGGAAGACCTACCCTATATACACAAGATTTTTCAGACACATTTCAGTTGTTTGGGTTTTTTTTAAATGCAATTATTTACTGTTCAGGTGGATCTGTAATCTTACTGATGAGATTCTGGATTCCCAGTAGCAATGTGTGAAACTGCCTCAAAGATGCCTTGCACCGTAGGTTGCATCTAATTATTATTCCCCTGTATGATATTAGACACCACACCACATTGCTTTTATTCCTTCAGCTGCTTCTGCAGAGAGCTGACAAACCATACATTCCTGAGGAAATAATGCTTTACCTACTAGTTATGTCATTTCACATCTGAAGTCTTACATCCCTGGGGAATGGAGGAGGACATCCTTTTTTATTGTTAAAAATTAATACAATGGCATTGTGACATTCTTCTATGCAGAGCTGGTTAAAATAAGTGACCCTTTCAATTTCTAGTTCCAAAACCTTAAAATACATTGATGCTGTCACCTCATTAAGTACATGACAGCGTACATCACTGTACTAAGGTAGTTTAAAGTCTTTTTTAATAATGAAGAAAGAAGAAAAAGCTTGTAACTGTGCTTCCAACTCACCTGTCTGAGTTTTGCAGAAGATCAGTCTCAGCACCTTCTGGAAGAGAAAGTACTAAATCTAGAAGGGAGATCAGGTGATGTCCTGTAAACCAAAGGTTGTCATACTCCTTCTGAAAAAAAAATAGAAAAAGTTCAGCTGAGTGCAAAATTTAGGTCTTAAATACTGTAACAATAACTTGCATAAAACAGAAAAGTTAAAAAACCAAATCAAACCCTGTAAGAAATGTTTTCTAATATTGACCTGTGAGTAAAGTACACAAACCAGCCTCTTTATAATTTTAATTTTTTTGTCAGTCAGGAAAGAAATGGACGAAACATAGTAAGAGAATTCTGAAACTGCATAGTAAAAGGTTAATCATATAGTTTTAATTAATTTTCCCAACTTTCTGGCATAATTATTATAAAATATGAGATTAAAATGGCTTTGATCTAGCCCAGCCCTTCCTGATGGATTTATCATTTGCAAAGCACTCATAATAAAATGCTGACTGTCATCATAAAAGCAAAGAAAAATTAATAATTCTAACTGAACTGTAATATTTTAATTATATTTTAAAAATGAGGAACTGTGGGGATAAAACAATATACTGAGCAGTTCCACTTTACGAAATAAATGTATTTTCAAGCACAGAAAAGGTAAAAACTTATTAGAAAAATACAGTAAGATAGTGCCATTAAAAATACAACTGTATATTTATAACCTAAATATGCATAGACAGAAAAAGCCAAAGTCGTGTTTTTAATAAAATTTTCTATCTTATGTGTTTTTTCAAAGTGGATTGTTTTTAATGTACCACTAGTAGTTTAAGCTGTAGACATTTTCTCAATGTCATACTGACAGAATTTTGAGATGACAACTTGGTTTTTATTGGTAACAGCCTCACCGTTACTGCTAAGTGAATCTGATCCTTTATATTCTTAATAATGTATCCTTCCACACCAGCATGGTTGCTTGTCTTCAGTAAACACCTTCAAACAAACAAAAGAAAGATATTATCTCTTTAAAGCTGCCCATAGAGTTAGTGAATGTTATCTAGGTTTTGAGCTAAGTAGGAGTTTTACCACAGAAGAACAGTATGACTATGTAACCTTTAAACACTGGCTTACATAAGACAGTTAATTTTATATGAGGCAATTGAAATTCATGATTTATCAAAACATTAACATAGTAAAATTAATGTGGCTTATCAGATGGAAATTCTGTCAGAGATCAATGTATTGATACAATTAAGATACACTGGGGCTGAGATTACACAAACTACCTTCGGTGCTTGGATGCTTACCTGAATAATGTGTATTTTCCTTCTGTATCAAACTTGTCTATGAACAACTGCAAAATATTTAAACTCTTCTTTCTCTAAAGAAAACAGAGACATTTCAGATGAATTCTAAAAAAAATAACTCACTATTCAGAATCCAACTGATTCTGTAGGGCACTTAACATACCATATGCTCCATGGGACAAAGGGTCATAATTTTCACCAAATCCTGCAGTCAGAGAAAAGAAATACAATTTATAATTACATACAGATTATTACGTTACATCACACTGACTAAAATCTACTCAAGACTTTAAAAAAACAAACCAAACCAAAAACCCACAGAACACTTGGGAATGTCCAGGGAATAAAAGATTCAGAGAAATTCATGCTTGCTTCAGTGGTCAGAATCCCATCTGCAAGAACACTATTCTTGTGCTGCTGGTTCCAGGTATGAAGGTAGCCAGGGCTGGCAAGGAGGAGACAAAAACGAGCAACCACCACCTTTCACCTAAAGCTGTGCCCACCTGCACCTTCAGTGACCTGCACATACACTGGGTGCGTTTTAATTCTCACTGGAACTTCATGCTGCAGCAGGTAGCAAAGACAATTCTGCATAGCAAGACACTGAAGGTTTCAATTGAACAGCACAGGTGTGTAAAGGCCCAGTAGGATGCCCTCTTCTTAAACACCCAGAGGACAGCTAGGTATGATTTCTAATCAAACTTGAAGACTCCTGTACACTGCTTCTTATTACCTGAGGTACATTAATAAAGCTTCTGAGTTCTAAATAGTGATGGAGAAGGCTGTTATCTTCCATTCTCAATAAACAGCTCTCAAACAGATCCTGCAGGTGGAGAAAAGAAAGATGTCAACAGCATGCACATATACAGGACATTATCAGCTTAACATTTCATGGCTAAAACAGCCTGCACTCAGAAATACTCGTTCAGATATTGCAAGTTCCAAGCAGCCGCAATTATAAGTGATAGCTGTAATTTAAACATTTATGCAGGACTGTAAAGTTTAATAAATACAGGTATTTGTATGACTGAAAAATACTTAAGCCTCAAAATATTCCCAGAACTATTATCTGAACTATCATTTATACCTGTCCTAGAAGGACAATCAAAAGTTTTACCATTCCTTAAACTGAAAAAATAAAACATTCTAACATCAAAAATTTAATTTAAAAAAACAACTTACAAGTCCTTTAGATAATACAGATTCTTCTGTTCTAGAAAAAAAATCAGATTAAATTGTGAATTAAAAAGACACTTGTTATTTCAGAAGAAATAGTAGACAAGAGGTCAACAAGAACTTGTCCCTCAACAATTTTCATTCCATTTTTTAGATATAGAATCTTTGTTACTCTTCCCAAAGATTTTTAGAATAAACTTGCTGATGAGAAACTGAACATGAGATTCATCTCTTCACAGTCAAAAGTGACTTTTTTCCCCTCAGTATTTATGCATGCTCAAAAGCAGTGTCATCTCCCACAGATATTGAGACATTGATTACCAAAGAAAATGAAATGGGAAGCAGTCAGAACAGGAAACTTGCCTTCCACAGCAGTGCTAGAAGCTATTTGGTAACACTGCTGCTTATGGAGGGTGAAATAATCACAATATATAGTAAAGTTTGGTTTCCTTTAGAAAACCTGACATTTAATCATTTTGCATATCATGTCAGAATACATTCAAATAAATATTTTCACAATAGTTGCCTTTAGTAATAATTGTTATAGAAGGGCAAGTAAGTACACACTCTAATTATTCTTGATGTGTTTAAACTACTAATTTTACATTTTCAGAACAAAATTTTTAAAAATGTTATCACAATACAAGATGAATCAATACATAAATGTTTAGACTACTTCTGCTTCTCAGTAACAGAAGACATCTTGTAGTGAAACTTGCCATTTTAATGCTCAAGTTTATAAACCTCCTCTGAACTTATCAATATTTCAACTTTGTTTTTATGAGTTACTGTAAAAGATCACACTATCTAGACCTGCAAACCCTACCTTTTCAGCAGCACTTCAATATGTGTCATATTGCACAGCAGAAGGTATGAAGGACTAGAAGAGAAGAATCCAGCCATATTAAACTGCATAAGCCATATACATTTGCACATAATTAATATATTTGACAGGATTAGTACTCTTTTAAAAAATAAAATCTCTTTCTAAAATTATTGATTTTTAAATAGACAAAAAATTGTAAGTCAAATCACTGTTAAGAACTCTTATGGGAAAACTGTCTATAAATATGTAAATGAACAATTAATACACATTAATTTTCAGCACATGACTAATCATAGTAGTTTCTTTTAAAGGACAGCTCATCTAAAATTAAACCACACTAGACTAATCTGCAGGAGTATGTTCTTTATATAACATAAGTTACAAAAAATATAAATGCTTAAATGTTGACATAAAATTAATACTGCTGAAATACAGTTTTCATTCATAACTATTCACAAATAAAGTCCTCTTCCGCTCAGAAAGAATCTTCAAAGTACACACTTACAATGAGCAAGACAGAATAGTTCTTACCTAAAAACCACTGGAAGGCATTCAACACCAAAATGCTGAACAAACATCAGGTATGACAGACATGCCAAAGAATCAGCAGAATTCTTTCGCTCTATGTCTGCAAACTCCTGATTCTCCCAGTGTGGACTTTTGCCTTTATGATGTACAAACACTAAAGGTATCAATTCTCCCATATTCCACAAAATGTCCTAAAAAATGAAAACAGACTTCCTATAGTTGCCTTTAAAATAACTGTATGCCAATTAAGTTTTAAAGCTCTAACTGTATTTATATACATTCACTAGTACAGCATGCATATAAATTAATATAAATGCTTGTAATATATAAATTGTATGTTTGTAATATATCAATTAATACAAATATGTAGTATTTATTATATATGCACAAACACGCACAAAAAATCCTGGAGGAAAAATAACTAGTGTTAGAAAAATGTTACTAAGATAGCAAAGTCAAGCACACAGAAGTTGGCAAAAGAGAGAATGAAGACCAACTGCAAACTCCTAGTTCAGCTCCCTTATCCCCAATGCTAACATTGAGTAACAATAAATTCATGAAAACATTATGTTATAACACGTCTGTGTTTTTCAGATCACAGAAAACTCAGTATTTGGGTTTTTTCTCACTAATCAATATGGAACACAACATTTAGCTGCTAAAGGCAAGCCCTGATTTAAAGTTAGATTTGCTTTGTATGGCCTTTCTTTCTCATGATGCACAACACAAGGAACCCCTAACATTTGTAAATGAGAAATACTACAGGGGTTACCCCCTCACACCCTTCATGTGGCTGAGGACATACTGTAACTCCTCTTGAACATTAGAAAGAAACAGGGAGATCAAGGTCAGCTCACTATTCTGGAGTTGTCCCAACCCAACATCCAGGATGGCCCATTTTGGAAAATTAGGATTATGCAAGATGCCATACAGTCTAAGCATGACTTACTGACCTTAGCTTCAGCTCTCACTACGTAAAGCCATAAAAAGAAGTTTATTGAGAAACAGAAGAGAAGGTAATTCATAATTAGCATTAAAAACATGATTTCAGACTATGCCCAACAGGAAAGGCAGGATATACCTTACACAGCCCATTAAGTCACCCCACTAACCAATAGAGAAATCAAAATGAGCACTAGAACAAATTACAGGCAGTGGTGAACTGGACCACTGGCTCTGCACACACTGCAATTCACTTCCACTGCACTCACTGTAATTTCAGTTGCAAAATGACGAAAAGGATGTTCTTCGATGCCCTCAAGTTGTTCCAGCTGAGCTGCCAATAATGGGTATTTCAGGCTTTGCATACAGCTGGAAAAGAAAGGGGTGGAATAAATCACCAGTACAGTCATAAATACGGACTACGATAGTGTCATTGATAACCAAGAATAATGCCTATATTCATATCAGCTGCTGCTATTCAAGGTATTCAAAGGAGAATTAAAAAATAAAAACTCAACATCTCCTGTAGAAGCATTACTTAGACTTCACCTCCAGACTATGATTCCAACTCACTGCTGGAAATTTGAGGAACAGAGGAATACCAACTCAGCTTCACAATGCAGCAACTAATTTCCATTTTACCATTTCCCTCTACTAAACAGAAAGAATGAATATATAAGATCTATTTAGGGTTTTTTTGTCAAAATACCACATTAGTTAGATATATGTTGGCAGCATTGTAAAACACTAAAAGATTATTTATTTGCTACCTATATAATAAATGTACTATTAATTTTGTTAAGTTACAGGAATATATAGCACAAACATAAAATGCTCACAATTTTATTAATTCTTCTTTCAGCTCCATGTCATTGTATTCTGATGACTTTTCCATATTTTTAACAACTTCACTCACAAAAGGTTTAGCAAAGTCCACCACTGCATTGCAACATTGACAGAGACCAAGTTTATCTTCTTGTATTTGTTGTTTTGTATAAGGTACAGGTAAGGCAGTGAGCTGATTCATAATCATGGCCAATGACAAACCCACTGAGTAGGCCTTCTTGTTCTGAAGTTTCAAAAGCACTGGGGGAAAGAAAACAAAAAAAGGGAAAAGAAGAGAGAACATTTTGAGACATTGAGTTATTACTTACTTAGTAGAGGAAAACATGAAGAAAAACAACGTGACTAGGAAAGAAAACATTTTGTTTTCAGGGAAGGAGAGGGACTGACACCTGAAATCACATGAGCAAATCCAGCAAGACTAAACATCATCACCTAATTTAATATACTGTAGTTAACAAGGCTATGTATTTGCAAATAACAAATATTAAATCTGGCACACATTTCAATGTTCTTCCTTTCTCCACAGCACCAGGATGAGGACTAAAAGAATGTTTTCTAGAACTGGGCTAAGTGAAATAATACATATTTGACCCAGAAAATGCATTTATTACTTGACTCCTTTTGTGCTTGGCAAAACCAGAGACAATAGCCCAGTTTTTCTGCTGAGAACTGACTCTGGTTTTTACTCCATGGCAAAAACAACAGACACTCTCCCAGACTGAGGAAGCAGCACCAGAGGCTCTCCATTTAACTGGACTCAGTGCAGACTAATTGCAGATTGGCTATCTGAAATACCACATATTTCTCTTGTTAAATTCTAACATAATACAATAACATTTCCCGGAGATTGCTGCAATCAGACTTCAGCTTGATACACAACACTTCATTTCATCTCATATAACAAAACAGAAACTACTGCTTGTTACCTACTTAGAGAGTGACCAAACCCAACATTTTAAATTTTCATGTGTAAGCCAGAATAGCATTCCCCCTCACCAATAAAGTATTTCAACATGCTTAAATCAAAATTACAGTTTTATACTATAAAAAAATAGAATTAATGTTTTAAAAGTCAAATAATGAAGAATTTCACAAATCCCTGTGATTCCCTATTTCTGCAACAACAGTAGGAGTGCTTTATACCTCTAAATATAACTGTCATAGGACCACATTCTTGTAAATGATGAAAAATAGCTGAATATTGCTTTTTCAACTGATGCTATTAGTTCCAACTAAAATGTTTTTCTAACAGGCCAATATAAGTATGAAATTTATGCCTTGTGTTATTTTGCAGAATATAACAGCCTGCAAAGCTTGTCAGGACAGATTTATTCTGAAACCAATCCAGCAAAGGCTAAACTAAATTGATAAATAAATGAGAAAATAATTTAATTCAGAAATCACATGATAAACTGAATCCCACCTGTCTGCAAAGGCTCAAGCAATAACATGACAGTTTGACACACTTGCTCTCCAGAGGTCTGCTCAATCTGCTCAAGTAAACCCAAAAAAAGTTCCTTTGGATTGCAGAGCTGCAAGAGAGGAACAATGCATATTTTTAAATAACCATGGTCATACTCAAAAAAACAAATCACATGCAATACAGAAGTTCCTGAATGTCAAGAGAGAAGATCTGAACATCTAAGATAAGATTTAAGAAAACAAATATGAAACAGTAAGTACATGCCTACACTTAACATCTACTGTAGAGCATACCTGTGTGACACTTTCATATGAGCTGAAAACATGTAATAGTAAAAACTGACACTAAACCTGATTTGAATGGGTTGTAAAAACCTCAGAGTACCTTTGCAAAGTAATTCTTTGGAGCAGAGAGAGAAGTAGAATTTGAGTGTGAATTTAACTCAAGCTATAAAGTTTACAAGTTGCTTTTGGAGTTCATAAATGAAAGAGAATGAGTCTTTTACAGGTTAAAACATTTTTCCGCTCCTCCATCAGAATCATCAGGTAATGATTCTCATATTGAGGAAGGGTGAATGATTTAAGGAAAAGACTTTTCTGAGTGAATCATAGAATAGAGAACAATAAATACTATTCAGACAGAGATAAGTGGAAAATGGCAAGGTCCTGCAGCACGGTTTTGAAACAACTAAAGAGAGAACATGAAGGGAGAAACCTTGAATTAGATACTAGCAAACACATTTAGCAACATACTCTAAGTTTTACTCAAGCTAGCTAACTCAGGTAAGATTGTGTCCTTCAGATCAACTTAGCTCATTTTCATGTGAAAACCCCACCTCTGATGCTGAGCCTACCACTTCCAAACAAAGAGTCCTATCCACTGAACCTGCACCATGAATTCAGAATTCTCTGTACCTTTAAACTGAGGCGAGGGAACATTAAACTAAGAGCAGCTTACCCAGTAGTGATGTAGATTCATTACGCAAATATTGTCAGAATCAAATTTTATAGATGTTTGTGTAACTGGCCTTCGGCGTACTAGCTTCATGGATTAATTATCTTGAACACCTTTTCGTGCAGAACTCCCCTAACATTGTTTTATCATAATTATGGATTTCAAAACCATACCTGTGCCAACTGATCTAGTATCCTCAGGCAGTGTTCTCGCTTATCATCTTCTTGTTTATACATAAAAATACATCTAACAAGAGGAGAAATGAGATTCCAACCCATATTCTTGATGATAACCTAAAAAACAGATATTCAGAGAATAAACCAAAACTGGATGTCTTTTAAACTCAGAAAGATTGTATATATAAAGATCAAAAGCAACAACAGATCAATGTCCTGGTTGTAACTGTCACTGTCATTGAATATTTAGCAACTGCTACCATAATTTGACACACATTGTATCCTCTCCCCATACCTATAAACACAGCTGTATATTTTGTATAGATTTCTTCCAATTATTGACATGTCAATATATACTTCTAAATGTCCATGACAATACATTTAAAACAGGACTGAACAGAGGAGTTATGCTAAAAGAACACTTGGACAAATTATTCATGAGGGGCTTGAGACTTTCAGTTGTTACTGCTAACTCACAAAATTCAAAACCAGATTGTGAATCCCCTGTAACAGATTATGAACTCCACGTAACATTGCTAAAATATTCTACCCTTCACTTTCTTTCTGAACTTCCTATTTATCTCTTTTCAATTTGGTATATTATGTCAGCATCCCTAATGCCCACAGACATTAGTATTCAAATTAGCATCAGCCTAGTTGGCTCCTGTAATTGGCCAATATTATTATATCCATTTGTGGTAGGCTGATCTCCAACACCAAATAAGCACCCCTCAGCTGCTTGCTTGCTCTTGTCCTTCAGTGGGATAGGGGTGAGAGTCAAAAGAGCAAAACAGGGAAACTACGAAGATGAGATAAGGCCAATGTAATAAGTGAAAGAGAAAAGACAGCAGAGCATGATGGGGAATGCTGCAGATCAACTCCCATGAGGAAGCCAATGCCCAGCCAGCCTCCAAACAACAGCTGCTTTGGAATGGGTCCCCATCCACATGTCTTTACTGCTGAGCACAGTGTTGTATGGTATGGAGTATCTCACTGCTTTGGGTCAGCTGTCCAGCTGTGCCTCCTCCCAAATTCCCTGCTTACTGGGGGCAGAGTGAGAAAGGGAGAAGGCCTTGATGCTACACAAGCACTGATCAGCAGTAGCTGAAACACTGGTGTATTATCAGCACCTTTTTGGTCACAAATCCAAAACACAGCACTATGCAGGCTGCCATGAAGAAAACCAACTCCATGCCAGCCAGACCCAGTACACCACCTGAAATCCCTGTCCTATGGAAGTGGGACACTGTTTGTTTCTCCTCATTATGCTTTTTCTGCTTCCCTTTCTCTTTGCTTCACTCACAGAAGAGTTAGTAATGGCTTTGTTGATATTACCCTGACTTGGGTTTCTGTGAGCTACCCAAATACAGAATTATGTGCACTTAACACAGATTAGCTATTCACATGTACAGCCTTGCTCCACACAGAAAGTAGCTTTTCCTCTTAATTAGCAGTTTTATATTTAATGATGTTCATAAACACTAACATGTAGTGCAAACTTCAACTCACCTTGTTTTTCTCATTTTGAATTACTTCTAATAACTGAGCTGCATATCCATCTTCCAAACACTTCTGACCTGCTACCTGAAACAGATTAAAATCTTCTCCTTTGAAATCAGCTTCTTCCAGAATTTGCTAGAAAGAAAAGATGAATGTTTAACTCCATACTTATCAATTAAGAAATAAGAAAATCCATGCTTTCATTTCAAAATTAAATGTCATATCATTGTAACTTCTATACATTTTTCACATATTAAAAAAGCTACCAAGTTACTACAGAAGACAAGGCAGTATTTCAATAGCAGTAAGTCTAGAGTACAGCATTCTCTTTGGAAGATGTGTTCTCTACAGCTACCAGCTTTTGTTCCTAGGTACAAGAACACTTCCATTTCCAAGAAGCAGAAATAACCAAGCATCTTGGGATAAGCACCACAGAGAAGCCAATGAAACATGGAGGCTGAACTTAGCTGCCCCATGAAGAGTTCTACTAACAACTGACTTGTCTTTTGAGGTCATTTTGGCTTTAATTCTAATATATGAAAAGAAACTCACACTACTGACACTTGTTACTTCTAAGGAAAGAAAACTACTTACACATCTTTGTATTATGGCTTGAAGTTCATCAACTGCCATTACAGTTTGACTGTGTTCTTCTGGCATGAAAATATATTATAAATTAAAGAGGGTAGTACTATATCACACAAACTTAAAACAGAGGCTGAAAAATAATCACATTATCAAAAAAATGTTAATGGAGGAATAAGAACAATCTAGACAAATATTAAGACTACATAATTAGAATAAGGAAAAATTCATTTTTACAAAGTATATACTATATTATTCTACTCCCCATATTTGCAGGAGACAGAATTACAGACAGGAAACAACCTGCACTCTGTGTACAGGGAAACAATTTTTCAAGTACTATCTGGGTCATCTTAAGAAGTGTGAAGGTTTCAGCGACACATGCATGGAAAACTGCAGCTAACACAGAGCAAGGCTGGGCTCACTGCACACCAACTGTGCACACCCATGACACACTACATTTTCTGTGACTATTCTGAGTTCTGCTCAGCCCTGACAGGAACACACTAACCCGATATCTGCGATGTGAAGGCACTGATCCAAACACCACGCCAGTTTCTATCAACAGTCCAGTCAAGATTACATATGCTGTTTCATTTTTTTTCTCAGTGTCTAGATTGGACTAGTTCAGTAGCCTTTTATCTCTAGGTATTAAAATTTAAAACTTTCTTGCTAAAAACAACAAAGTTATACACTTGAGTAATGTCAAGTACGTACCAAGTTTTATGTAGCCAGGACCATGAATTACAAATGCAGTCAAGCCTGGTTATCCTATGTGATATATCATAGCAGCAGTCATAATCTTTATGGTTTTAAGTAATGCCATGGGCCTAAACCTGGTTATATGATCACTATGACTGTCAATTACCCCTACAACTGGTTAATTAGATAACTATTCATCAAAACACAGGCATCTCCATGCAATATCCTCAGCCTTTCTTCTTATGTTTGACCGAATGTGGTGGGCTGATGCTGGCCAAACACCAGCGCACCTACATGAGACAATACACAGATAAAGAACCTACGCAGATGCTCACAAAAGTTTAAAAGGCATCTGTGTATGACCTTTTTTATTCAAAGAATAAACAACTCACTTTCTATTCTTCACGGCCCATTTTGACATCTGTATGTCACTGAAACCTATCCTTTCTAGCCCGTCATTTTAACCAGATCATTACCACATACTTTCTTACCACACGTTGTACTATTTAAGCTTTTCATTTTACAGAATGTTACTAATCCCACCAAAGTAATTTAACATACTTTCGAACCCCAGTACTGTCGCATTTTCAGCCCTCAGTAACTTCACAATGTACTTACAGCCTGGAAATGCGCCCCAAGCACCCACCGTGTTGCAGGGATTTACTGGCTGAACTCGCAGATGGTCTCCGGCCTTAATACTTAATCCGGTTTCCAGCTGAATCTTTTAGGAGGTTTCAGAGGCAAGTGGACAGCATCTGAATCATGTGAAACCTTCTATTAATACTCACCAAACTCCCTCCTAATAAACAGATACCCCGGCCCCTTCTCTGGGCGGTACAACACCCAAGCTAGGACGAAAAGGCTGCCAGCCTCCGCCTGTAAACACACGGCTGAATGAAAAGCCACAAGGGCACTGCATGGCACCGCACCACCTCACCTCAGCCCCTGCCAGAGGAACCCCTCAGCTCCGCG
>NW_005054336.1:2913094-2946111 GCF_000277835.1 Geospiza fortis
TGGCGGGCACAAAATTATTATCAGATTTTTTGCCTTTTATTTTGTATGCAGAACATGGTGAATGAGAGTATGAGACGAGTTGGGCCTGTCTGTTTTCACACTTTAAAAAGTGTATCTAACCGGTTGCTGCATACCAGCTTACTGAAATCACAGCCATCAAAAGCAATAATAATTACTAAGAAATTATCTTGGTTGTGCTTGCAGTTTAGAGGTTTTAAGATTTTTCAGGTTCTAACATCTTCCACTGTTAAGAAAGTACACTAATTTCTATATTTGTATATTTGATTTCTAGGAAATAAGCATTCAGCTGCTCAGAAAAATGAAGATGCTGCTCAAAGGTATAATTTCTGAGGAACAGTGTGTGATATTTGTGTTGTTTTGCCTCATTTTGAAATTACAGCACCATGATGAACTTCAGTAAATCACTTCAGTAAATCAACATCACGTAGGACATGTTTGGAGTGATGCTGTGTCACTTCTAACAGCATGCACATCTGAGCATTGTGTCATATACTAAAAGTTTGTAATCCAACATCCAAAATTGTATTTCTTTAGTCTGCAGTGCTTGCTTTTTGCTGTCTTAACTTCTTTACATACTTGCTATTTATAATTATTTACGTCAAAAAACACTCAGGAGGCGGCATTTGTTCATTTTGTTCCTACCTTTACTTTGTAACCTCACAGTCATGTCCTAGTTGGTTTTTTATTCCCATTCTTCATGTCTTACACAGTTTCTGTTTTCCTGACAACAGTCCATGAATTGTTCCAGGTTCTTTGTCCAGCCAGTTCTGGATTTCACTCTTGCAAGAAAATTTGGGAGTGTATTGCAATATAGTAAGAGTCAATACTTTTCTTGACCAGCAAATAAAGCAAACCAATATAAAATATGTAACCCTTTGCAGTTGTAACAGAATTACTAGTCCAGTTACTTGTTGCTTGTTTGGCCAACATGGTGTGATACAGAAAAACATAAGCTGTATTTCAGAAAAAAAGATAAAAATACGATTAGAAAATTGTTTATGGAAATCTGCCCTCTGTATCATTCAGTGTCTGTTCTGTTACAGGAAAGCAGCTCTGGAGGCTGCACTGAGACACAAGATTGAATGTGAGAAAAAAGCATTGTCTATTGTTGAGCAGCTCCTGGAAGAGGACATTACTGAAGAGTTCCTTCTAAATTGTGTAGGTGTTGCAAGTTTTTATACTGTTTTGTATCTTTGTGTGATACTTAAAAAAAGGTTTTGGAACAATTTGCTGCAGTTTAAAATAGCCAAACCATTGATTCCCTCTTTTACCAGCTCTGGCAACAGTTTCCATATTTTTAAGGGTTCTGCAGTGAAAACATGCTCTAGTTTTGCAGGACTGTGTACATTAATAAATCCTCACTCTTTTCTCGCAGCCTTTGTTTATACCTCTGTAGTTCTGGACTGATAGATGAACTGTAAAAATTTAGGTTCACATCATACCGTCAGTAAATTTACACAAAGTCTCTATAAAGCACCACAGTTACCTGGCAGCAGAGTTTTGCTGGAATGGTATGATGATTATTCTTGTTAAGGTTGTAAATAGGCTGATTAATAGGTGTACAAAACATGTAAATAGAGGAAAATTACAGAAATAAGTGCCACACTAGAGGCAAAACTCTGAAGGTTTTTTGTATATGTAAAAAAGAAATGCCCAGGTCTGCTCTCTCTTTACCCTTTTACCTTTTATACTGGGTAGGTTCTCAGTGTTGTTTATTGAACTTAATGGATAACTGTTATAAAATTTTAGATATTTATATGCTTAAGAGATGTTTTGAGTACAAAACTGGCAAGTTTTCCAGTATCTATTGTTGAACTATTTTCTTGCTATTTTAGGGAAAATGTATTA
Organism: Geospiza fortis; assembly: GCF_000277835.1. Taxonomy (NCBI): domain Eukaryota; kingdom Metazoa; phylum Chordata; class Aves; order Passeriformes; family Thraupidae; genus Geospiza; species Geospiza fortis. The sequence goes on from NW_005054336.1 coordinate 2,914,964, forward strand.
CTCCATCTCACTATAAAGATGTTGTTGATGAGCGGTCTATCATCAAACTGTGTGGTTATCCTCTATGTCAGAATAAACTGGAAAATGTAAGTTGCTTTTCTTTAATGCTGTTATCAAAGGAATCTTTTCACAATTTTTATTCTCTTGCAGTTTCATTTTAATTTTAACTTAGAATATTAAGCACAGATTACTGTCAAGTAAGGAGCCAGGCATTATATAATTCCATTTCAGTATAATCCTTCCGAAGTGAAAGGTGAAATTTGATCAGTAGACAGCAGTTCTTGTATGACAGAATCAGTTACTGTATGATCAGAATCACAATGTGTATATCTGTTCTGACAGGGATAAAGATGAACGAGTAGTGGCTTCATGGCCTTCCTTTGTGAATGGAAAAACTTGGAAGTCTTGTTCTGTCAGTGTAGCAACAGATGTCTATGAGAAGGATTGAAGTGAGAAAGCAATACAGTGCAGGGATATTATTATGTGAATGCATATATATGTGCTATGAAAATGTATGTCATCTGTGGCAATATGAAACTCACCCCTCTTTAGGTGTGATGTGTGAGAGCTTAAGCAGAACTCAGAGGTCAGTTAGATAACCTGTGATGTCATACCAGTGCTACATGTGCTTATCTGAAGACATTCTACTCATGTACAAAACAATTTACTGGTTTGGACTTCATCTCTTTCCTTGGATGTTCATTTCAAAACTACTACAGTTTGCTTAAGTTCCTCTGGGTTTGTCTGGGTGGTTGTGGGGGTCTGACAGTTCAGTCTCACATGCATATAAATAGATCTGGATTAAGGAAGGACCTGTCTGTAATTGCTCAGCACTTACACATGAGGAAAGCTTCTGCCACGGCAGCTCCCTTGTTTTATGTTCAGCACTGGTTTTCTTACAGCTGTGGAGCTGCCTTTTATTGATTAGTGAGATGTGTATGATTAAAGTGCCATTCTTACATCTGAGAAGGTGCAACATCAGAAGAATTGAGAGAAAAGGTGGTTGTAGTCTGCAGTTCAGTTAAATGGAATATATTGCACATACCCAAATATATGAATTAAGAATGAAGTTTTCTCTGTACTCATGGTGGAACTGACAGTGTTGCTGATGAAACTATATTATTTTAGGTGCCAAAGCAGAAGTACAGAATTTCAACAAAAACGAACAGAGTTTATGATATCACTGAAAGAAAGGTATGGTAAGAAGTGTATTTCTAGAATGTGTTAATGGTGGCAACATCAGAAATGCATTTTGTAACAGCATTCATACAGTGGCTTGATTCAGAGGCAAATATGTTTGGTTTTTATGAAAATAATTTTCGCAAACTGTTGAAATTTTTATTCATTTCACTTCCTAGATGATATCTTTGAGACAAAATACATGGTTTTCTAAGTTTAAATATAAGATGGAAAGTTTTACTTGGATAGCTGTTTGAATGTGGCACAGCTGATCTGTTAAAGGCATTTGTGAAGAAGTGTTCTTTATTTTGCTCCAGCATAGTCAGTGAGCTTTAGTAGGGTCAAAGTGCACATCCTTTTCAATCACTGAAGTTTGCAGTAATGTAGCACAAGTTACATCTTAACATATCCCTTAGTGTTCTTTTTTGGGGAACATTTAGGTTTCTTTTTTGAGGACTTCTCAACATAAAACCTAACTCTTCACAAAATGTTTCTGGAAGCATATTCACAGGTGGTTGCATAAAAGTCATCTTTGCCATTTCACAGGATACACAATCGCCTACAGGCACCTAGACACTAAATTGTAACATAAATGTTTCCAGTTACAGAACACATTTCTTCAGTGTCACTAGTATGCATTCCTTTCTTCTGATTAAAACTCTGGGGTACACAAAATTTTAGGAATTGCTTTCATGAGCAATCAGACAAGACTCCAACAAGAAGTGCGATGATTTGTGTTCTTCCCTTGTGATGCAAGTTTGCAAATCTATTTTTCAAAGATGCTGCAAATTTTTAGGTGTTCTAAGTATTGCAAAATAGCAGGTTCTGTTGCTAACCAAAATTTTTATTAGACATCTGAGTTTTAGTGCATGTCTTTCAAACTGTATGAACAGCATATTGGGTTATGGGTTCCTCTTTGAAGAGTTTGGTTTGTTGGGGTTTAAAAAAATTATTGTTATATAGAATCCAACAATGGTTTGCTTCTCAGTGTGTAATAAAAGTGCAGAAAGCAGAAAAATGGGGAGGAAAGAAGCAGCTAAATGTGGCTTGTGTGGAATGGGTTAGACCTATTTGATAGATTGGGTTTCTCAGGTGAACTAAAAACCTGGTCATAGGCTTGAAAAGAAACATGTATTGGTACTTAATTTTACAGATATTAAAAGAAATTACTTTTGTACCTTTCTGTGTATTAAAGTTGGCCTTAGTCGTGTTTTTTTGCTTTCTCTCATTGCCAGTGCTTTTGCAGCAACTTTTGCTATAGAGCATCTAAATATTTTGAAGCTCAAATTTCCAAAAGTCCAGTGTGGATGAGAGAAGAAGAAAAGTAAGTATAATCTTACACATTCATTGCACCTTTTGAGAATATTATTTCTCTCTGCATCTGCAGTGGTAATTAAGAGCTGCAGCACATCAAAATGATTTGGCTGAAGCAGAGGTAGCTGATGTTAACATGTTAGCTTAGCATGGTGTTTGTTTCAAAAGTGTTGTAGCTGTATGGATTACAGAAATTGGCATGGTTCAGTACTACTCTCATTTACTTAGAAGATGTGACCATGTTAGTTTAGAGGGCAGTCTAGTCAGAAATAATAGCTAACTCCTATTAACTTTAAAACTGACTGACTGGGATTGAATTTTTACAAACAGGTTGGAATAATCTTACTCTGTTACAAGAGATTTTCTAATTTTAGCACAGCACTTGGCATTCATCTTAAGCTTAGACAGTGAATGCTTGCATCTGGAAGCAGTCTATAACATGAAGAGGTTTTTTTATCCAATCTAAATTTCTGATTGCCCGTGTCTTGTTCTTCCTGCAATACACATTTTGGAACAGTGTATGCAGTCCATGTTCTCATTTTAGGAAACACGGGCTTGCAAATAATCAGTGGAGCCAATGGGTGTCACTGTTGAACAACAAAGACTGGCATAGAGAATGTTCAGCAAATTTACTCAGCTTTCATTCTCCAAGATGCTACTTCTCATAGTCCCTGGCTTTCAACAAAAGAAACCAGCTGGAGTTATATGTGTCATATGAAATATACGATCAATGAGAAAAGACCTTTAGAGCAGCCTCATCAGATCTGAGGTGTTCTAGTAGGTAAAACTAGACTCTTCATTGAATGTTGAAGTTTACCAGTGCTTTTGAGGTAATGTTTTGCTGTCTTCAAGAAAAGTGTTTCTAAAATCTCCCTTTATTCTTCACATAAAAAATGTATAGTTCTTTTATTCCTGACATAGTTAATTATTTATTCTGGGCGGTAGGGAGGCGGTATTTTCAAAAAAACAAACTAACAAACTCCCAGATAGTTCTTGGCTAGCTACACCTCTTTGCACAATCACATACATGTGCCCACACTGATGCGGTAGAATAGTTGAAATTCCTTTGACAGAAAAGACTACAGCCTCCACTTAAAACTCCAAAGAAAATTATATGGAGCTAATAATTTAAATCACTCTATATTATCACTTTTAGTTTCCAAATTCAGTTTATTTGATATGCGTGGTGCAGCTTTCCTGCAGGGTCTTTTATATACTGAAAGGTGTTAGTACACTGACTTGCATTTAGTGCCTGTTTAAGAGGTTTTATTTCAGTCACAGGATACATTAGATTTTTAACATTTGGTATTGGATAAGAGGAATAGGACTGATAGGCTGCCTCATAACTGAAGCAGATTAATTGCAAGTAGGGCTTTGGAAAGAAACTCATAAGAATTTGTTTAGTAATATTTTTAGTTTCTGGAAACCTTTGAAAACCATTTTCTTTTAAAAAATATATAACTTGACAGCCTAATTTTTAACAAAGTAAAATTTTAAATAAGTAAAAATATTATGAATATTCATATTTTTACATTAATTGGAACATTTTCCTTTAAATAGCCCAGAATTGTCTTTAGTGTAAGAACCTTATGATCTATGAGGATCTTGGCATGTTCACTTGTTTGAAGAAGAGACCAAAGGGTGATCTGCTTTGAACAGAGGGTGTTGGACTGGAAGATCCTCAGATATCCCTTCCAAACTCAACTGTGTTTGTATTTATGTGTATTTCAAGAGAATAGATTTAGCTGGAAAATGTTCATTCGGTTTTCTTTTTCCAGACCACCAGACATAGAGCTGCTGAAGGAGAGACGGAGGTACACTGAACAATTTTTTTGTTGTTGTTAGATGCACTTATAGCTAGAAATTTTAGCATCATAGCAGATGCAAAGGGAATCTTTGATTTGTTGTGTTATAAAAAAGACCTTGCTAGAACCTATGCAAAGGTTTTTTTCCTTTGTGATTCTAACCCAGCATATTTGATCTGTATGATTTAGTGTACAGCTGCTCTTGGATTGTGTGTCTTAATTGAGCCTGTTGAAATCTGAAACAAATACACTGTTTGTACTTTGAATATTTTATGCCATCTATTCTTTATAAAGAAATTTGTGCCAATTATATGTGATGAAAGCTTCTGTACTTCTTAATCCAAAAGGTCTATATGAGCGAAAATGAAATCACGCTACTCTGTCATCTCGCTGTACCTCACTGTGCATTGTGCACTTTCTGTTTGTTTTCTTTAGCAATGCGTTGCCATTAGGTGGCAAACCTATATATGCTGAAACACCTCAGCTGTCCCCCTGCTTTAAGGGTACTATATTCCTGTATATGTTAGCATGCCTGTCTTCATTTTAAAATTGCACTATTCATGATGCTAAGTCTGACATTGTTCTGCTGTCTTTAATAATATCTGGTTTATACTGTTCTTTTCTAACTACCAACAATGAGCTGAGAACTCACTTCTCTAAATAGTCTCTATGCTTGTCATTTTGATTGTAGAATAGTACAGCTCTTAGAGTTCAAGAAGACTTTTAGAAGAGCACATGATTCTTAAAGCAAAAAATTCCACTTCTGCTATAAGGGGGAAAATGCTTTGTTTATCATTCTTTCATGAGAATGAGAAGCTATTGCAGATAAAAGCCATTTCTTATTTCACTGATGATTTGTGTTTTCTATTGTAGTGGACAGTCTGGAGAAGAGGTGAAACTACGTGATGAAGTAATTAAAGCATCTGACATTGAAAATCCTAGGATATCTTCAGATCCATGTGAATCTGGTTCTCATGACATAGCCAGTGACAGCAGTACTGATACTGAACAAGAATTTATTTCCTCTGTCCTACCAGGAAGTCAGTCAAGTTCAGCCAATTTTGCACAGCAATTGCACAGAAAAAGCATCCTCAAAAAGAAGCCTGCTCAGAAAGTCCACGCCAGCCCTAAAACTGAAGATGCAGATGTGGTAGAAGCCACTGAACAACTCTCTCATTGTAAATTAGACACTCAGGAAGAAAGACACGCTTGCTCTGTTCAAAATGAAGTAACTGCACCACCTTCTGACAATACTGCTCCTGGGAAATCAAGTGCTTCAGAAATCTTTGAAAATAAGTATGGGTCACAGATAGTTTTTCTAGGTGTGAGCAAAAGAGGAGCAGAACATCTTAAAAGAACATTAGCTAAGTCAGCAGAACATAAAAACCCTGAACTGAGCCATCCAGTTAATTCCAAAGGCAGTTTACTAGAAGTGCTTAGGCAAACACTTATGGAATGGAGAACTGAGGAAACTTTAAAATTTCTCTATGGCCCAAACTATACTTCTTTGTGTTCATCAGAGTGCATAGCATCTGTCAGCCAGGAGGCTGAAGAACTTGATGAGGATGACTTAGATACGCCTGATGATCTCAGCACTGTTGCTGTAGGGGAGTCTGAAAACAGTTTGAACTACTCTTTACCTTTCACAGGCTCAGGTGGAGTAGTTAAGCCTGTGCCTAGTTATGAAAAGTTAAAAGAAGAAACAGAGCTCCTAGAACTCCGAGTAAAAGAGTTTTATAAAGGAAGGTGCGTCTTGGCTGAGGAAGCAGCCACACAAGCACAAGCAGGGGAACATCCCAGCAAAGACAGAGTAAGTGTCTGCTGTAACAGTGTGGAGGCTGTATGAAGCCTGAATAGACCTTCAAAGAATTAGTACTTTGTTTCTGCTGTCATAAGTGGATAAGTAGCTCTCATGGAGAAAGAGAAAATTCCGTTTGCTGTATACTGTATGTTGCATCAGATTATGCAAGTGTCTGCCCATTAAAAAGGAGTTTGGGGTTGTTTTTTTCAGAGATAAGAGTTATTTAATGTTTAAATATTTATTGATTATCTGTGACTTTTTTGATGTACTGACTTCAGTTAAACACTAGGTTATGGCTGTTAAAGTTTCTTGTCTAATACAGGATGATCAACAGGAAGATCTCACCTTCCCACTTGTTGATTCAAATGCACAAATGCAGATTAGGAAGCGAATTGTCCTTGAGAAACTGAGAAAAGCGTAAGTATTGTTTACTTTGGTGAATGTCAGTCTGAAGTTGGTGCTTGTTCATCATTGTTTTAAGTAACAAACACATCCAAGGATGGGCCTGGCTCTTTCTAGGTGGCCCTAGTCAATACTGAAGCCCATTATTGCCCTAAAGGACTTACTTATTTCTGCAGCACTCAGCTGTAGTCCAGTTGTAAGTCCCAGTTTGCACAGTCTGTAGGTACCAAATGCTCAAGTTTAGACTGAAAAACTTGAAATTGATTGAGAGGAGTTCAACTATTTGTCTTGTACATTAAGCATACTGTTACTTGTTAACAAATGCTTGTAATTGTTTAAGATAGGTGGTACAAAGAGAGTTTCTAATGTGTGTTTGGATGGCTGGTATCAGTATGCCCCTAGCTCCAACCACTAAAGGCCCTCACAATTGCATCTTAAAACTTTGCAAACATCAGACCTTCTTCACATACGTAAAAGGGCTTTGGAGTCACACAAAAGAGATTAAGGCATTTCTGATGTAGCTGTTCGAATTATGAATCTGTCAAAGTTGGGAGGACCTTGAAAATACTGTCAAGGCAGTGCAGATAAATGTGTTTGAAGGTCATGATTCTGTTGTTTTAGGTTGGGGTATTTACTTTTCTGTCATTGTAGTTTGTGTTACCTGGCCAAACTAGGTTTTGCAGAAGCCTTTTTTTTTCACTTAAAGCCTTACAACCAACACCCCCCCACCCCATCCCTGCCAAAATAAAAGGGAAATCCTTTCTGTTTTTCTCTACCTGCACTATGTGTGGATAGGCCACAAACATGGAATCAAACCATCCCCCAAGTGTCTTGTCTGTAAATGTCGATTGTTTTAAATTTCCTGAGCTGATGCAGTTGTTCTGTTACAATCAAGAGATAATTTTCATTGTGATAAAGCAGTGAATATGCCCAGCATCATAAGAACCCTGTGTTCAGTTTTTTGTAAAATATGCAGTCTTCCAGAACATCAATGCAGTGTGTTATGTGCATATAAATGCAAATCACTGGATATTCAAATACAAAAGAATTTTAATTATTTAACAAGTAAATAGAGGCAAAAGTTTAATCCTAAATGTGAAAAACAAAAGATGTTATTTCCATCATTTGGGAATCCTGACAACTAGTTAAAGAGTATGTGCAGTTTGTGTGCTTTATCCTTTTTATGCACAGATAAGTAAGGAGGAAACCTGTCTTTTTCTTTCTTTTGAAATTCTCTGGTAACTATCATCTAGATTTCATCTGCCAAGCTCACAGTAGACTGACATTTTTGTTGCATCTGTGTGAGTCTGAGGTTAGCAGGTATATTATGTGTGAATACCCCATTTAGACATGCAGCTTCCTTTTGTAGTGTTATTTTTGAGCCAAGTAAATATAAACCTTCAAAAATTTATAAGGCCTGTAGTTCTAATCCCCATAATTGTAAAAATACTTTTTCAGAACTGACAGGTGAAAGTAGTAAGTATATGTATGTAGAATTATATTTAAATCTTCACATTCACACAGAACTAGAGCTTCTTATTTTTAAAAACAAGTGGTTGTGAAGTGAAGATGTTGGCCCAACCAGAGCACAGAGAGAGCTGAACTGAAAACTATAGGCCTGATCTGCTGCACAGAAGTCAATCTCTTTTCCTTTTTACCAACCTTGATAAGCTTTGGTGGAAGTCCTACTTCAGAAGAAATGAGAAAGAGAGGAAAATGTATATTGACTAGTGTCTTTTGCCTTCTAGATTATCTGCAGTTTTGGGCCCTCTTCAGATTGCTTCAGGTGATGTTTACACAGAGCTAAAAAATCTTGTCAAAACTTTCCGGTGAGTATTGGTCTTTACTTAGAGATTTTTATAAATGGATGAATTAAACATGCTGTTGAATGATTTGTGATTTGGGCACAGAGAGGAGGGTCCTATTGCAGATCTGCCCTTCTCTTGCTGCGTGTTCATGTAGGTAATGTCCCATTCCCTGTGGACCAACAAGTCAGCCCTTTCCCTGCTCCTGACAGTGGCTAGGTCACCAGGAGTATTTGTAGATTTTTAAAAACTAGGCCAGTGGTCTCTGGAGGATGCTGGTGAGTCTTTTAAAGGTTCTGCTACCTCGTCACCTCCTATTAAGTGTGAGTTTCTGAGATCTGTCCCTTTCTTTTGCTCTAGCCCTCTGCAGCTGGGCTAAATGGCTTTAATCTGATTAATAATTTTTGCCACTAAGTTCTAGAGACAGTCAGTTGGATCTGTCGTGTTCCTGATTTCAAAGGGAAGAAGATTTAGTGGGTACTTTTCATCACCACAGGTCAGCCAGTAGGACTAAAGACAGTGTTTGGAAACAGTGAGATAAAGAAGGAGGGAAAACAGAATGGTAACTTCTCTGAGCATTCTTAGGTTTTCTTTGGGAGACAACTCTCATAGCCTGGACCTAGATTGTGTCCTTCATCCTCAAGTATTGTCAGAAAAGAGCAATAGCAGTTGTTAACTGTGTGGTCATTGTCACTCTTGAAACATTGCTCACACATCCTCAATCTGCATGAGGTTTACATGTAAATTTTCCAGAACTCATTCATGTAGCATTTGCCACAAGGAATCTGGGCTTTGGTGAATAGAAACCCAGCTCTACCCAATTTCTTACAATTTACCCCATGTCTGGAAGGACGCCACTAAAACACAGATGTGTCTCTGCAAGATTTCTTACTGTGGAAGATTCTCCCTTTCTGGTAACTGTGCATGATCTCTTTTAAATAAAAGCATTGATACTATTTGAATTTGTTTCTGTGATTGCAGTCTTTTAAGTTCTGACTTGCCTTTTATTTTAACAACACCACTGAAAACAGTGCATATAGTGTATAGATAGCTGTTGTTTGAGTAAGGTCTTTGTGTCTTAAAATAGTTTTGTTGCTTTGCAGTTTAAGTGCTTAATAGTTACTTTAGCTTATGGATTGGTAAAAGTGGAGAAACTACTTTTGGCGTCTTTCAAACTACTTTTTAATGATTGGTTATCTAAGAAGGCCTGGAGGTTCTCAAAAACAGCTTCTGTTTTAAATTACTTTTGCTATTCAGAGACAATGGGGCATGAATATAAAATTTTCAGTGGTTTATATCAAATGAGACTTGAAACCAAAGTAGACTTCTAAAACACATACATATATATGTATGGATATACAGACACACTTGTGGGTTTACAGAATAGAACCAAATCAAATTCATTTGGACTTTAACCCAATTCCTGGTTCATGCAGCAGTAGTTCATCATAATTTAAAGGTGTCCCCTAATCTATTTTGATCTCTTAGATAACACTTTGTGAGTTTATTTTTTGTGTCATTTTTGTTAGGATGTAAGTTGAAGGTAATGGTAGCAACTTCTTGGGGTTCTCTTACTGTGAGGATTCCAGATCAGCTGCTTAGAAATTCAGGATCCTGGGTGGAGGTGGTTAAAGACATTTGTGGGCACTATACAAGAATTTTAAAAGCCTTAATATAATATATATCTCAAAATAAATGAAGGGTTTTTTTTGTCACTGATAGCAAAATAATACAAAAATACAGGAAATAGGGAAGAATAAATAAAAACCTTTGGGCCCTTTTTCTGTCTTGCATTACTGATGTGGAAGTGTCTGTTGGTACACAAGAGCTAGCTCATGGATATTAAGATGAAGGCATAGACTTGAATCTCCAGTTTGGTACGTAGGTTTAAGTTTATTGAATATTAGTAGTCTCTTAAGTTTTGGATTGAATGCTTTGGCAGGGAGACGTGGGATAAATTTTAAATTATATTTGTATTTACAGGGTATAGAAATTCACATGTTACTTTGTTAATGTGGTGCAAATGCTTAATGACAATGGAGGAGCACTGATAAATGCTGCTGCTCTTTCCTGCTTCTTGCACTGAAGATATTTCAGGCTGAAGAGCGTGCCAAAAAGGGTAGTAGGTAAAACACATGGCTGTAGTAGAGCTTAGCTGAAGAAGGGTAAAAGAGCATGTGGTGAACTAAGCAACAACGATTTTCAGCTCCATTGGTTTTTAAAGGAACACTTGCAGTTCAGCCTCCTTTGGGCAGCATTTATTCAATCACCACTGCTAAGAAACACACTAGAGAGATCTCAGGAGACATTTTAGAATGGTTAGAGCTCTTCCCAAACAAAGTCCCTCAGTGCCTGTAAGCTTTTGTTACGAAAACTGAGATGTCAAATAATTCTCCAGAGTGTGTAAGGGCACTTTGTTAAAAGATCAAGAGAAAATTAGCTTCCTATATATAAATTGAGGATAAATGATTTTGAATGTGTGGCTGGGTTTTTTAAGGCATAATACTTCATTTTGAAAACAGGATTCCATCTGTATTTTATGGTTGCAAGTATTTTAATTCCCATTATGGAGCTTATCATTGACATTGAACTCTACCAATGAATGAGATGTGAGATGTGTTCAAGACTCTTTGTTACAACTTGGTTTTCTCATGTGTCCAAGACAGTCTTTTAGCTTTTAAGTATGTATCCCGAATATATGTTATCTGCTATATACACTTATTTATACCTGTTCTACCTAGTACCCTTGTTAAGTGGAATTTTAAGTTCTGGGTTTCAAGTCAATCAGTGGTATTTGGTCATAGACAAAGTTCTGTGCGGAAATAGGGGAGTATCAGGATGTTAATGATATTTTCTCAAGTAATTAGACTTCTTTCAAAAGAAGCCCAAAGTTAAATAGCAACTTATTTTTGCTGCTTGTCATCAAACTAAATTATATTACAGTATGTAAATATGTTGCTGTTTTCCAGGAGGTCTTTTATGGTTAAATTGGTCTAATTGAAACTTAAAGAAAAACAATATATGCATCAGTATTTGCCTGTACTGCCCTAGTTAGTTAAACTTCACTCATCTTCATACAAGTTTTGGAAAAAACCAGGTAGCTGAGATCCCCTAACATCACAGCTTTGCATCCTAATGCCATGAAGTCAGTTTGCAGATTTGCAGAATGGACAGATCCTTGAACTGCAGCTATGTATGCCCCTACCTGGGAATCTGGATGTAGGAAGGAGAGGCTGCTGCATTTGCAAAAGTGCTGGGTTTACTGTTTTATTTACTCTGGATTCCTAAAATTTCCCCATTGGAGTTCCCTTGCTTTGCAGACTTGGCACTAGTCAGTTATCAGGAGGTCATTTGAGATGGAATTTTTATGCATCTTCCTCTTTAGTCCTTTATCCTGGAAGTTTCTGCCCCTTGGATCCAGGTGCTCACTCGGGCTCCCTCACAGTGTGAAAACCACATGGGTCCTGCTGGGTGGCCCCAGCGTGTCCTGCTGGAGGGAACCACAAGACCCACAAACCAGCAACTGAGCAACCCACACAGCTATTTGGGATCTTCCAACTTTCCTAGCTTGTGTATCCTGCCCTGCACAGGCCAAGAAAGTGGGCACATTCCATTTTGGGAAGTTGCATATTGTTTTCTTTCTCTAGGTAGGTGAGGGAGAATTTGGCCAAACACTTTAAAAGAAAAGATTTCACTGCAAAACTAAAATCACACACGCAAAGTTTTGTACAGTTTTAACATTTCCACATTATATTTTTAGGATAGAAATCTAGTGACCTTTTTCATGGATTGTTCTGAAGTAACAGTTTTGGCTAGAGGCAAGACCAAGAATTAATGAACCATTTCTACAGACACCCTGCAGTTCCCTGTTTTCAGAAAGCTTTGCTCTTCAGAGGCCTTGGTGTTGACACAGAGCTTGTTTTAAAGTGACTGCCCTTCACTGTTCCTTATTATTTAAGGCTTCACACCTGTAGGTTGCTTGCTTTACTCTGATCTCTCTGAAATGTTTTTTTTTCCAGCTGCACAAGTGTTTTAGGACAGGTGCTGTACTGAGAGGTTACTCAGTTGCAGAAGCATGACTGTTCATGCAGTGCAGTGACTGCAGTACATCAGCAGATCCATACTGCTGTGTCCTGCTGCTTATCTGTGTCTTTTGACTGCCTCTTTCAGAAATAGCATATTGATGGCAATGACTAGTGTTCAGACCTTGCCAATCAATACTAACATTGAATAAGAGTTAATTGACACAAATAACTGCATCTCTCAGTTTGTGTACAAGAATGACACCTTCCTGTGCTCTAATCAATAATAACTCCTTGTAAAGCATTGAAATAAAGCTGCTTTCTCTATTTGACAGAGTTTCCCCAGGTGGCTTGGAGCTGTCTCTTTCATTATGTCTCATCATAACAGATTAACTGGAATGTTACATATGAATTGCCTGTCAAGATGATTCCATCAGGCATTTCTTGGTAGTGTTTATCACTGTCATCAGTGTTGAGTCAAGATGTTCAGCCTTTGTTTTGTCTCTTATTCTGTAGCCAGAAAAATGTAACAGTTTACCAGGTACAAAATTTGTTGCCAGCTAAATCCATTAGCTATTTCAAATAATAATTGCTAAAATGAACCTTTTAATAACAAATATAATCAGTATTTGCCAGAATTCTTGGTTCTGGTTTGATGTGACAATTCCTTTGTATGTAGTGCAAAACACTGGTTTTCCTTTCATAACTGAACAAAACTCAGATTGTTGAGACACTACTTGAGTAATTATTGCTTCAATATCTTATTTTGGTTTGAAGACTTGAAGATTTGAGGATAAAAATGGGATAATATTGCTTTGATCATTACAAATTTATTTTATTAAGTTTTAATATCTTTCTGAAATAGAGAAATGCAGACCAATACTATAGATGATCTTACTGATAACTACATTTTAATGACCATTTTGAATATAATTTTAGGGAATTACTTATTAGAATTTGAATTTTAACAATGACAGCTACAAATAGTTCTGCTTTCTCAAATTTTAGTCTTTTATTTTTTGTTTTTTTGGTTAACTTGCCAAAAGTAATTTTTTAAGTAATCTTACTGAGGAAGAAAACCCTGGATTTGAATTTGTTGCCAGATAGGAGGTTACTGGAAATGAACCATCCTCACCAGTGCCTGTAGGAGTGCGTATGAGTGACAGGGTATCTTCATTCTGGATCTGAATTTGTACAAGGTCGTGGGAGGGAAACTGAAAGCAAGAAGGACGCAAACATAGGGAGGCACTTGCCCCTCAGTTGATCTGTTGGATGGTGCCATCGTCCTGAATACAATTAATTCTGCTGGCTCTTTTGACTGCCTGCTTAGCCACAGCTTCATTTTTGACTGTGACTTTTTGCTTGTTTTGAATACCAAGGGTCATGCCTAAATTGAGACAGCAATTCACAGATGAATTGTTTTAAGAGAGATTAGTACTTGACTTGAAGCAGATCCAGTTTTTTAGGCAGTTCAGCCAAAGGGGTCAGCTGGTATCCAGTGCAGCAGCACTTTACTTGAACACCTATGTCGTTCTTTATTCACCCTTCATTTATATTTATATGGCTCTTATATTTGCTCTGGCTCCCATTGCATAAGTTAGAATTCTGGATTTCCATTTTAAAAACAAGACTCATCAGAGAATTGTCACTGCCACCTTATAAAATTCAGTCTGTGTCCACATCAGCTTTTACAGCAAATCTGGATCTGAAGCCAGCAGGAGGGAAACTAAGTGTAAAAGGTCCATCTTCTCAGAAACTCATGTCAGTTCTGGAGAATTTCCCAGGGGTTTGAGTGAGAGCTGGGCCCTCACAGCAGCCAGGACTGTTTGTGAGCAACTTAAAAGAAATAGCTTCTGTTCAGTCTTCCCATCCCACTTTCATATAAAAAAGGGGACATTGACAATTCTGCAATTCATCCATTAGAAGATGACAGAAGCTTAAGAGCTGGTGAATTGCTCAGATACAGCTGTAATTGCTTCTTTATAACTCAGTGTATTAATGGTAGACTTAAAATTCAGCTGTTAAAATCTGCTTACTTTTGTTTTTAAATGTACTGACTTTTTAAAAATTGTTTTTCAGGTTAACAAACAGAAATATTATTCACAAAATGCCTGAATGGACTCTCATTGCTATTGTTTTGTTATCTGTGTAAGTACCCCTAAATGTCAAATATTCTTATGTGCAAATATCTTATTAGCCTATTGGAACAAGATGTAATTTTCAGGTAAAAGAAAAGAAAGATTTCATGGAACTAACTGTGGAATCAACAGAAATATTTCTTTCATGCAAATGAACAAAATTTTCTTGACAAAACAGAATCCTCCCCATTGCATCAAATGTTATCAATAGACAAATTTATGTTAAGAAAAAGGAAGAGCTAAGCTTTAGGGGGTTTTAAAGAGGCCTTGCAGGATGAAGTAGGAGTATAATTCATCCTCTTCCATTTGCTGCTGACATACATTCTTCTGCTCTCTGACATTAGGACAAAATTACATGTATATTGTATTACTTGGATTTGGCATAACTGCTAGGCTTTTCATTTCTCATTTTGCTTCTAATTTCTTAAAAGGTTTCACTTTTATAATTAAACTCAAATTATTTCTATAAAGAGATGTGTGCTTCTAAATATGTATAAGTATTCTAGCAAACTTCTTTTAGAAGGGAAATCTCTTTTAGCAGGAGAATTCCTCCCAAGGAATACTGGAACCCAGTATTTTATTTTTATGAGGATTAGCTTTGTTGGTTAAGTACCACAGTGCCTACAGTCCTCCTTAGCTTTGTTTTACTTACTGTAGAATTAAATTCTTTACAATGATTTCCCTAATGGGAAGCCTGGTTGTATTACAGTGTCTTTCAGTAAACTTCTGCACAGAAGCATGATCTATAAAAGCTGTACTCATATGCATCAAGTGAGTTCCTTAATTTGTATTTTGCAAATTCATGTACTTTTCTGAAGTTAAAGACACAAACTTGGCAGTGTGTTAAACACACACAAATTTGTATTAAAAGGTGAACTAATGTTAAATGTTTAAGAATCACTGGTGGTTTCACAGTGTCAGGCTCTGCCTTCCATTAGGGTTAAACCATCAATCAATCTTTCTATGTCTTGAGCTTGAATTACGAGATTGCACAAATCTTTATTTCCGAGTCTGTTCATGACTGCACTGCTGCTGCTGCTGCTTCTTTTGGGCTTCCTGGGTCACTGGAGCCTGTAGGACAGAGAGCTACTTAGAGCCATTCACAGGTCAGAAGTACTGTGGGCCAGCCTCGTGGCACGCCCAGCCCTGCACTTACTTTCCTTGATCTTACTTCAGTCTGACACATTGTTCTGGCTGTGCTGTCCCAAGGAAGATGGTACCAGCAGGCATTAGAGCAGGCTTCAGCGAGCCTTACATCTGTGTCACCCAGCCAGATACCACTCAAATGATTCATTAAATCAGAACACAGAAAGTAACTTTACTTGAATGCCTTGGCATAAATTTTTTATCAACTATAAGAACAAATCTTTTGTCATTTCTACTATATATTCTTATGGTTGAATTGGTAATTTGTGAAACAGATCTTATGAATTTTTCAAGCAGTTTCTGTACAGCTAAGGAAATGGTGTCTCTTTTTGATCAGAAGTTAAAATATGTAGCTGGTCTCTGCATATGATGAGCTCTAAATGTTTACATAAGTAATTATTGTTTAACAGCTGCTTTAAAATGTTATACACGTAGTAGGCAGTCCTGGTGGCAGTCAGTATAAGCAGAGAACCAAGTCTCTTTTTACTTTTGCTTACTAAAGTTCCATCCCTAAAGAAATTAATTACATTTGATCACTAAAAAGAGTAGATTTTATGTATAATATTAGTGAAATCATAAATAAAACTGTTGCTGATTTCTGCTTATTGTAAGGTTTTTGCAAGCTCATGATCTTGAGATTTTTAAGAACTTCTCTCAGCTGCCTCTTAGGAGAGAATGTGGAAATATGTAGGTGGGATAGAATGAGTGTTAAGATTCCTCTAACAAGATAATGCATCTTACATTATTTCCATAAAGATTAAAGCAGAACATTTAATTATTTGGAAATTCTAATCAAGCTTGAGAGTTTAGTGGAAGCCAGGACTGTGCAGGGAAAGGCTACTGAGGATGTGGACAACCCCTCACAGGTTCTCACTCAGGCCCTTTCTCACTTCCTGCAGTCTGCCAAGGAACCTGTCATACATTGCTAATAATTTTCATGAAAAGAATTGCACCCTATTTATGTCTTCTCCCTTAGTTGTACTGAGACATTATGCACATTGTAGCACATCTACTGTTGTGTAGATCATAGAGTTGTGTGGGGCCTGAGTCAGAGGGGGTCTTTAGTAGCTTCAGCCACACTTCCACATTTATTCACAGGTCTTGACCTGGTTTCAGACATAGATATGACATATCAATCATATTTCTGTTGATTCCACAACCATTTCACTGCTAACACTAACCAGTAAAGCTGCATAAGCAGCAGCCTGGTAGGGGGTAATGCTTGCTCTTCCCAGGTGGGTGCCACGCCATACTACAGCTATCCCAGGGTGCAGGGATTGCAAGGAGGCAGAGTGAGCATGGGTTTCAAGGTATACCTCAAAAAAATCTAAGACTTCAAGTATTTTCTGTTTTGTATTAAAGGGGGAAAGGTTGTTTTGTTTCAAGTAGCAACTGTTGGACTTCGCTTGCACCCTATTTTGTGCATCAGTGTTGTGGCTCACCACTTCCTTCTCAAACATATATGGCTAGTGTGTGCTGAGGACTTGGTGTTCTTAACTTCACAGAGCACTTTCAGAGTGCCCCAACCCTTTTTGTGGTAAGGTACTGGACAGAATAACTGTTAGCATTATGGCTGTATTGAATTCTAGTGTATTATGTTATGGTTGTGCTCTCCTCTCTTTGAGTGTGCATATTAACTCTTTGGAGGATACACCATGATGGATATCGTTAATGTCTAATTTTGGTGCTTAAATTAGACCCTAGGCATACTTCATAGTCTGCATGTCCTTGAAAAGCTGCTGAAAGTACTGGTGTGCCCTTCAGTCTCCTGATTCTACTGAAAGAAACCTGGGCTTCTCTCTCATTGAAATAAAGTGCCTGGAACTGGACAGTGTGACGTCTCAAAGTATAAAATGTTGGCAATTTCAATAGTGGAATATTTCATGTTCCTAGGGAACAGTTGTTTTTATTCAATCAAATTATTGTATAAAATATGAACACGGCCAGTCTCTGCCTTTATTGAAAATCTAGCCTGAGGCACTCCTATGAATATGGCACATTCAGCAATGCTGAATCGACCTTGTTAGAGTACACTTTGACAGCCAGAGCTTTATGTTCAAACAGTGATATTCATGCCTGTCGTGGAGTTGGTGACTCTTAAAAATTATCTGTACATCAAATTTCTTAGTTATTTGTAATCTGTAATAATTTTGGCATTGGTTGATTTTGGTTTCTTCCTGTTACATTGTTTAGTATGTTAAATAGAATTTTTTGTTCTCGTAATAGCTGCTTTATAATTTATTGTAAACTAGAATGCAGAAGTTGCATCTTTTTCTGCCAAAGAACTTTGTAAGATACCAAATGAAGCAGATAAATAGATATAAATACAGTAGTTCAAGAAAGAATGGAGAAAGCAGTGGGAGGATTGGTTGCTATACAAGCATGGGCACTTTCTGTTTTTAGTGTATACCCCTGGCACAGACTAATGGAAAGCTTTCAAGATATTTTCAGGAAATGTCTGCTTTCATCTTACTTATCTGAGCTGGCTGGTTCCAGTGAACTGTGGTCAGCTTCATCTGCAAAGCCTATGCAAGAGGTTCCCCTGCTAAAAGCTTTGAAGCATTTCAGAATGGTCTGGGATTAGTTTATAAGCATTTGGCTGCAGTATTTAAACAAACTCAAAATGACCATGATCACTAAACAAAAGCATCATTATATGTGTGCAGCCACTTTAGATAAATGTGTCATGTGGAGATGTACTCTAGAGGTTTACTCTCTTGGAGATAACAGTTCAGGAACTGGAGAATCTTGGGTTCAAGTATATGTTTTTACTCCTCTGCACACGAGAGCACATCTATTGCTCAGCACTGACATTTCTAAATCACTTTAAGAGGAATTTAGATGTTTCTGATATCACTACTGTGTTCTTATCTAAAAGTGTGTGAATGTTTGAAATGTATGAATCTAATGTACAAATACATATAGGATATGAATCAGACTTGCAGAGTGACTTTTTCCTACAGAAACCACATACAAGTCAGCTGGATGATATTTTATATAGCATGATGGATGATGGAAGTTTGGTTCCAGGTTTCAGCTGAGAAAAATCATTCATCATTAACCTAGAAACAGAATTGTTTTCCATTTTGAAACAGAGCTGAGTTTGCAGGACCAAGAATCCAAAGAGTTTTTATAAAAGCATTTGAATGTGGTTATAGTGTTGTGTTTATCTGTAGAGTTATTATTATTGTGTGAAATAGAGAAGAAGCAACTTTGTCTTAATGCATTAAAAAATATCTTCTTCCCTTTTTCTCCTAATTTTAGGCTGTCATTTGATAAGCGTGAATTCAAACAGATTTTCTGTTAAGCAGTTCTTAAATCTTTTAAGCAGTTTTTTCTATTAAGCTTGCTTAGTTATCAGCGATTTCTAAGCGAACTTGAAGTTGCTTATTTAGCATATTGTGGACATGATCAGTATTATCTTATTTCTTTCTGGCATGTTCCAGTATTATTTAGGAAACATACACATGAGGGATTTCAGAGCTGTTAATTGGGATATTATTCAGTGCCAACTTTAAAATTAATTAAATATCTTCCCCTTTCATAAGGGAGAAAACAGAAGAAACCTTAACAGTTTCCAAGAAGGTGTTTCTCCTGGAGCAAAAACCCCCCACTGTTGCTGCAGTGATGTTCTGCAGGAAGTGACACTGAATTTCATCGCAGCCCATACAGCTGCAGTGTTTTCCATGCTGGTGTTCTCATGGGCAGCCTTCTGAATGAGACATTTGGATGTGCTGTGTAACTCTCATGTATGCCCAGCACAATCAGTTCCTCTATTCAGTGCTGGAGCTTGGCTTCATGAGCAGGAGTGGAGCCCTGGCACCCGCAGTGTCCTGGACTCGTGCTGCATGGGGTCAGGAGGGCTGGCTCAGAACGCTGTCAGCTCTGCACCTGCCAGCTCTGCTGCCCAGTGCCCCCCCAGCAGGGGCATGGCTGCCTGCCAAGTGTCTTGGAAATCCCTCCAAGAGATAGATATCTGCACGTTCCCAGCAGCTGTATGTGTGGGCATTCAGACTGACATCATGTGTTTCACCCTACCTAAGGACCCAACTGTCTATGTCATTTGGGGGAAATAGATGCAATTTATTCTTCATATCAATCATGTTATATTGGAGAATATTAGTGGTGCTATAGTATTCCACAGTGGTGAGGAATAAACTAAAAATTACTCAGACACGTGAAAATTTGAAGGGGATAGGAGAAGATTAACTTAGAGAGGAGCCTAATTATTTTTATGTGATAATTGATAGCGGGCAGTACACTAGTGGAGACTTGGTTTTGTGTCCTGATACTGCAGGAATCAAATGCAAAGGCAGTTTGTACTTCTCACATTACTTCTTGAGATACAAAACCATTCTGACACCCAGTGGCACTCATCCAGTCTGGCAGTTAAGTGAGCTCTGAAATGAGATGTTAATAGTGAAGGCAAAAATGTACAGCATTTTCTGAAATGTTTTCTTTTCGTATTTATGAAAACAGAAGAGCTTCTTTTGGGAAGGCAGGAAGGAAGGAAGGAAATGCAGATCACCCAAAGATGATGTATAAGTGTTTCTCTGGACGATGGGCTGTGATAAAGCTCTCAGAATTTACAGACAATCCAAGCCAGGGCATTTAGCGTCAGGGCAGGTGGCTCTTTTTACACGTGTATAATTAAATACTGGGGATAAGAAGACTGCAGCCAGTCAATTAACCAGAATGTTGTGTAAGTAAACATAATCATATCTTCATAAAATTTTGCCTGGCACAATAAAAAGAATCTAGAAAAATGATGTCTGCAGCAGTACATGGTCTCTTCCCATTCCTCCCCAGCAGGAAAAGTGTGCTTTAATGGGCTGGTAGCAACCATAACCAACCAGCACGTGGAGGTTTATTGCAGAAACTGCCAAGTGTATATGTGTAATTGCATACTACAGGTGCAAAACCAGCATCAGTGCAAAAAGTGCAGATGCTTGGTTGTTTAGAGGCTTGTCTCATTTTAGAGCATGTTTCATTTTGATGTATACCACACTACATTCTGTGTTCCACAGAAATGCGCATTTTGCTCTCTCTTCCACCCTCTGTCCGTCTGAACATCTTAAGAAGACACTGTATAGATCTAATTAATCATAAAACTCAGGATTTCTGAGATGAGGTATTACTAAAAACTAGGGTTTTTAAAAAGTTAAGGAATAGTTGAGAATTATCTGGCTCTTCATACTCATTCCAAACCTCACCACGTATTCTGCTGGTTTTAGGCCTATGTTCAGTTCAGTGTACTTTCACAAATCAGTGTTAATAGTGCTCTTCTGCTGTAGAGCTGGTAAGATTGAGATTAAGGGTAGAAAAGTGATTTACTGGAGATCATTAGGCTGGTAGTAGATTAGGAAATTAAACAAGCAGGAAAAGGGTTTGGGGTTTTTCGCTTTTGGTTTGTTTGTTTTTTAAAGCTGCTGTGTGCTGTTATTTCTGGGAAAACATGCTTAAGAATCCTTAGTTTTCAGGGATTTCTAAGAATCTCAGTTTGAGAGGTCCAAAACCACACTGGCATTTCTTTTCAAACTGGGAAAGGCAAGTAGAAGAGTGTTGAGGTTGTTATATTTAACTTCTGAATAAAAAACATTTGGACACAGTGTAAGCAAGGCTATTCCTAGCATGTCTCTTTACTCAGCTGCATTATTACAGGTGCTTGATCTGTATACTGGACTGTAATCAAGTTACAGTGTTAAAAAGTTGTGAAACTAAGCAATGATCAATTTTATGATCATTGTTTCCCTAGTAACTGAGCACAGGTGAGTACATTTTATAAAGTCAAGTGTTGGCATTATTTACCTAAGCATATTGCATTGTAGCTGCTTTAACTTACTGCAAGTCAGTATATTTTATTCTGTCTTTTTTGAATTTTTTTCTTACTTACACATCACTAAGGTAATGAATTTATAGGAATATCCATATGTGGAATAACGAAGTGCAAAAACTGAGATACATATGTAGAGAGATAGATATAAAACTGTTTAATTGATACATAAAATTTATCAGATTTTAATATAAAGGCATGTTTTAGATATGAAATTGTTCCACTTTATGTGCACAATAGTTCATGCAAAGTTTGTGTATTTTGCAAAGTTCTTAAGAGGTTCAGGTTCTAAAAAGCTTACATTTTGGCATTCTTTAATCTCAGACTTATACCTGTGCTTAATTTCATGTAGCTAAGTATCCAGATATTTCAGTGGCATAGATTCCAGTATTTGAGGTGTCACAGGAACACCTTGTGGAATATAAAAAGGAAAAGAAGACTGAAAAGGATGAGAGGATCAATTTTAAAATAAATTTTAAATGTACTAAATTTTAAACTTTTACTAAGTTAAAGAAGAGGGGGGAAATGGGAATAAATTATCAAACTGAGAAGTACCTTTGATCTGTCAGCTGGTTAGCAGGAAACAGGCTTCAAATAAATAGAGCTCTTTAAACAAAGCCTGTCCTTGAAATGTGTACATAAGAAACTTAGATTTGTTAGGGAGAAACAGCTGATAGTGATTTCTTCTGGGTTCATATTGAGAATCTTATTTTGCCTTGGTATTACACTGATAAGTAAGCTGAATTAAAAGTTTGTGGAACAAATCCCTGTCTGAATGCTGGGGCTTTAAATGGCACACAGTGCTATAGAGGTTCTAATGCTCTGTGTCTGTGAGCTAATGTTGTAGTCATCTTTGGAATACAGTAATGTAGATGTGTACCATGCTCCATTTGTTTTTGAGGAAATCATCCTGCAGTCATACCTGTTGTACAAAACAGTGAAACAAAGTCTGATCCACTACACTTTGTAGAAGAGAACTCTGGATAAGAAACTGTAGATGTTATTGAGCTGGTTTTAGTGCTTCCTTAGTCTTCTTACCTGGCTCAAGGTCTTTCTAATCCACTGTTAATGAAATCTGGAAGTGCTGTTTTGCATATAATTGCCAAAGTAATTGGTTTTTGCCAGACCTATATGATATTTGTATTGATGGCAAATGGTAGTCATTTAAAAATTACTAAGTCCTTGAAAATAGTGTTCTTAAATGCCATTATAACAAGAGGCAAATAAAACCATTCCATATTCTTATTGTGGCTTTAAAGGAGTCATGGGTCCTGGAATTTTTGTCACTTCCATTGTTATTAGCAAAATATTTCCAGTGTATTGGCTGTCAGCTTTCTCATTTGACAGTATTAGACAAGTATTGAGTTTTTTCCTTTTCTGTGTCTTTTTGTATCAGTGCAACATTAATTACTATTAAATTTTTTCATTGCAGGATCTTTGTAGTTATACAGCTGTTTGTTATAAATAACAGCTAGCAGCTGATGGAATGATTCTTAACTTTCAAGGGAGAGGAAGAAAGGGGCATAAACAATGCATCCTGATATTCATGTGAATTGTTTGTTCGTTTGTTAGGTAAAAAAAAAAATTCCAGAACATTTGCATTTTCTTAAATCTTAAATTTAAATTAACAATTTCTGTATCTGATAAGGTAGCTCTAAATCTATGGCCTCAACCCTTCTCTCCTGCATAGTTTAGTTAAAATATTTAAATGCCTTCCAAAAATTTCTTTATGCAGCTTAATGGAAAAACAGAAGTTGAATTCTCATACGAAGGGAAAGACAAGAAATGACTGCTCATATGGAATGCTAGAGTGAGCCTGCAGAGTATTTTGCAAGTGTCCACTGGGCTTCCAAAGGAGAGCAAGGTGTGCCATGAGGGAGCTGTGCTGCACAGCCTGTGTCCCAGGGCCTCCCCACTGTCCTGGGAAGGGCTGGGGTTGGGGCTGCCTCACCTCCAGCTGTGCCCCAACCTGTTCTCCCAATTGCCAGTTCCCTGTTTAGACACAAATAACTCGTTGGGGGAGAGGGTGGGGTAAGAAGGAAAGGGAGAAAAGCAGATCCATTGTCTTTTTTTTTCAGCTCATAGCAAGCACTTTCATGAAATGCTTAGCTGACCCCTGATGCTGTAGAAAGGCTTTCATTTTATTGTTAATCGTAGCCATCCAGTCATATCTGGCTACACCACACGTGGAATGTTGGCCCCATTAAAAGGGAGGGGAAGTTGACTTGTGTCTGGACAACAACTACATGAAAAATGTGTGTGGAAAGTGAACTTTACATGAAGAAAAAATATATTTGCATAACTATATACATAAACATGTATCAAAGAACATATTTATTGAAGAAAATTGTAGAAGCTGCATAGGAAAAAATGAAGGTAGTGGAAAAAATTAACAAACATAACTTCAGAATGAACCTTAATTTTTGCTGTATACTTGGATTATATAGGAATTTCAGCCGTTGATTTTGAATCACTGTTGGTAGCATTGATTTAAATGCAGTGGACAAAAATTTTAAAGCATGAATAATTTAGTTTCTGTTGCCATCAGAGGATTAAAGTGCCTGTGCTGGATTCTGTGGACAAGTCAGTACACAATAATGAAAGGAAGTTAAATAATAAATAAAACATAAGTTGCACTTCAGTTATAAAATTCTTGTCTTTATGATGAGAATAGGATCTTCAGGCTATATTTAAAACTAGACCAGAAGTGGCTTTTTTATCTCAGTAAGAAAATTGCCTGTTTATTTCTGCCAGTTATTGCTGTTCAGTGCTGTGGGGTTTAGAGTGTTTTATCTTTCATTAAGAAAGTATAATACAGAAATATATTGAGGGAGATTACAGAAAGCTGCCACTGATTGCCAGTTTCCTCTTTGACTGATTGGATATGGTAACAAAAGGCCCCAAACTAGAGACTACTTTAATTGCAGAGTTGCAGGTGACACTGACATCATAATTACTTTTTTCCAGTACTAGTATAGTTTAATTTAAAATACTCAATTCCGAAGATATATCTAAATACTTTTGCATCTTGTTTGTAAGTTAGATGCTTCCAGTTCAAGACTGTCTGTCAAATATTAATGTGTTCTAATGGAAATTGTTCACTCTGGAGACAGCCTTTTGCTTTTAAGGGTTTGGGGTGTTTTAATGCTGAGTTTTTTAAATCATGCTCGAGCTAAAGTTGTAAGAAACAAGTAGGGGTTTGGGGTTTTTTTTCACTGAAACTGCAAACAACAGCTAAATTACTTAAGTTGAGGTGGTCATATTTTCTAATTTCTGAGCATACATTTAAACATAGTAATTAAGTGTAACCACTTAATTACACCAAAGTTAATAATTTTTTAAGCTCCCTGGTGTTCCATCTTTATCTTACAGCTAAACTCATGTAGTGCTTCAGCTTTCTGTCCAATACTAACTTTGGCCTGATGGATGTGCCAGGCTTTGGGATTTAAATACTTTACTAACAAATTGCAATCCCTAGACAAGTGTACTGTATCTAGTGAGATACTGAAAGTGAGAGATTCTACCTGAAATTAAGCAAGCAGCCAAGGTATTGTGAAGAACATGCAAAATTACAATGATAGTTTCAACTTACTCTGCCCAGATGTCTGAGTGCCTTTGGGTAGGAGTTCATGAAATGGATAAATGCAGCAAGCATTGGAGTTTACCCCATCAGCTGAAGCACTATTGTAAGTGATTGATACATGCAGCACTACAGCTGCATGTACAGGCACATGGTCTGTGGGCTGCAGTGCACATCAGTTCACTGAGTTTTATTGCTGATGTGTAACACTTGTTGGATTGAGTCCGTCTAGCCAGTTGTCTTAAACAAAACAATTGCTTTTGTTTAATCAGTTGTGTTGGAGACATCCTTAAAAGGAACATAACTAAAATAGAATCTAAAAGTGTGTTCTATAAAACTGCTATATTGAAAGAAAGGCATTTCTGATCAGTAACATTTCTATTGCATTGCTACACCCATCTGATCTGTAACTTAAGAGTACTGCAAATATATTTGGAGTATAAAACAAACCACAAAACCAAAACACCCCAGCACCTCTGTGTTGATGCAGTAGAACCCATTAGAATGGGGCATGGTTATCTGCATGGCCGTAGCTGGAGCAAGAGTCTACTGGTCAGAGATTTGCTGGCACCCTTGTGGCACACATGCAGTAGTCTGTGTCTATGGTTTTACTGGGGAAAGGGGGAAAATGCTGCCTGTAGTGCTGCCAGTTCTTGCTTAATTTCTGTGTTCTGAAACAAGTGTTAAGGCAACTTTTGTGATTATTCATTAGTTCAGCTCCATCATTCTGACAGAAAACTAGTTATCAATGATCCTGGTTATGATGATCTTAAAAAATTAAGTGACTAAAACAAAAGGTAGGAAGAAACAGTGAATAAAAAACCCCAACCCTTATGTTGTGGTGGTTATGTTAAGAGTCTTATTCACAGTGGTTAAATACCTGTAACTGGCAGAAAGACAACTTATTTTCCAAAGCTTACTCTGGAAAGAGAGTAGTGCTTGCCTGTTCCATCATTCTCTTTATACTTCTGCTCCTATTCAAATTCCATGCACGTCAAACAACATAAAGAAGTTAAAAAAATGTGTTTGGATCCATGGCTTCTGCCACAACCAGTGGCTTTTACTTTTTCAAGCTTCAAACACTGGAAAAAAAATTAGGAAAACTGGCAATGCTTATGTTTTTCTAGGAAGAGCTTATTATTAGTCTTCTGAGAATTAACATATGGCTTTTTTTCATGAGTATATAAGTGCTTTGCATGATATTGGAGCAATTTATGTGCACTCAAAGTCTCAACAATTTATGTATAATTTCAAGTGACCAATTTTGAGGAGCAGAAAGGAACCTGACTCTTTATGTGGTTGTGTTTTACCCCTGTTTTCAGGTGTCTGTTTCAAAGAGCTGTAACTGACTGGTAACACTGTGGTGGCTTTGAAAATTTTAATGTTTTCAAAGGGAATCACAGGATTCATCTTAAACAGAAAGTCCAGAAAGCCTTCCCTGAGATCCCATAGCAGGGGGAAGGATGGTACTGGACACTTGGTTTGGGTTTTTAGAAAGAATAATCATACCCCTGGATAGGAAATGCAATTAGGCTTTTAATTACTTAAAAGTTTTCTCTTTTCTGAATGTATTCAGCTGTCTTTGTTAAAGTACGCATAGTTCTTAGAACAAGTTGCACACTCTACCATATCAGTTAATGAAACTTATTCCTAAAAATAATTGAGGTTTGACTCCTAGATATACTTGCCAAATGTTCTGTAAGGCACCTGATTCATAGAAAGCTTGGGTCTTGAGCTGAAGCACTGAAACTATGTAAACATTTTGTGGTAGCCAGATGTCCTTTAATAGCTCGATAATAATTGATTATTCTTCACATGAATTTCACCTTAGTGGGGTTTTTTCTTGAACATATAACATATGTGGAATAGCCAGCAAATACAAATTTTATCAATCAGATAGAGTTTGACATTTTTAACACTTTTTAAACGTTACAAATGCCTGTTTACCATATGGTGTAAGTGGGTGTGCAGGAAACGACACTCTCATCAAGTCTGATATACTACATTTCCATGATATGAGCATGAACATTTCCTTTTAGTAGCTCTTGCTGAAGGCAAGCCTTTGAAGAATGGGTGTAATTGGTAATTTGTAAATGGTAATTTTGGACTGTAACATTTACATTGTGTACTTCTGTAGGTGGTTATTTTAAAATCAATTAATCCTTTAGCTGTTCTTATTTTTATTTGACTTCATTCGTAAAAGTTTGTTCCAGATTAATGCTGCAACATGTGAAAAAGGTAACAGAAAAGCAAAATTTGTATTTTCTTTCCACTGGTCCACTAGCCAGTTCTTATTATTGTGGTCCCAAGTATCCTATTTCCTGTTTATATTCTACATCTGTAGAAGATGCTACAGACTTTCAAGGGAATTCTACAATCTTTGAACTTAAATCCTGTGTGTCATTAAATTGAATTAGTCATCATAGTTTCTTGAGAGATAAGATCATTGTAATTTTCTGTGACTTGAAGATACTGATCCCAAATGCTGTTCTGGCTTGTTTGCATACAATTAAGGTTTAATTAAGTTAAGCAGTCCCTCAGTATTCTCTTGGGCAGTACCTCAAATATACATTGGACCAGTGTTACTTAGAGCATGTAACTTACCACTCCATGCAAACCAGCAACTTCTGCTTGCTCCTTTCCCAGACAAAAGCTTCTGCTGCAGCAGCCACCTGAAACTAGAAAAGTACTAGATGGTAACTGCTTTTCAAATGACAAGTTAAAGCATCATTTAAAGGTCAAAAGGGCACAGTTTTCCAAGAGAAAAGTGTTTGTACATAGATTCATAAATATTTAACACGTTGCCCCATCAAGATGCAATTTTTAACTAATTGCTACAAACTTGCATGTGTCTCTCTGAAGTGACTTGTTGATTTAGTCTCTTGCTTATCAGATAACCAGTAGCGTAATTCGTTTTAAAACGAAGATTAGGTAAGAAAAAAAAAATTATCCATGTCTAAAACTTTTTTTAATTTCCATTTCTCAATATTTAATACCTGGCAACTTCTCTGAAAATAGCAATACCTTTTCTTTCTTTCTTGGTGTAACCTATAACAGCTACTCTTTAAGCAGTGTCTCTTAAACAGAGTCTGACATTTACGACATGCTTGTAATTCATGAAACTATGTAATGTCACCAGCTGCAGTTCCAAAAAAAAAAAAAAGCATGTGAGCTTCATGGTAACAAACATATTGGTTTTAGGGTAATCCTTAAAACTGCACAAGCTTTCTGCTGTTTTTGAAAAATAATGTCCTTGTCCTTGTTAATATCCTCTTAAGCCCACGGCAGGATTAAGAAAATTCAAGTAAAAGTGCATGTAAATCTACATCATGGCCAGGAGAATGGTTTACAGGGCTACAGCTACCTCGCACCAGCACTCAGGAAGTCATAACTGTTTCTGCCACCAGGCTTTTTACATATACAACCTGCATCATTCTGAGAAGGGTGACTTGAAGACAAGCAGAAATGCATCTCCCGGCCTTTCTCCCACCATCTCCAGCCTAGCACTCTGCAGTGGCCCCTCTGATCCTCCATCAGCACTGCTGTGTCCCCGCTGATAAAGCGTCCCCGTGCAAACGCAGCCTCCTGCCGGCCTGCCCTGGCCGGGGCCGCTCTGATTCACCAGCCCGGGGAGCGGCCCCAGCGCCTCCCCCAGGACAGAAACAGCTCGGTCCGGCCGGCATGGAGTGCATCACAAACCCAGTGGCCTCGGGCCAAAATCACAAACTCCACTCTGAATACTTCTCTTTTATATATATAGCAGAGTTTATGCAGAAGTCATTTCTTTCCACACCTTGCCCTTACTTTCAGCACCTCTGAAAGTCCTTCTCACCAAGTGTCAGAGTTTGAGAGCTGAACTGTTTAGCTAAATGTACATACTGAAATGGAATCCACAAAGAAATGGAAAGTAATTTTAACTCATTAAAAGTTAAATATTTTTTCGTTAATTTTTTTTGGTACATTAATTTTTTTTTATTAAGGGTTTCTTATTTACTATGTCTAGTAAGGTCCTTTCTTTGTGTTTTGTTACTCTTTTTGCTTAATTTAAAACAATCTTCTCTGATAGGCAGTTTTTTTCAAATGGAGGTGGTTCTTAATACCAGTGCCTGAAGGGAGATTCATCTCAGTTCTTACTCACTTGAAGACTTCCTGAGCTGGGAAGTTTTTAGGAAGCTGCAGACTGTCTTGAATTTCTTATTAAAAATACATCATTGCACAAATGTGGTCTAAAATAACTCTTTTGTGTATGGTGTCAATGGCACTGTTTATCTACAGTATTTGAGACAAAGTAACTGTTGCTGGGATAGGAGTTCTTGTTAAGTGATCTTGTCAGTAATCTTTGGTGTTGAAGTTTCTTAACATTCAGGATAAGCTTTAATACTTGATTTTGTTCATTAAAGATTTTAATATTTGGCCTTAGGAAGTAGATTCAGCTATTACTGCCTTTGCAGTATTTTGTAATAGAGTTAGAAGAAAAAGGAAGGACTTCAGGATAACATATTCAGATAAATTAAAGGGCAAATGGGAATAAACAGCTCAGTATTTCAGCTCATCTGCATACAGATATCATATACATAGATGATCTGCATAGTGGTAGAGGTAGCTCCTTCCAAACTGAGGAATTTTATATCTCTTTTATATTTTAGTCATATTAAGAAGTATATAACTTTCACTGTTTAGAAGCTGTGACTGTTTAGAAGCTTTTTGGTAAAGAAATAAATAATGACTGGGATACTTCCTTTTATATGTCTAACTGTACATTCTGCACTTTGTTTATTCTGACATCTGTGTGCATTATATAACCTCTATGTACAATTGATTAGAGGCATACAAACTACTCTCATGTTTTCTAATTAGGTTTTTTTTTTATTTACTACATACTAATAAATCGTATTTTGGTACAGCCCATATTGTATATCATACATACAGTCTATTATATAGTGTAATTAATCAAATGTGACATTATAAACTGCTTTTCTTCAATACAGTTTGAACTCACAAGCTTTGCTTTCTAACATCTGCCACTCAAAAGTTGCTTTACTGTATGAAATATGTTTGGGTTTTTTCCAGATTGTCACAAACAACTCCTCTTTTCAAGAATACTCAGACAAGCCCAATGTACACACAGTTCCTGACCACATTACTGGAAGAACTGCATTTCAAAAATGAAGATCTGGAAAGTTTAACAAGAATATTTAGAGTGGACTGACAACTTGAATGGTCAGTCAACTTTAAGCTAATTTGTGTGTCTTAAAACCTGGTGTGTCTTAAAAGCTGGTTAACCACAGGTTTAATGTTCAGCATTTTGTAAGTATGTACAGTAACTACAGATTGTATCAGCTGGAGCAGAAAATGTGTGAAGCACATTTTAAAGTAAAGAAATATGTATGGTATGGAAATGAGTGTCATCATTTTGTCACTTACAATAAAATGTAAATAATTTCCAGTAAATGCCAGCTGCTTACTTGTCACATTTATCTTTTGATAATGTATGGTTGGTTTATTGCAATTTTGAGGAATTTTTACGACCACAGTTTATTAAAAAGAATTCTGTGTGGCTACAATGGCTAAGACTCAGCAGGGTTTTTTAAATTATTACAATGAAATTGTTATGTTCCATTTTGTGATATAAAATTAAGAGCCACATATTTTTTGCATAATGTTGAGATTACATTTTTCATTCCAAGTAGGCCAAAAAATTTAAGAGCAAATACCTTATGTTGATCATACTGAACTGATTTAATGAATATAGATTATAGTATCATTACGGATCTCACTCCTTTGTTCCCCACTGAATAACGTGATCATCTTAGCATCTCCTACTACCTGAAATAGTTCAACAGAGAACAAAAGAACACCTTCAGTTGTTTGAACTTTTTAAAATGAAAAATGAAATTTAGTATGAATTGTAGTACTTGCATTTCTGCTTTTTCATTTCCTTCCTATGGGTAAGAATTTTGCAGTCTTGTGAAGAAGCTGACTAACCGCAGTTGTTCAAGGTATGAAGACAAGCTGAAATATGGATCTACTGTTTAAAAGCAGTAGAAAGGAATTTGGATTGGTTTGGTCTTTCTTGGTTTGGAAACTTTCAGTCAAAGTGTGTCTACAGGCATCAGGGAAAGA
>NW_005054336.1:2946218-2969280 GCF_000277835.1 Geospiza fortis
GGAAAAAGCATGTGAGCCTCCAATGGTAAAAGCAGTGTAAAAAGCAGTAAAAAAACATTTTTCCAGTTGTCCTCATGCATGGAGCAGGAACCTTTAGGAATGATGACTACAGTACACAAATATGTCTGATTCATAGCCTGTTTGTCTTGCTACTTCTAAGAAAAGGGGTGGTCTTTGAACTTGTGTAAAAGTTCTTTTTAAACAGACTCTAGTTGTTACTAATTTGGACTCCTTAAATATATTTTAATAACTAAAAATTTTTTGCTTTCAGTAGTCATTTCATTTCAGAGAGTTGTGTTTTTTAGGCTGAGTATGTTTGGAATAGCTTCTGTCACTAAGTGATTATAAATTGCACTTTAAAACTAGTCCACTAATATTCTTAATGATTCCATGTTTTATTGCATAGTTCTCAGTTCATAGGAGACTGTATTTTGAGAGACTTGAGAAGTTGTAATTGACAGTGCTTAATCTGCAGCAAATGCCAGCTCTAGGTAAGGCTGAGGCAAGCCTTACCAGAGCTGCTACACGTTCACTCCATTTAAAAAACCAAAGTTTATTCCTTTGGTTTGCTTCTGTAATTGGACACCAAAAAGGAACTCTAGACTTAAGTAGTTCACTGCTGAGTAGTTCCTTCATGATAATCAGAGTAAATATGTGTAGATTCCCCCCAACACACAGAAGCTCATGCAGTTTTGCCATGGAAGCTTCACTGAGCACTGGACTTTATTTAGGCAATGTTTGACTTCTCCAAATTTACATTGTAATGGGAAGTTACTTTCAGTGTAAGTTGTAAAAGCAACAATTTAGAATTAGGATAACCCTGAATGCAGAGTTACAGCTATGCATTTTTTTAAGTATGTAGTAGAGGGAAAATACCCATTACAATCAGAGTGTGTCTGATACAAAATTTATAAGAATTTCTGGATAGATGTTACATTGGTTTTGTACCATGATGGAAAAGTTTACTTGATACATATGGAAAGAAGGGTCAAGACCTCACCAAAAGATAAACTTCTGTAGAAGACTGAGTAATAGGTATGATACTCTGAGCAGAATTTAAACCTTGAATTTATATCTGTTCACTTCTGATTTTGGAAGTGACTGAATTTCTATTTTTAGCTAGTAGATTCTGAGCAAGCCATTATTCTGTTCCATGCATGTTTACCTTGGGGCACAGATTACCTCATAACAGTTCTGCCATACAGAGTACACCTAGAAGGCGTTGCAAGTGTACATCATACCAGGAATGTGACTGTGTTTCATCAGGTTTGATGGCTCTCATTTGGAAAGTTTTTACACTTCCTGTCAGTTTAGTGGTGTGATTTTTGTTGTAGTTATTTTTAGGCTTGGTCTTCAGCACCTCCTGTGTAGGAAATGTATAATCTTGTAATAAGAATGAATAGGTTGCAGGCTCAAAGACCTCTCTCTTAGGGTTCACTGTAACTGCTTTTACTGTCTGCCTCGGCAGCTCAAAAAAGTCAGCTTTCAGGATTTTTGCATCTCTTCTTTCACTGCTGTGTAAAAAGCTCCCTCATTCTTTTCCTTGCCGTACAAGAACAAAATAACATTTCTCCATCCACGAGTCCAGAAGAACATTCTGTAGTATGCTGGGAACACCCTGAAGGCATATTCTTCACTTCCTTGTAATGATTTCATCTCCATTAGATGTAACACACATGTAAATAAATGCAGAAAGTGTACATGTATACCCAATACTTTTGAATAGGAGAGAGGCTATAGACTCATCCCAAAAAGATCTTTCAAAACTGTCAGCCTTAACTCGTGTATAAAAATCACAACTCAAATACCAAAAATTCAATTCATTTATGTAGTTTTCTTATGAGCATGCTTTGTAACAACCTAATTGCTTAGAAATGGTCAAATCTAGATATCATTTTTTTATCTTAAAGCAAATTTCTGTCACAACTATCTGTCCTTCAGAAGATAATACAGAAGATAATGCAGCTGGTTTTTGGTGTTGTTCTGCCCCTTCTCATTTTGCTTATGTTGGCAGATGGATTGTTTCCTTGTGGCCTTGTTTCTGTGCTTACTGTTTTTCTTCTGTGTAAGTTAAACAGATGAGAGCAGTTGACATTTGGGTCAGTGGTGGTTTCAGCCTTATCTCAGATACACTCAATTGTAGTGACTGACTTCTGAGCTGCAGGTGTGGAGAGACATCATGGATCTGGGGTTTAGGGTAAATGGGACAGAAACCTCTATTTCTGAACAGCTCTGTCAAAGGGGCATAACTTGGCACAGCCATTAGCACCTTAGATTATAAGGATCATAAAGTCTCAGAAGTCCACTGCCATGACCATGTAAAGCATCCAGCACTGTCTGGTCCATGGCCAGCAATTGGAGTAGGATATGTTTCTTTTAATAGCAGGGGGGCAGAAAGGAAACCAGACTTAAATTGTGATTTTTTTTTCCCTGACTTATATAATTGATTTAGTAAAGAATAGAAGAACAGCTTAGTTTAAAGCTTGAAGCAAAGCTTGTTTCATGCTGTTGCAGCTGTTCTGCCTCAAAGGAGGAATGTGTGACACATACCTGCATGTCAGAGAATGGATTTCTTACCAAGTTTTCCATAGCTGTAATGAAATAATCTCAGGAAGAGAACAAATACATACACAGAGTCACATTTTCTCAACATTATTCGAAGCAGACTTTATGCTGGCTAAAGAGGCTGATGGAAAGACTTTTGTGTCTATTCTCACACCAAAGTTCAGTTCACAGTCTGGTAAATGCTGTCAGTGTAAGCAATGCACTCTGTAATACTGAACCTCCTAGCACAGAGACCTTCACTGCTGCCATCTGATTATTTTTGCCCATTGACCATGCTTAGTGACTTATCTTGGATTTTGGAGAGAAAAAGAGAAGTCAGAGTGGTTCATTTGATGTTCACAATTCAGAAAAGTAGAAAAGTCATAATGTAACCCATACACATTCAGGTTTTTGAAGAGATTACACTGAATCTGTGTAAAGTTTGCAAATCAAGCTAGATATGGTAATGCAAAATCCTACATTAAAACAAGCAGAAAAGAGCCTGATTTATTTAATTGAAAACTATCAAAACAAAAAAGTTCTTCAGCATAACTGACAGGGCTGTGCTGCTGTCCAAAGCCAGGGCTGGAAATTTCAATCCACCCTGTCTTTCAAAGGGAGCTGCAGGGAGCAACAAGGTGCTGGTACATGCATGAGATGTGTCTGGGGCCTCACAGGCCGTGTCCACACAACACATACAAGAGTCACCTGTATTTTCACTCTTCAGTCTCAGTGAGTAGCTTAAAAGTGAGACATCTGTTGTGGTTTTAGGGGGAAAATGACGGTTTGGTGAATCTTGATGTTCCATGCCCTACCCTTCTCCCCCTAGTTTGAGAGAACCTGGACTCTACAAAGTGCAGGAGGGGATGAGCAGCTCAGCTGGACATGTCTCTTTTAACTGCTGAGAAAAAAGGACTAGCACATCAGAGAGAAGAAAAAGGAAGAGAGAAGGGGAAAGCAGTACTCATACCATCTAAATTTAGGCATCCAAACTTAGGTACCTGCCTGTCTTCATCTGCTTCAGAGAGAACTGATGCCCTTAAATTTAGGGTCTTCAAATCTTACCTTAGTGCCTTTATGAAATGGATGGTGGTAATGCCTCTGCCCCTGTTCCCTCATGGGGGAAAGAAAGCAAAAAAGTCAGCTGAGAATGCTGACACAGTAGACTGGCTCTCCCTGGAGTAATTTGTAGTAGAGTGTGCACAAAACTGAATGGGGACCTGCCCCTGAACAGTAGGGAGTTTCTAAGCAATCTGATCCTATTATTCACTTATTTTCATGGCTACTACTTCACACAATTTTTTCTTAACCTATAAGAGTTAACACCAAAGGAATTCAGGCAAGTGGCAGTCTTTAGGGAAAGCAAAACAATGCCCCTATGTTGAAATTAGGTCACACTCTAGTTCAAGAGTTTGCCTCTAAGTTTTCCATGCTTACTGTTTATTTCTGCAATTGCCTATGAACATACAGTACTGTGGGTGGGGTTTAGCTTGATCTCAGTGGGACAGCAGGTAATGCTGAACTGTCATTTCCAGTGAGCATTAAATATTGAAAACACAGACTCAGCCTCTCCTTTTGGCAAGTCTTAAGTTTCCATTAGAAGCAGATGGTATACAAGGTAGGGCTAGGCACCTAACTATAAAGACCTCTTGTTTCTCAACTGTGTATCTCTACCACCTGACAGCCAGCCCTCCTCTGATTAGAGTCAAAGGAAGTGGGTGTGCCTTCCATTAGCAAAGGCGGAAAGTAATATTGGTGGAGACTTTTCCTCTTGTGAACTTTCTTTTTGTGAGCACTTCTCTGCACAGAAAGATGCTGTAGAACGTGAGCTGTGGCATTCATGGTGCTACACAGGATTTGGGGAGGTGGGGGGGATGTATGTGGGAAACACATATCTTCAGGTGGCTCTCATTTAGCATTCCTCATTTAGCTGCTCGTAGCTGTAGAGTAGAGCAAAGTGCAAGCTGGAGTTCTGAAGAAAATAGATAAACTTTGCTATGAAAATTGAATGTGTGGACTAAACTCCTAAGTGTGCCCCTGTACACTGCAGCTGTCCCCCTGTTTGTTGGCTATCCTGCAGTTCCCTCAAGACAAGAGCTCCAAAGAGCCCCTCTCCAGCAACAGGCTAGAGCAGAAGCACAGGTTCTAAGGCAAAGTCCCTGCTGGGGAGTCAGTCCCCAGGACACTGCAGTAGCCTGCACTTTAAAGGCAAACTCTTCAGTACATTTTTGCACACTGTGATTACCTGTGGGAGCTGCATGCAAGGATCAGAGCATAAAGCCACTGGGGCTACTGGTACATCCTGCATCATCAAATCAATTCCATTTCTGGACTTTTTACCTTCTTAAATTTCATGGTGTATGTAGCTGAATTGAACACTTAGTGGGACAGCAGCAGCTTCCTGGGAAGTCCTACAATCAGGTTAGAATTAGTCATCACTACAGAGAGCTTGAAGGACTTTGGATACAGCTTTAATAAGCTGCAAACATTAGATCAGGATTTACATCATAAATCTTGCCTTTTTGTTCTACTCAAACAGGAGTGTCTACAAATCAGGTTAATATAACTTACCAGTACAGTAGTTAAGTAACAAAAAGGACCATAATTGGTAGTATTATCTAAGAAGCCACAGCAATCCTGCTTACAGCTGTCAGCTAAGATCTGACTCATCTAAGGTATTTTATAGCAACCATATGTTAGGCACGTCTATCTCACCTATTATGCAGAAAAATGATAACGTTTCCTAATCAGGATTTGCCACTAAGCAGGATTTTCCGTAAACACCTCAGTACTGCAAGTACTATCCAGAGTCAGGAGAAAACCTTTTGCAGACACTTCAGATTTGATAATTTAATAAATAGAATAAATGGTTGCAAATCTGTGGCTAGTACTGATTTAGCAAGGCTGGCTGTATTTCAAAGTGTAGGTACATTACTTCAGCATTTGAAATGGTGAACATCACTTTAGCACAGAATTCATGAAGATAATTACTAACTTTTGCACTTCTTATTCAAAAGTTTCAAATTGAGGACATGGTCTCAAAGCATGTGATCCATTAAAAATACTTTGCTGAGAAGGTGCAAGCAAAGTTGTATTGGTGTAGTATCTTTACCTGCATAGCCAGAAAAGAGAGGGTGAATTCACATCAGTGT
Organism: Geospiza fortis; assembly: GCF_000277835.1. Taxonomy (NCBI): domain Eukaryota; kingdom Metazoa; phylum Chordata; class Aves; order Passeriformes; family Thraupidae; genus Geospiza; species Geospiza fortis. The sequence goes on from NW_005054336.1 coordinate 2,951,915, forward strand.
AGGAGAGAAATTTTAAAAAATATTTAAAAAGAACTTTTAAAATACTATGGTCCTTTGATAACAATGCGGGTGGATAAAATTGCACTTTAACAAAGGCAGACACTGTTGAAAACAGTTTGGCTGTTGATTTTTGAACAAGGTTTAGCTCCAGTTCACTGTTACCTGCATAAGCCTACAGCCTCGTGCAGTTCAACTTGACTCCTTCTTGCACAAAGGCTGGTTAAATGTCCATCTAACTTAATTATTCCCAAGCGGTGTTGGGAATACAGGGGATAAATCTGCAATCCCAGCATTTCCTTTTGCTCTCAAAAGGGCAGTAGTTTTACTGCTTAAAAGCTTTTTTGAGTACTGAAGAGTACTTTTTTTTTCCTGAACTATGGGCTCTCGGTAAATTAAAAAAATAAATAGATACTTTTGCTGTTTAAGATCCTTGGCTTATAAAATTTCACAACTAGAAATGCAGTTAAAGTGTTTGTTCCTTATTAAGATAATTAAGAGAATTTGAAAACTTGAAAAATAAGTGATTTTACAGATACCACATTAGCCCTCCAGAGCTCTGGGTCATATATATGTCATCTCTGCTAACTATTCATTTCTAAGATCCTCCCAAGCTCTGCTTTTTTGTTCTCTGAACATCTGATGCTTCTTGTTATTCTTCTATAACCACAGATGTGCCCTCTTCAAAAAACTCACAATCTCACAATGCTAAACTGACAAGCTGAGTGTCAAACCACACACCCCAAGCAGCCCCGAAGAAAAACAGAATCACGCTTGAAGCAAAACAGAATAAATCACACAAATTGTTTCCAAAGAATGAATCTGAAACGTTGCAAACTGTGCACAGGCATTGTTTCCTAAGAATGCAAATGTCATTTTAATGCTCACTTACTCTATAAGCAGAGATTGTTCTCTGAAAGAAGAGATTAATGTGAACAACTTTTTATTTCCTTCTTAAGTTTTCTCTCTCTCTCTGAGCTGAAGGGAGCCTTGCTGTGGGAGCGAGTTGGGTCTCCTTTCTGCCGAAAAGCAGCATGGGTGTGTTGCTGTGCTGGCTGAGTTCACACGGGGCGAGCGAGGCCACTGCCCTGGGAACGTGCGGTTTGTGCAGCGCGCCCGAGAGGCTGCCTGGAGCACACCGAGAGCTCCCTCGGCCGAGAGCCGGGCCGCAGCTGCCGCGGGTCCTGCGGGACGGAGGTGCTCTGGGCACAGTCCAGCTCTCCGTGGTCAGGCTGTAGCAGGACCCACAGCTTTTTCAGCTGTAGTGCCTCTGCAAGCCATCCCTTCTCCCACGATGTGGGACGAGATTAAGTCTGCAATGCTGTAGTGCTAAGGCATCAAATAGCTATAATTTGGCTTGGCAGTAATGCCATAATTTATCTAAAAGGTTTTATGATAACTGTCCTGCAAAGAATGAAGGGATCATTTTCATGCTCAAATACTCAAGACCTGCTAGCTGTTTTCTTGAACTGTCGAGCACACTTCACACTTTACAGCATGTTATCTCCTTCTCCCTCCAGTTCAAAATTTGTCACAGCATTAAAAAAAATGTTAAAGTGTAGCTACAAATATTTATCTCCCTGCCTTGAAGGCTCTGTCAGTATCTAACTGTAAGTAGTGCTATTGTCTAGACTTCACTGAAAGAAAGGCTCTTTTTTCTAATCTGGTGATTCAAAGGTGAAACACTGACCTCTAGTTCTGATACTTGACTGATCTGTGTAGGAGTAATGCTGGATTCTGGGTTACATCATTTATATCTTAAGGGTTTGAGTCGAAAGTTGGATTTCTTTTTTTTCCTAGTTCATCTCTATCTGATAACCTTGAATACAAGATAGATGACATAGATGACGCCTGAAGCAAAGCTGATAAAGTCACCAGTGCTAAGAAGCATGAGGGAGGGGGGAATGGAAGCACAACAGCATAGATACATATCTTCACATCCTTATTTCCTTTACAAATGGAGGAAGGAAGTTCCCTGCAGGTTAGCCAAAGAGTATCTGCTCTTACCATCTAAGTACAATTTCTAAGACCCACAGACTCTTAAAAATACTGAATTCAGAACTCCACAGATAATACTCCATAAATAATACTCTGTACTTTTTGCTTCTGAAAAACTTCTACTAAAAATTCACAACTGGATACAAAGCCAGAGTTATGGACACTCACCCCACCCTGTTTCATATCTCTACTGTTTCTGTCCCCTCTTCTTCCAAATCCTTCCTTGTTATTCCCATCCCAGCGCATGGCCATTCCTTTCCGCCGTACCATTTCACTAATTCCAACAGTTAGCACTCATCCTCCTGCCCAGTCCCCATGTGTCGCTGTAAAGATCCCACCCAACTTCCCCAGCAGGAGACCCCTGGGCTTCCCACCCCTCCTGCACCCAGCAAGGGATGGCTCTGTCCAGCCATGCGCCTCCCACTCGCATGTGCACAGGGACTCGCTGTGGGGAGCCTGCAGCAGGGCTCGTTCCCCCAGCACAGGACAGCACACGGGCCCACTGTCCCCTTGCTCCTCCAAAGTGCCCTTGGTTTGGTGCCCCTGTCCACAGTTGCTGCTCTGCAGCTGGAAGGGCCCCATGGGCCACATGACCTGTGCACAGGCAAAAGTACTCATATAAAGAGTCTTACAACAGCACCTATAGATTATTATGAAAGCTGTCTCTAAAACAGGCATGAATCACCCAACAGCTACAGCAGTACTCCTGTGCAGAGATGATTAACAATTTTTATGCAACTTCTTTAATCAGAAGCGGCATACTTGGTTGAAAATGAAACCTCTGCAGGAAAAGGTTGGTTTTGATTAATTTCTCAACTTGAAAAAGTGTCCAAATTGTCAGTGTGTTTCATTTTGACATTTCTAAACATACAGAGAAGGAAAGAAAGAAAGACAAAAGAAGAAAATCAAGTTTCAAGTCACTTTTCATTTTAAGATGGGTTAAATTTCATTGTGTGAACTGGTGCAGTAACTGCATTGTTCAGAATTTCTTGCTCTATAAGAATCCCCATATAACAGCCCCTGTATCTCTATAGGCTGTTACCTATCAAGGCCATTATCTTTCATAATGCAACCTCTGGGAAAATTTTTTTACTAAAAAAAGAGATGCATTCCTACTTTTAATTAATCATTGTAAGAAATTGTTTAGTTTCAGAACTTTGACCAGGATTACAAATTCACCACTGAAGATGGATCAGACTGATCACAGACTTCACAGGATCGTGCTTATTTTTATTTGCTGATTTTTTTTGTTTGAGCTAATGGTCTCCTTGTGGAATGTTTACATGCATTGAGGTGAGCTCTTTAACATTAGCAGTCTCCTTTAGAATGATTATCAATTGGAAGTTTGATCATCAATTTCAAAGCATTTTTCAAAGATGCTAAACCCCTTTTCATAGAAAAAGAAAGTGAAAGGGGAGTGGAGTGACTCATCCAGGCACATGGGCTATGTCACCTGCAGAGCCAGAAATACACTCTGAGCTCCTGGTATCCACACACTTGGCCGGGGCATTAACATAGCTTGTACCAAAACTGATAGCAGGCATCCCACCATGTTGCAAAGGAACATCCCCTTCTGGTGGAACATGCATTTGAAATTCAAAATACATTTGCTTGGTTTTTGGCAATACATGCTGTAACGCCTCCCATACTCTTTTGCCTAACCCTACACAGAGCTGAAGAGAAATAAAGGTCCATTGATCATATTTTTCCGTATCAGTTGCTTTGCATTGATGTTGCTGATACTGTAAACTTGGCTGCACACCAAACAGAAACGTTACAGCTGAACTGGGTCAGATTTTCATATGTAATCACCACCAGATTTGGGTCATATCTGTAGATACAGCCACTGCAACCTTTAGGCTCAGTTTTGAACATGGTGAAGTATGTTGAGGCCAAGCACTTTGAAATAAGAGTTTGCTCTGGCTTCAAAAGTGAACTGAGGAAGAGCTGAGATCTTTGAGGAATCTGGGTGAATCCATCCATCTTCTCTATTTATAACCATTCTGCCCACTGAAGAAGACAAGGCAACAGATGTAAGGGGAGCTGAGGGCTGGGACAGAGCTACAACTCAGAAGTTTGAGAGCTTGAGATCTTCTAGTTCAGAGCTGCTTATTGAGGCCACCTAACAGTAAATGGCTCTTGGGGAAAAGATAATGTGGCCACTTAGGGAAAATGGACTGCTCTAGGCTATACAAGAAAGAAAGCAGGATGGGCTAGAGCAAATAATGTTACTTTTTAAGAATCTTGAAAAATCAAAGTGTGTTTGAAAGCAGCCGTGAACTTCAGTGTGTTTGTAGTAGTAAAAGGTAAAAGAGGGTATTAAGGTCCAAGGAAGCCTAAGCCACGTGGTTAACTACTAGCACAACCCGTACAACCCAGTAGTTCTGGTTATTAGGAATGACAAAGCAAGAAATGAATGCATGGGGATTGGGCATGGGTGGAAGTTGTTATTACAAACTAGTAAGACTGCAAATCCTGAGTTTCTTCTACCAGGCATTCTTACTAAAAATTAACCCTTCTATTAGGGAGAACAAAAATAACAAGGATGCACATTAAGTATATGGAAAACCAGCTTGAATGACTGAATCTCAGAGTGGAATCCAGTAGTGAATGGGACTGACTATGAGCAAAGATTGTAAATACTAGTTCTTGGTTCATGGTGGGTTGGTTTTGGGCAGCTGTTGGAGGTAATTTTTTTTAATCCAGGCCATCTGTGTAGAGGCACTTTTCATGCAATGAATTCCATCAGCACAACAGGCGAGGTACCTGCAGTGTGTCTGTAACAGTAAACCTACAGCTGGTACTGAACTTGCCTGGGATTAACACTTGTTCAGAGAGGGGTAAGGAAGGGCCAGCACCAGGTGCCGTGTGGAAACTTCAGCAGAGGTTTAGTGAAGAAAAGCAGGATGTCAGCAGAGGTTTGACTCAGGAGGGACATGAGCTCACAGTGAGAGAAAGGGTGTGGGGAAGAAGCTGTCATGTTAAAAATCTGTGCCAGTAGAATTGGCAGATAACCTTATAGCATGTGGAGCCATAGGGTGATAAGGAGGGTAGGTCAGTGTTACAGTGATCTGATTCACACAGTCACAAAATGTCTTTTAATACGACCAAATGCAAGAGAACCCATCTGGGAGAAAAGAAAAATCTCCTGTGGCAGGGTGACAATCTGGCTCTGAAAGCAATTATGAGTACAGGGTATGAAGTCAGGCTGGATAGCTGAATGCTCAGCACAAAAGTGTAATTATATTTTTAGCATCTGCATCTATGTATCAATGTTATGTACTGCTTATCAATGTACAGACATTTCTTTAAGTACAGTAGTAATTACAAATAGGAGAACCACCGCAAAATCTGCACACGCATCACAGACCTGTGAAACCATTGCAGACCCAAACCATGTTGCAGATGGTGAAACACAGTGTTGTGTGGGAGTTAACTATTTCCACATTAACGTTATTCAATCACAGTGGCCCATTTTCACACAGCTTGCTCAACTTCAGAAAGTTTGCACAAAGGTTAAGGTTTGACATTTTGAGACAGAATGGCTTAGTCTTCTATCCTCTAGTGAGAACTACAATAAATAATCAATAATAGAAGAGAAACAGACTCTTATTGCATCCCTTTCCAGGGTGGAAGCACTGAAAACATGGTTTTTTGACACAAATGCTTATTCTGAGGTCTTCGTTACCAGGATTTCCAGTAAAATAGCCATAGGCAAGAAAGCACTTAATCTGACTGTTACATTAGGCTTCCTGAAACCCTATGTAGGTGCAATTCTGAGTGAAGCCACAAGAAAATGTCCTTACACTTCTAAATGCACTAACAGAATGATACTTCCATCAATATGTAAGGTTATGATGAGGTCCTACTTAAGGGGTAGTCCTGTAGTGTGTTAAAATTGGGTTTTTTATAACCAGTGTGATTTCTGTTAGTTTATGCAAAGCATGCCTCTAAGAATGAAACAGATTGAGATGGGGCACAACATCCTGTCACAGCAGCATAATTCATGACTGCACTCAGAAATCACTTTTCTCTGTACATTTAGGTATTAGTTCAGATATTACTTCTAGAAAGCAATACTCTCTCTCTCAACCACTCAGTTCTCCATATCTCTAATTAAGTGTTTAGGTAATTACTGCTGCACATCTGTTATTTCTGGAGTAGTGGGTAAATACAGCACAGTATTTTCAGTGTTATTACCATTACTGTATCTATAGGTGTTGGCCCACTTCTTAATCAGAACCTGCCCTTTGAACTGTGGCACTTGGTGTTTTGAGGCTGTGGGAGGAAGAGGACTCTGGAGGCTGTGACTGCTCTCACCTGTGTCTCCTGGATGCAAAGGGAATTAAGGGAATTTAGCTGCAGAGCCCTTGAAAGTCTCCACCAACCTGAATTGTGTGTTCACAGCTTGCAGTAGGAGATGCACGTTGGACAGAGGTAAAACTCCGATACTAAACCCAAGATGTTTGCTACAGGCTTAATCTCAATGTCCCAGAGCAATGAAAGGGCAGGAGAGGTGCCAAACTGATAGCCATCACCAACACGGCAGGAGTCAAAAGACCTCTGGTCTGTGCCAGTCCCAAGTCAGTAGCTGAAGCTGGTTGCACAGCAATACCCTCTTTTACCTTTTACTACTACAAACATACTGAAGTTCACTGCTGCTTTCAAACACACTGGCACACAGCTGAGCCACTGCTTTGCTCAAGCAAACACAGTGATGTCATCCAGACACCACTCACAGGCATGCAAGTACAAGCACGAGGTAGAGGGAATTGGCAGGGTCATTAAGGAATGTCTATATTCCTTTGTTTGCCAGGTATAGGTCTCATTTCCTTGTCACACACCTTGAGGTGAAGAGACAAAAGTGCCCATCTCAGAACAGCAGCTTGAGAGGGGTGAACTCTTTCAGGTGCTTCTTGCCCCCTTGGGAAAAAGCAATTTTGCAGGTACCCAGCAAACAGAAGTGTGGAGAAGGGAAGATGTCCCACCCAAGGTGCTATGAGAGGGAACTGCAGCTTCCTAAGGAGGAGGCCACAGAGCAAGAGTGACATTTGCCCAACATGTCGTTCTCAAAGATGTCTGAACTACAGTGACTGTCTGTAAACCCAAGTAAACAGCAACATAACAGGTCAAGCACTGACATAAGAGACTTCAACCTATTTTGTTGACAGTTACAGGCAAATGAAGGCAGAGACCACAGCACCAACTCTTACACAACATTTAAACACAGTGTTTCCTATATGCTCATAACATACAGCAATCACCATGAACAAGTTCTCTAAGGTCATAATGACTGCTAAGTCACCCTAAATCTAAAAAAAAGCACTAAGCAATTCTGCTTTTTAAATGCAACAAAAAGATCAAAAAAGAGGAATTTGAAATAAATACTTGCTACAAAATAGGAGAGGACTTGTCAAACCCTGCTCTGTGTGTTCTGCTAGTTGGAGCAACCCACACCTCAAGCCACAGAGCAGTCAGGCAGGGTGTAATCCCATAGCAAGGAGGCTTCTGTCACACAATAACCTCCCCTCTCCCCTAAGGCAGGGTTCTAACCAGGAGTGCGTTCATCCTTCACCCCTGGTTTCTGAGGATTTACTGGTTTTTTACAGCACTGGATATGTCACTTCCAGTTTAATGTAATGAATTTCAGGCTGAAGACAATCAGGTGTGCAGCTACTTAGCATCTTAGCATGAGTTCTTTCTCCAGGAAGTTTTAAGAGTAGCCCTTAGTGTTATGCTAGTCCCTGGCCTCAAGGAAGAACAAAGTGAAAAACAGATGCTACCACAAGCACAAAGACCAAATGTGCTGAGCCACAGAGAATTGCAGTGGAAGTACTGAAGATAAGAGTAACGCCCACTGACCCGGCCTCTCCAGCAGCCAGCAGTGACCAGGAAATTACCCTTTTCCCCAGCAGACTGATCATTGCCGAGTTTAGTCTGCAGACACCCCACCAGCAGCAGTGAGACTCTTGCAGTACTAACTAGATGCAATCCACACATCATTGACTGAGTTACAGAGCTGCAAACATGTTCAGTTCTGTTTAGAGCACAGACCACTCATATTTACACTAAATATGACATATTAAATGTAGGTCATCCTGCAGTCAGGTTCCCATTCTTTAATTTCACTTAGAGTAAGACGAATCTGTCACATGTGAGTCAGCTTCGAAATGCTCTTGGAGCAGCGGGAGTTAGCTTCTATATAGAACTATGTCAATACCAAAGAAGAAAATGAAGATTTGACCTTTGTTCACCCAAGCGAGTCTCAACTGACCAAAAGGCATGTCAGATTTTAACAGCATTTCTAGGATTGATTCAGCTCTGACAGGCCAACTTCCACAACTTGATGGCAAGTACAGCACATCAGTCAGCAGGAAGCCTACACAGAGACTGCAGAGGCACCAGGAACCCGCAAGTTACACAAAATAAACACTTTGGTGCAAAAATCTGAAACAGGAGCTGAGCCAGCATGACAGAATGCACTGATTTATTCACCGCCTTCATTCTAGTGAGGAGCCCTCCTGCAAATGTCCCATTGCATCTGGCTCTCCCAGGGGAATGCCCAGAGGGCTGGAGAAGGTGCATGAGCAGTGCCAGTCCTCCAGCAGCACCAGTGATGAGTCAAGCCCTGTCTGCACAAGCACATGGGGGCCAGTCATCAAGGGGGCCATATGAAACTAGCCACGAGCACTGTCACCACAGAAGCAGTGCTGGCAGGATGCCTCATCACAAAGCTCTGCATCCCTTTGCTCACAGGTAAGCCCAAGACAAATCCTCAGCCAGGGCACTGTTACCTTTAGCTAGTCACAGCTTCGTGACCGTCTTTGTAATACCTTGGGCAAATATTGACTTGGATCCAACAGACTGAAAATATTTGGTTTGCACCAGATGTGGTGCGTATGTATCTTTGAAACATTAGCTAAAGGAGTGATTTGGGAAAATAAAAATTGTAGGTGGATGTGTTTACTTTGTAAGGTTGTTCTCAATGTGCCCAGATGCCAGAAGTGTGCGTGAAGGTTTCACCCACAGGAAGAAAGGCAGCTGTAAGTGCCGCGATGCACAGTCAGACTGGGCGTGCACGTGCATCCCTGTGCCTGCAGCTCACCACATGATAGAGGAAGGGCTGAGGATCGCTGCTGAGACGTTAACAGGTCCGTGGATTCCTGCTCTGAAGACAACCTGAAAAGGTCTGTTAGCTAAAGAACAGTTACTGAGCTTATTGCTTGAGGACACAGCCTCCAAAGTTCTTGGCATGTAGTGTTGGGGCTGCTTTCTGCAAGAACCTGAGCACCATTTCCATGGCCCACAGCTGACAGCAGCTTTGGAAATGTAGACACTGTTCCAAGGGAAGAAGGGAAGGTAACTGCCCACTCCTCTCCCTCTTCTCCTTCTCCAGCTAATTAGAAACTAGAGTTCCAGTAAAAACACGCATCAAAAGCACACATCCAAGCAGAGAAACACGTTTTGTTAGAAGGCTGAAAGCAAAAGAAAGGTAGCTCAATTGGTTTAAACACCTTCCGTTTTCAATTCTTAGGTCCCTCCCTGCCCCAACTGTCAATTCCTCATGTGCATCTACTCTCTCCTGCTAAAAATGCTACAGGTGCAGCTTTGGCAGTCACAGAGCTTCCTCATGGAAACTGAGGGAGGGAGGGAAAGGACTACAGCACCATTCAGTAACATGTGGCTATTCCTAGTATCCATTATTTTCATTTTAGGAATTGATGTGCATTCATTTTGGGGGCCCTTCAGAAGGAACAAGAGTTCTTGGAAGTAACAAATTTTCAGAAGGAAAAGAGGTTTCTTTTTTTGTTATTTACCAAAGTATAGAGGAAAAGAAAAACCACTGAATTTTGTTCAGTACATTTGCAAAAAGAACAGTATATTTGCAGGGAAAACACTAGTGAAATATTTGTTTGCTGGACCACTCAGGGCCAAACTCAATTGGTAGAATTTTGTACAGAACAGAATTATTCTTTTGGGACTGGAAATTCATAGTAATGCCCTTTAAGCACCTATCTTTAAATAACTGAATCGGCAGCACATTCCAGACAGCACTTGAGAAGTACAAGACTAACATTTTGCTGAGTCTTTTTCCACAAGTGAATCTTTTCATCAGATACACAACACCTGACACCTGGGGCTCTTACACCCTCTGAACAGTCAACAGATTTTGCCCAGAGCAAGAAAAAACAGCAAGCCACATACTGATCCACACATACACCCACCTCTAATTCATTGCCTCCCAACCCCACTGGATATTCAGGGGTGTTGGAACTTTCCTGGTCATGAAGGACCAGTACAGCACCCAACCCATCCTTCCAGACAGCTTACCTACAGGCTTACTGTGAATCTCTGCAGAAAACTAACCCTGAAAACTATTTAGTCACTAAACTTGTAATTCATCTGATAACACTGAGCTGCAGGAACATTGCACCTCCCAAAAGGGGAGTTACAAATGGTTTCAACATCATGATCAGTTAAACCAGCACTAGGAAAGAGATGAATCTTTAGCCATATGTTTCCTTGAAAATATTCCAAGTTCACTACCAGAGGCCAATACACTTCACAGTAACACACCACGGGTTCAGGAACTAAGGTTATTTTAAAGGAGCCCTAGAAAGACACTTCTCTGTACTCATGGTAAGGTAGTTAAGCTCAGGCCTTAGAGTCACAGCAGCATGCAAAGCCTCCTAATGCAGCAGTAAATCTAGAAAGGCCATTTGAGGTTTCTCCCTGTCTAGGGAACTCTAAACATGTTACGATCAACATGCCTCATACCCAGAGTCTTCTGAGACATCATCCCCACCATACACTGACAGGGACAGGAGCTCCCTCCCCAGCTAAGGATTGACAGTCCAGCATGCTCTTAGCTCTGTGTGTCTCAGTGAGTTCAGCCTGGTTTCCCTCTTCCAGGTTGCAGCATGCTTTTGAGTACTCCATGTCCCCAGGCATATTCAGGTTATAGTCCCCCTTCAAGGTGTTTGAGGGTTTCCTGTGGAGGAATCAAATCTGTCCAGCACCACCTCATGGATCTTTAGTCTGACCTTTCTGCCCAGAGCCTGGATGTGCCAGAGGCACTTGCTGCGCACACATTTTCTCTCAGTACTGTGGTGGAGTTTCCTCTACGTCTTTGGCAACCACTGTTACAACATAAACCTGAGCACCACTGATAGCAAGATGTGCAATTACCCTATTTTAAATTTCTCTTTCAAGTTTATAGGACTGCAAACACACACAAGGAGTCCCTAGCAGGTCTCTGTATGCCACAGGCAGGTGGACTTAAACACAATCTCCTCTGGCCCATGATTTTATTGTACTGATGGCATCTTCCCTGCTCCCTCTGCTCCTCTGCCCTGGCCAGCCTTTACACATAGGGGCAGTTTAGTTTGTTTCTGTCTAACAGAAGTGAGTTTCAGTCCTCAGGACATCATATAAAATTAAGTCAGATTGTCAGTCCCATGAACAAGGCTTTGTCAGAGCTAACAATGAAAACTTGCTAATCAACAGATAAGGAATTGGGCTCATTTACACTTGTTTAAGCTGACAAATTATTTTGTTGTATTGTGGAAAACATAAAACTTCTCAGAAGCATGTCTGGCCAGCTGTGGTGTCAAGGTGATCAGAGATTTTATCACGTCCCTGGCTACTGTGGGCTGTGCTAAAAGGGCACTTTAGCTCTTTTATCCCATAAACCCGATTTCAGTTTCCAGCCTTTATTGTCAATATACCTAGGAGCAGCTCGCTGGAATAAAGGGATTGAAGAAATAGGAAACAGAGTACCCAAACCACGGGCCAGGAGCAGGGCTGCACCATCACAGGCCTGTGTTTGCCATGCACTGACCTGCCTGGGGGCCCACAGGCAGGAGCCCGCTCTTGGCAAGGCTGACTGCCACCAGCTCTCACACATGGGTGACGCTCCCCTCCTCACAGCATGGGGGCCAGGAAAATGCACAGCCCTGAGTCACCCCCAGCAGCAGCAGAGAATAGGCACAGCAATGTCTGCAGCCCACCCAGAGAGAGAGGTGAAGCAGCATTTTGGGTAGAAAGCAAGGCCTGGTATTTTTTGGTTTCTACGTTTGTGAGGAAAATGAAGCACCAGGAAACAATTTTTTGTCATTGCTGACAGGCTTTTTTACCCTCCCTGCAAAACAAAGCCCACCAGAGCTTCAGGATTGCGAGGTCTCTGGCCAAGAGACACTGGTACCACCATTGGAGACTGATTCACATGCCAGTACTTCTGCTCTCAGGGAGCTTCAGTGATTGTCAGCTGAATTCCCACCACACAGCTAACAGGAAGGGGAATTGGAGAGAGGGCAATAATATTAACCTAGGAGACTCTCACTAGCAATATCAACAGACACCCTCACTGTAACACATGCTGCACAACCAGTCATGCTGCTTAACTGCAGCATTTCCCCTGATTCAGATGAACAGTGGCAGAACTCAGCCGGTGCAGCTGTCTTTTTGTGTTACTCTTTACTGTATGGGACTCAGAGGATCCAACAGTTTCTGGGTGAGAACCCACACCTCCTTATACTTGCATTTTGTAGACAGCATCTTGGCTCTCCAGCCACTACTGGGATCTAAAAACCAGGAGTCCATAACCTTGCCAAAGCATCAATGTAAAGGCTGTGGCAGCCTTCTCCAATATAGAGATGTTCGCAGAAAAAATTGCTCAAACATGAGATTTCAGCAACCGAACATGCAGAGGAACAAAACCGACATCCAAATGGTAAGTGGAAAGAGCCACAGTTAAAAACTAAACCACAGCAGTCTCAGAAGAGAGAAGTAACAGTCAAGCATCTCCCCTTCTGCAATTATTTGGTGCCTAGCAGTTTGAGGCACTTCACACTTAAGCAGGCACATGCTCTGCCATGGCCCCATGTTTTCCTGGAGTATGGTGAGTGATGTGAAAGGTTTCAGACAGACGTATTTAGAATTTAGGGAAAAGTAAGAAAGGACAGAGCTCAGCCCACTTGCATAAAACCCCTTCCTCTCATAAATGCAACCGTTCTTTTCCATCCCTGCAAGGGTCTGTGACGCAACTTGGGTTGGGGAAACTGGGAAGGAAGCACCCGCTGGAAGATCACCCCCCTCGCCTGGGATGAAGGGAGAGGTGGCAAACGGCCTCACCACCTCAACTGGCCACAGAAATCAATCCAAAGATTGCCAAATGCCTGTAGGGAACAACAGCAGTGAGCCCTGCCAGAGCCAGGCCCAGCTGACAAATGGGCAGGGAGAGAGAGAGGCTACCTGGCTTAGCAGAGGAGCTCACAAGCAAAACACCTCAGCCATGGTGGAAATATCACACAGGAAGGAGACTCTTCTCAATTGCCATTAATGTTAATTTAAGGTACTGAAAACACAAATAATTCCAAAACCAACTGACAGCAGATATATAGAGTACACAGCAGAGCTCAGCAAAGGTCAGGCCCCTGCAGCACAAAGCCCAGCACAAGCACACAGGAAGACCCAGCTCTTTGCTCTCAGAGCTCAAGGTGACAGCACCCTGACTCACACTCATTATTACTCAGTGTGAGCAAAAGCATCCTGGTCCAGAAGATCCGAGCTCCCTGACTGCAGGTTTGCAATAAGGGATGTCCACCTGCAACCATCATTTCTGCAGTTAGAACAGCTACATAAAAAGGATCAAGACTATTTTTCACCCATTCCCTTTTTGGGTCTCACCCTCCTGCCTGCCTGTCCATGTTGCTGTGTTTCAGGGAGGCAAAGGGCAATAGTAGAGGCAGAGCTGAGAGTCTGGGAAATTGGGAATTCAGCAGGTGTAACAGGCAACATAAGATCCCTTGGCTTAAATAAGTTAAAGTTAATTGCTAGGAGTCCTTGGAAGCAATTTAGACCAAAGTAGTGTCTATTCTTTTCTGGCTGACCACATAATAAAATACTATTAATTTGTTGTGGCTCTTCAACACTTAAACTTTCCTATACAAAATAGTAAAAAAACTTGGGAGTTAGCTTCTTGTTTTTTGCAATGATACCTCTTTTTCCCCTTTGAATTCAGCCCTTGAGTGTATCAGTGAGCTCTGGAAATGTATTATTCACAGGGGGAAAAAAAAGTGTAAAACATAAGTTATGTATCATAATGAACTGTCTGCCACCTCAGAGGGTTACAATTTCCCTTTAATGCCAGCTGGCCCTATTACAGTACCTAAATCAATGGAATATCTTGGCCATTTTCAACACCTGCGGTGCTGCACTCCTGCCAGCCAGTGCCAGCGCGGTGACGGAGCCGCCACCTCTGAGCCGGGTGCCACAGAAGGAGCTGGCAGCACCAGCCAGCAGCTGAGCTGCCTTCTGGGCTGCTTGAGCAGAGCAGCCCAGCACTGCTGCAGCAACTGCCAGTGCCTTGGGAAGCTGAGCCTGAGCGAGCTGGGATGGATGCACCCCATGCACTGTAGTATCCAGCCAGCTGGGGGATCCCACATGTGTCAAAAAGTTGCTGCACAGTATTAAAAAAAATAATTTCAATACCTGTTACATTATTTTCCTTATATGTTTGCCTTATTCAATATTCTTTTGTCATATCACCTCTACTAAAAAAAACCAAAAACCAAAAATGCAGATGAGAAGCAGCATGTTGGAACAAGCACATAAAAGTGGTTTGCTTTCAACTTATTTGAAAGCTTTATCCCATGTTCCAGGTAAATCCATTAGGCAGCATTATTCCAACAAGTTGTGGCCAGCATTTTTATAATGTATGAAGCATTTCCTTCAGATTTATGCGCTCTCTCTTTACAGTCTGTATGTTGTGCATGTCACAAACTGGTGTGACACAGACTCAAATGTTCTGAGACTCATGTGTTGGGTTTTTTTCGTTTTTCTTCCCCCAGTAAAGGGGTCATAGACAAAACTAGATGCTCATATCCAATCCACATTCAGACATATCTGCAGCTTTAGATGCATAAATACCTTTAAAATCTGGTTCCATAATTTTACACATCTTATAATGCATAACAGATATTTACATGCCTGAAATCTATTTAGACTGCTTTATTACTCAGAGGAAAAAATACTGGAAACTACCACTAGCCTATTGACAATTAAAAAAGAAAAATTACCCTTGGCATTCTCAGAAGCCACCTCCACTGCAGGTGAAAATAGACAGACAGGATGTAGCTTGGCAATGGAGTAAGGTCTAAGATTCAGTAGGGAAAATCTCTGGAATTTTAACTCTGAGCAGGCATCCAGTAAGGTCTCTGCTAGAGACACACTCCATTGACTTACATGCATATTTCAGTGCTTTTCTAAATCAGAATTTCCTCAAAGGGCTGTATGCTGAGCTATGTTTCACTATTTAGAGTAAGACCCAAATCTTACAGAGTAAAGGCAAAATCCATTCCTGATGTGAACTGGGGTTATGCTGGAGATGAATTTGATACAACTGACCTGTTTGGTTTTTCTCTCTTACAGGTGGAAAATGCAGAGGCTTAAGGAGCACACCTTTGTCAACATGCAACAGCAGCACAGCTGGCAAGCAGAATTGTACAAGTCTCGCAATCTTTCACCCAAGGCTTATTCTAGAAACCTCTTCCTCCCTCCCCCATCAACTGCAACAAATGTTTTGCTTGAGGAAGGAGCAAGACCCAAAAGAGCTGCTCTCTAACTTGTGTTGCAATATCCAATCTGAGTGTTACTATCAGCTTTTGGAAACTGACTGTATAGAAAACACAGCTGATGTTTGCATATTTTAATTTTAAACATCTCTGCTTGGCATATGGATGGAACCTAATAAGGCACTTTGTTTCTGCCTCATGAATAAATTCAGCCTGCTAACAGATTTGGATAAAGCATTTTGATTCCAACTAATAAATTTTTTTTCTGTACAGCCAAAACAACTTTTGGGAGCAAAGTAAAAAGTTCTTTAGCTTGCCAGAGAGGTACTTCTATAATATCTATAAGGAATAGACCTATATTTTTATAATCCACTTGTTCCACCCATGTCTTTTAAATCAATCAGATAAATTCACCTTGTTTTTCAATGCCCTGAATCCTGATAGCTCTGCACACTTGATAGGTAATTTAATCATTGTTGGTGTGGATGAACACAAGCTCAAATTAGCTTCTGAAAGGCTTAGTTGTCCCGTAGATAGCTCTGCCTTTCCACTTTTATGCAGGAACTGAGCTTCACCAACTGGTTAGCTAGAGGTGTCATTAAAAATTTACAGAAAGAAACAAAGGTGTGCTCCAGTGTCTCTCCTTACCCTTTCTACTGTTACTCTGGCAAACAAAAGGTATGGAACCTGCTTCATGAATAATGGGTCATGTAATATGCATAATGCATTTTTAATGGCACACAGTAATAACATTGAGAGAGATATTTCCAATCTTCAGACTTGCTCCACAGCCTCTCAGTAGCCTGTTCTGATTCTCCCCAGATAAATCTTCTTTTCCTCTTCTTCATTTCAATTCTCCACCTTAAAGCCATTACTTTTCTCCACGGGTAGCTGCATTTCACCCAAACCAGCAACTGCAACTCATGCAAGCAGGGCTGGGGACATGGGAACACCCTCCCACGCAGCAACACACAAACATGCCAGGGGGTTTGGATCTGAGCTGCAGCCCAACAGTTGTGCCCTGAGACACCACTAACTGCAACATGCTCTAGGAGGAGACACGCTTAAACCAATAAAACACCTGTGGACATTTTTGCCTCCTGTGCTGTGTCCATACTGCCTCCCTGGCCATCCACCCCACCCTGTGGGCAGCACTAGACTCAAACCACACTGGTTGCACTGTTTGGAAATAGAATGCTCCAAAGGGGCAAGCACACATTGCTATTGTTCTTTTAAAGGTAAATACCAACAACTGAGCCCACTCAGGGCCTGCTGGAGCAAGGCCTGCCCAGAGGGAGGAAGGAGGGAGGCTGTGCCTGGCAGGAAAGGTCCTCCTGAGGGCAGAGGGACTGGGGGCAACAGCTGCACCCCAGCCAACCCATACCCAGAATCACTGGCCAGCATTCACTCCATCCACAACATCAGCTTCCATGTAAAATAAATACTGAGCATCACCCTGGGGCAGCCCCAAGCCGGCCTGCGCCACGGCCTGAGCCACGCCTTGGAGCCTCCCCTGGCCTGGGTAGGACCCTGGGCATCGCAGGCCTTCCCTATAACCATCGAGTCTCCTGCACTGACCTTCCGCATTAATTAATCCAACATGATAGGTCTAATGTGGTCTTCAGAGCACCTCTCACCTCCTGCGATGCCTGTGCCACATCCCTTCGGCCTGGTTGCTGTGATTGTGGCAGCGTTTCTGCTCAGTGAGACCTCGGCCTGCGGCGCCCAGCCTGGGCACCCCAGGGGCAGAGCGCAGCCCCACCCGAGCGGGTGAGCCCTGAGGGGACGCGACCACGG